>NC_141049.1:1487230-1699730 GCF_041138505.1 Cibotium barometz | reverse complement strand
TTGTTCTTTCTTTGGCTTTGGGAATACAGTGTCTCGTTCTTGTCTCTGTCCTGCTTTGTCTCATCTCCATTGTCTTCAGCCTCTGCACTCACCTCTAGCAAGAGCTTCAGCAAGAGAGAGAGAAGGGGAGCATACTTCTCCAAGCTCCACCCACACTAAGTTAGCCTATAGGTCAAAATTGGCAATTCTACTGAGGATAAGCTCCTTCTCAACTCTTGCTATTGTCAAGGGGCATATGGCATATTGTGCATGCCTATAACCTGCTCTGACCTCGACTCCAGCAGCAAACCACCTTTGAGGGTCTTTGTCAGGCAACGAAGGACTCAGAATCCTCACCACCCAAATCTCTCTACCCCTACCAACTCCTCAATATCCATGGCCTCAGGTGTTACTACTAGTTCGAGAGGTGCCCCTATAGTGGAGGCGTCCCTCCATCCGTAGCCCCTCTCCCTGCCGAAGCAATACCAATCCCTCTCCCTGTCAGAGCAATACTAATCCCTCCCCCTTCTGCAGTAGTGCCAGTTCCCCTCTTGCTCCACTAGTGTTGGTACCACTCCTGGAACCCTTGTACAAGGCCTTGGGAAGGGTGAACAAACTACCTGCCTTCAAAGGCACAGCAACCGATAATCTAGAAGCCACATCAGAAGAAGCATAGAGAGCTCTCACCAACTTCTTCCATACCAGCACTCCGAGGGCCGATCCACCCATCATACCTGGACCACACTCTACAGAACCACTGAGTTATGCAGAGCTCGACACCCCAGACCCCATGGCTCTCGCCCACAGCGACGCCACCACGGGAGGATCCGGGCCATCATCTCCCATCATCACAGGACCTTCTCGCGCCAGCTCAGTTTCACCACCTTGAGCACCATGTCACAGCAGCCCATGAGGGATGTATTAGGGTGATATGTGAGCTCTCTGCTCATGTATCTAGATCAGATTTTATAGTTCTAGATTTTTGTTATCTTTCTTTATTACTATTTTGTACCTAGGATGATGTACCTCATGGATATGATGTAACCTTTTGGTCTCATGGGTCATTTTGGCCTTTTGAAGACATTAATACAATTTTCTTTCTTTCTTTCGTTCTCTCTCTCTCTCATTTCAGTTTTTCTTTCCATGATAACTTAGGACATGGACTTGTTGTATACAGATTTGTTTCATAGGCCAATCTGGCCTTCCGTAAAAATTTATATATCTTCTCTCTCTCTCTCTCTCTCTCTCACACACACACACACACACACACACACACACACACTAGTGCCAAGGGAGATGCCTACTTGAGGTGAGAGGATACACCGAGCACAACAGGGGTACTAGACACTCAGGGGAGTGGACATACTATATACAGAGAGGAGCTATAGCATGTGATATAGGTGATCAGACGAGATGAGGATGCACAATTCATGTGGGTCAGGATTAGGATGGGGAGGTCTTGGGATATCTACATAGCAGTATGTTACTTTGCACCAACCACCTCTAGATATGCCACCAATGGAGAGTCTCCATACCTGCCACTTTATACTGACATTATGTTCTCCAGCCTAGGGGATATCCTCCTTGCTGGAGACTTCAATGCTCGAGTTGCCGATGCACACAAGTGCCCTTCTTCTAGGCAGATGATCCCATGTACCTAGAGATTGACATTGAGGGTACGGACCTCGAGCGGACATCACAAGACACGCGATGTACACGGGGACTATGGGGAGCACTTCATAGCCCTTGGTGGGGCTCATGGGTTAGCCATCTACAATGGCTTAGCCTGGTTCCAGCTCTTTCACCTGCCACCCATTCGGACATGGAGCGAGTACAATGGATTATTTGATGGGCTCTCTCCCCCTGATACCTCTCATCCAGGACTTTACCATCTCACTTCGCCGTATCGGAGTTGCAGCCGACCACTCCACTAGATGACGTCTCTCGTCTACTTTGACCACATCTACTGCACTCTCCGACCTCGATCCTCACACCTCACTTGATGAGCTCACCACGCAGCTTGCAGCCACCCTCCATACATCCACTGCTAGAACTACCCCGAGACCAACCATGCGAGACTGTCCAATAAAATAGATGGTACAACGAAGAGTGCCATGAGACCCGTGCCTGTCTACATCATGGGGTAGCCCTAGGATCTACCACTTACCAGCTGGCGAGAGCGATCTTCTGACGTCTTGCACACAGGAAGAAATAAGCACACCTAGCCAAGCTCGAGGAGGAGTTGTACTAGCTATTCTTGGGACAGGATTGCGAGGCTTGGAGGATCTTTAGGGACACCGACCTACAGGCTCCCTCACCTAACACATGGCATACCTACGTCACCTCCCTTACCGTGTCCCCGAGCGACGTGTTGGTCCCTGGGCTATTGATCAATAGGGCCTTATGCGAGGGCTTCCTTGCCAGCTGGTCTTCCAATACCATTGTGCCCATTTCGAAGGCAGGTGACTCCATGGACCCCATTAATTACACGACTGTTATGATTGGTCATACTTGGCCAAGATTTATGGGTTGATTTTGGAGCTAAGTATATAGGCCAAGGAGTAGACTTAAGAGCATCAGGGCAAGCAGGTTTCAAGAGGGGCCACTCCACATTGGACCACATCTTCACGTTACGGGCCATCATTGAGGAGGGAAGAGCTCATAGACATCGGATTATTGTTGTTTTGTGGATTTCGCAAAGCTTTTGACACTGTCCCATGGGCCAGATTGATGAGGAGATTTACAAGATATGGGAGTACCATTAGAGATGGTTTGGGGGATTCTCACACTTTGACGTGTCCATCCCAATACGTCCAAATGAGCCATATCAATACATCCCTTTCACCTCTATTCACATAGTGCTAAGCCGAAAGATTTTCTTCCAGCAGAGACTTGCCCTTGCTTTTGGGGTTGATCGGTTAGCCCAAATTAATGCTTCCCTTGAGCCATTTCTATTTCCATCTATGGATTACAACCTCACTTTCGATGTCTATATATTTGTTTTACTCTAAGGAGATAGGAAGTGAGGTTTAAAAGAAAATAATTGTGATTAAGGAGAGGGATGACCAAATATGCACTCCCAAAAAAAAAAAAGAGAGAGAATTGTTGATTGCAATCCTTACGGCTGCACTCAAATTAGACTACATAGATGCGTAGAGCTCGATGAGAGTTTCACGCCTATATAAAAACTTTTGAAAACAGATAACCGAGCGGTGTAGAGCTCGAAGAGAGCTTCGCGTCTATGTAACTTTTGAAAACAGATAACCGAGCGGAAAGTTATGGGCATTTTACTAACCGCATAGAAAGCTGTTGCTAGCAATTTTTGGAGAGATTTTAATCATCATTTTAACATGAGATGGAATAATTGATTACACATCTGGAAAGAGTATTGAAAGAGATTTCTAACCGTATAAACAATTTTAGAAAAGATCACCCAAGAGAAGAGTAATTACCAATAGAAAGTAGGAATTAAAACCACCAAAACTGCATTCTTCTTTACATTTGAGACTCCAACTTAGCAAATGTCAAATCCCCACGGATCCCCTCGTGATCGATCTTGGTTTGAAACTCGAATCCTGCAAACAAGGAACAACAAACAACAAAGGGGGTGCAGGCCTGACTCACCTCCCAACCATGACAGCCGTGGGCGAGCCCACAGTCTTGGCTGTCCCCACCGAGCCACGAGCTGAGCTAACTAGGTTGACGTACCGACCAATCTCCTCCTCGTGACGTCCCATACTGCCACGAAGCTGCCCTCGCGGGCCTCGAGATTGCTGCCTGCCTCGGCTGCATAAAGCAGGTGCACGTCTGCACTAGATCCAGGCTCCAAGACCATAGAGCTCTCACAAACTCGCGAGACTCTCTATATTATAATAACTAACCTTGGCCACCATTTTATAGGCTCTTGGCCGGTCATCGGGCGTCCACACTTGGCCGCCCGCCCGTCCATACTTGGGTGCCCGCCCGTTAGTATTTCCCTAACTCAGCTCGTCAATCAGCCTGCCTAGTTCCAAGCTTCCCCAAGCCTCGAAACTAGTCTTGCATGCGTATAGCACACAGTAGATACCCACTGTGCACATGACATACTCCCCTTCCTCTAAGAGCTCACTCCTGAGCTCACTAAAAAGCCAGGGTAATCTCTCTGAAGAGTAGTCAATGTCTCCCATGTAGCGTCCTCTTCAACACGATCCTTCCACTTGATCTTGTATTCCGTGATAAGCGTATGACGCAATCTTCGTTCACGAAATCCAAGAATCTTTTCAGGTTCGTGCGGAATAAATGTCATGTCCTGGACATCTATAATTTCTTGAGGAGTAACTAACTGATCTGCTCCACCCAATACTTCCTTAAGTCTACTGACATGAAATACAGGATGAACTTTCACATGAGAAGGCAAATCCAATTCATATGCAACTGAACCAATCCGTCGTGTAACACGAAATGATCCACAGTATCTAGGGGATAATTTCGGAGATCTACCTGTCCGTAAAGTCTCGGAATCTTTCGGAACTCGCAAATACACCATCGTTCCTTCAGAGAACTCTCTAGGTGAACGATGTCTATTAGAATAAAACCTGTCTCGGTCTTGAGCACTTCTAATAGATTCCTTTGCAACTTGTAACATTTCATGCATATCTTGCAAAAAATTACGTGCTGCATCATGCTGAAGTCCTGAGAATCCTACTGTAACAAGTGATCTTGGTTGAAAACCGTACATAAGCATGAAAGGACTAAACCCTGTACTCGTATGCTTAGTACTGTTATAAGCAAATTCTAACATAGGAAGATAATCCTCCCATAAACTTTGTCTTTTGGATACATATGCTCGAAGCATATCCTCCAAAATCTGATTCACTCTTTCAGTCTGGCCATCGGATTGAGGATGATCTGAGGAACTCAAATTCAAAGTTGTTTCCAACTTCTCGAAAACAAGTTTCCAAAAGTCACTCGTAAACTTAGAGTCCCTATCACTGACTATGTCCTGCGGTAACCCGTACAGTCTAAACAATTGCTCGATAAACTGCCGAGCTAATTGCGTAGCTGTAATATTCTTCCGGGTCGGTAAAAATCTAGCCATTTTTGTCAAGCGATCTACCACAACCCAAATAGAATCGTGGCCTTGATGTGTTCTTGGCAATCCGGTAATAAAATCCATGGAAATACTTTTCCACTTATTACCTGGGATTTGTAAAGGATGCAACCACCCAACCTGTCTAAAGCGTTCAGCTTTATTTGCCTGACAAATCTGACACTTGAGAACATAATCTTCTACATACCCTTTCATCTTCGGCGAATAAAAAGTGTGTTTCACTAATGATAGTGTCCTGTGTACCCCAGGGTGTCCAGCAGAAGGGGCGTCATGACACTCCCTCAGAATCTTGGACCTAATGTCCGGGATCTGTGGTACACAAATTTTATCATTACGGAATAGTAAACCATTCCGAATCATCCACTGACCTCCTGCAGCCTGTATAGTAGACTGCTCAGTCACCGAGTCTTGGTCAATCAATGAGCTCCCGTCCTGGATCTTCTGCCAAAATGGACCAAAATAACTATCAGTCCTGCAAAGCCCTCTCAATGACTGAAATAAGTCAGTAGAATTCTCGGTGAACGACAAAGTATTCACCTCTCTAATCCGACTAAGCGCATCTGCAATATTATTCATGGACCCTTTTTGATAACGGATGTCAAAATCAAAATCTTGCATTAACTCTGCCCAACGAGCTTTCCTTCCTCTCAAATCATCCGCATCACACACATACTTGATTGACTGATGATCAGTCAATACCACAAACTTGGAGCCATATAAATAATGTCTCCAAACGTTGAGAGTATGAATCACAGCATAAAGCTCCTTCTCAAGGGTTGGCCAACGAGATTGAGTGTCGTCTAGCTTTTTACTTTCAGAAGCAACCGGTCTACCATCTTGAAATAACGCAGCCCCGATAGCATAGTCACTGGCATCAGTTTCAAGAACATAAGACCGACTAGGATCAGGTAATGCTAAGATAGGTGCTTCCTTGACTTTATTTTTCAAAAGTCTGAAGGCCATATCCAAATCGTTATTCCAAGTGATAGGCTGATTGGACTTACGTCCACGACCTTTCAATAAGTCGGTCATCGGTAGTGTGAGCTGAGAGTACTCCCGTACAGATTTCCGAAGAAAAACAACAAAACCGAGAAAAGAACGAAGTTGTTTCACTGTTCGTGGTATAGGCCAGTCTAAAACCTTCTGAACTCGGTCATAGTCAATGCTCAATCCATCTCTAGTGATCTCGTGTCCCAAGTAAATGATGTCAGTCATAAAGAACTCACATTTACTGAATTTAGCATATAGTCGATTCTGTCTTAAAATAGATAAGACAATCGTGAGGTGTCTGACATGATCCTCAAGAGTACGGCTATATATCAAAATATCATCCAGGAACACCACCACAAATTTTCCCAAATGTTCACGAAAAAGATCGTTCATCATTTGCTGGAAAGTGGCTGGAGCATTGGTTAACCCAAAAGGTAATACGAGAAACTCGTAATGGCCATACCTAGTCCGAAAGGCGGTTCTTTCGACATGCCTTTCATGAATACGTATCTGGTGGTAGCCAGTACGCAAATCTATCTTCGTGAAATATTTCGCTCCTGCTAACCGGTCAATTAGGTCATCTGATCTAGGGAGAGGATAACGGTTCTTAATAGTCAGCTTGTTCAATCTTTTGTAATCTATACACATTCTCCAAGTATTGTCCTTCTTTCTCCTAAGCAACACAGGTGCACCCCAAGGTGATTTACTTGGATGGATCTGGCCCATCCTCAAATAATCTTCGAGTTGTTTAGCCAACTCATGTTCCTCAGCTTGGCTCATCCTATAAGGAGGAATACTCACAGGATGAGCACTAGGGATCAAGTCAATACGATGATCTACTGCCCGTTCAGGTGGTAAACCCGATGGCAATTCCTTAGGAAATACATCTTGAAACGAATCAAGTATCTTCTGTAATTCTTTGCTTTCAAACACACTTAATTCATTCACATCCATGGAAGGGATGAGAAAAGAAGAAAGTGGAATCAATACACAATGGAAAGCGGTATACAAAGAAGAATCCATTATATTTCCAAAATCAATTGTATTTACAAGAGGTTCCTAAGAGAGATGAATACAATCACCTAAAATACTGTACTTGGTGTCCCTATACTGAAAAGAAAAAATATGACTAGACCAATCTATTTGGACGTCAAGAGTCTTCAATCACTCAATCCCTAATAACAAGTCTACATTTTCCAAATGCATGACATAGCATTCCAGAGTATCTTTGTAGTCTTGAATCTGGATTGGAAGCATCTCCACTTTGCGATCCCAAACTTGTCTTCCCGCAGGTAGACGTACCTCATAGGTATGGTCGCTGAGTGTCGTATCAAGACTCAATTTCTGCACAAGTTTGTAGTTAACAAAGTTATGCGAACTGCCAGGGTCTAAAAGAATGTGAATTTTATGGCCATTCACTTCTCCATAAACTCGGAGAAGATCATGCATGCCAAATATCTTAGAATTGAACAGACAATCAGAACAAGTACTAGGGCAAGAAAGTACAGTAATTGACTTACTTGTCAAAGACAACTAGTTAGCTGCCTTTGGCTTGGGTCCTGCGTTTGACTTGGTACCCTTTTGCTTTGGGCACTCATTACGCATGTGTCCTTTTTCTTCGCAGATAAAACAACGTCCTTCCTTCTTGAGCTTCAAAGCCCTAAGGAGTCGTTTCTTCTTCGCTGGTGTCGAACTTGTATTCTTCGAAGGTTGGTCCGAAGACTTGCCTTCATTCGTGTTAGCCATAGGTGCGGAGAACTTTCTTTTATGTTTGTTCCCCTGCTCGGTAACGGGTTTCGACTTGGAAGAGACCATCGTATCATCATAGATACGAGCTGAATGAATGGCCTCATCCAAAGTTTTACATTTGTTATTTTTAACCTGTAATCGGTACGAGTCTGGTAAACCAGCTACGAAAAACCCCAATAGAGTAGTGGGATCCATCTTTGTAGCTTTCATCTGCAAGTCACGAAATTTCTGGAGGTAGACCTCATAAGTGAGGTGCTGCGAGGTCATGGTCAAAGCTGAAAACCGGGCAACAACATCGTAGTCATCCTCTTTCTTGAGAAATTCTTTCTTGAAAATATCTTCAAATTGTGCCCAAGTCGTTGGCTTAGGGTTCAGTCCCTTCCACCAAAGCAAAGCTTTGCCGGACAGGAAACCTGCTGCTAACTGTATCTTCTTTCCATCATCATATGGATGAAACTGAAAGTGAACTTACCACTTGTGTAGCCACGTGTCCACGATCTCCTTGGTTCGCTGCTTTTACTCGCCCCCGAACGGTTCCGGAGTAATGTTGGGGCCTAAAGCAGAAGCCAAGGTATCCATTCCCAAGAAAGTAGAGAGGGTAGTGGTCAATAGAGCGATGGAGTTCTGCAAAGCTTGCATTTGAGCGTCGATTTGTGCTTGACGTTCCGACGAAGAAGCTTCGAGAGCTACTTTGAACTCTTGGAAATCAGATTTTGACACAAAATCGTCAAAAAGATCGGCATCGGTTCCTTTCGTAGCCAGCAAGCCTTCGCGTTCCATGAGGGGCTCCAACTCTGATTCTTGGGTCGACATCGTGAAGAGGGTACGCGGAGAGAAAATTCGATCTTTGCACAATGAAAGTGCAAGCGAACTTGAGAGCTTGAGAGCTTGAAAACTTGAGAACTCGAGAGATGTGTGGCAAGAAGCCCACGTGAGGGGATTTATAAAGGTTTCCCAAAAGCCAAAAAAAAATCTCGAAAAGCTATGCTTAGCTTTTACTTTAGCTTTTGTGTTTTTTTTTCTTTTTTTTTTCTTTTATATATATATATATATATATATATATATATATATATGGATATATATATTCTCTTGTCTTTTAAAAAAAAATAAAAACCTTGGAAACCTTAGAGAGGAGAGAACTTTTAAACCTTTTTTTAAAAAAAATTGAAACTCCCCCAAAAAAAAAAACAAAAAACGAAAGCACTAAAAAACGTATGCTTTCCTTGCGTTTTGTTTTTTCTTTTTTTCTCCTCATGGATTAACCCAACGATGTTTGCTGACGTGGAGGTTGCCGGCTGCTTTCTTGTCGTCGCTTGCACCTTCGCTCGAGTGCTGCGCCAACTTGTCCGCCAGCGTGCGCTTCGCCAGCCTGCTGTGCGGGGCCTGGGCGCCAACCTGCTGGACGTGGACTGGGCGCCGGCTGCCTGGCATGAGCACTGGCCCGCCTGGCCTGCCTGGCCTGGTCTGCCTGCGCTAGGCTGCGTAGGCCTGGCTACGCAAGCCTAGGCGCCTGGCTACCTGGCTACGCAGGCCTACATGGCCTTAGGCGCCTGCCTACAGTTTTTCTTGCGGCCCAAAACGCACACCCGCCAGCAACGCTTCAAGCAATTCTGCGCTCGCTCTCTCTCTCATGCGCCAAAAAGCAACGAAAATCAACATGGCTTTTTCTTTTTTTTTTCTGTTTTCTCTCATGCGACTGCACAACACGACTCTCCTTCTTTGCAAAGCAATCAACCCTTACTAATCCTACCATCTCCCATCAACATGGCTTTCTTTGATGAAGAAAAAACACATACAAAATCTGAAAATTGCAGTATGCACAGAAAAACAGCAAGTTTTTTTTAACACATACCGTTCTTCGACCTCTTCTTCTCTACCTACCGACTTGCTCGTTCACGAGGTATGCTCTGATACCACTGTCAAATCCCCACGGATCCCCTTGTGATCGATCTTGATTCGAAACTCGAATCCTGCAAACAACGAACAACAAACAACAAAGGGGGTGCAGGCCTGACTCACCTCCCAACCATGACAGCCGTGGGCGAGCCCACAGTCTTGGCTGTCCCCACCGAGCCACGAGCTGAGCTAACTAGGTTGACGTACCGACCAATCTCCTCCTCGCGACGTCCCATACCGCCACGAAGCTGCCCTCGCGGACCTCGAGATTGCTGCCAGCCTCGGCTGCATAAAGCAGGTGCACGTCTGCACTAGATCCAGGCTCTAAGACCATAGAGCTCTCACAAACTCGCGAGACTCTCTATAATCCAATAACTAACCTTGGCCACCCTTTTATAGGCTCTTGGCCGGTCATCGGGCGTCCACACTTGGCCGCCCGCCCGTCCATACTTGGGTGCCCGCCCGTTAGTATATCCCTAACTCAAGTTTATGGATTATGTTTATGGCTCCCTTTTACTGGGATGGATTATTCTTTTTGACTCCCTTTATTTGGGATGCATTGGACTTATGGAACTCATGGTTCACTTACCTTGTGTAGTGTTCTCTTGTCCTACGTGCTCTCTTGAAGATTGTTTCTACCATGTGAGGGTGGAACAATAGAGAGCAGATGGAAGGGAACCATGGGCACTTCAAAGGGTAGTGACAAGCACAACATACCCTGTGTAGTGTTCTCTTGTCCTACATGCTCTCTTGAAGATTGTTTCTACCATGTGTGGGTGGAACAATAGAGAGCAGATGGAAGGGAACATGGGCACTTGAGAGGGTACTGTGAGTTGGTGGCCGAAATGCCTATAAACTATGTGTAGCAGAAATGCGTATGGAACACCAGGTTATCTATGCCTGCGAGTGATTGTTTTCAGGACTCCTTGTTTAGCCGCCCTGTGTAGTATTTCTCTTGACCTAAGTGCTCTTCAAGATGTTGCTACCTTGCTTGGTAGAACATAGAGCCAATGGTAGAGAATATGGGCACTGAAGTCGGGCCGGGCGTCAAGGCAGCTCCTTGGTGATCTACATCGACATACCATTGTTTTCTAAATGCTGAATTTCATATGCATTGGCATGGATTATGATATTTGGACTTATGGGACTGATTTGTCTCGCCCATTTACTTGGGACATGGATTATGCTATCTGGACTTATGGGACTGTTTTGTCTCACCCATTTATCTTGGGACATGATTTTGATATTGGTATTATGGAGACTTATTTAGTCTCGCCCATTTCTTCGGGACATGGATTCTTCAGTTATATTCGATTTTTGAGACTGTCTCGTCTCGCCCAATCGATGGGACATGATTATATCTTGAATATATGGCTTGAAGCTTAAAGTTGCGGACAACTTTTAAGAAGTTGGGGAGGATGTCACCAGCCTGGACATTTCCCAGTCTGAAAGGGGTCTGGTGGACTCCAGGATGTTTAAATATTTGGAAAGTACAAGCTTTGGGAATGGGGGATTATCCTAGAATACAAAGGACCACACTCCTAAAATTTAGGAGAGTTGCTATTTTTGGCCTGACTCCGATGGAAATTCTGTTCGCGTCATTACATGTGGAATTGAGCAGATACCAAGAGTTGGCAAAGTGCCTATGACAGAATGTCTACCAGTTGGGATATTTTTAGAGGTAAAGATTATGGAAGGACCCATCTCTTAGATTGGGACATGTGGCAAGAAAGTGGACCAAAGTGAGACAAGTGGCCTGACACTTGTTAGAAAAAGGATCAAAGTGAGACAAGTGGCCTCACACTTGTCACTTCAGCTATTGTGTGGCTGTCCACTTGTCATTGTAGCCTTCTCTTGCCATTTTAGCTCATGGGAGGCCCAAATCTATAAATTGAAGAGCTCTCTCTTCATTAATAGAGGCTCTCTTGCTGCACACTAGCCTCTACCACCGTTGAAGGTTTCTCTAATGATGGCTACTCTCTTTCTCTCTCTCTTGAAGGCTGCCCATGAAGAATACCGGCTGTTGGGGACTGTTTTGGAGACTTCCATCGCGAAGAAATACTAAAGGCAAGGGTATTCAATCATTTATTATGATTTCTAGCCATTGTATGTGTTGTACCAGCATTTGTACTTGCTGTACCTGCTGTACCAACCACCGTACTGGCTGTACCAGCCACTGTACTTGTTGTACCTGCTGTACCAGCCACCGTACCGACTGTACCAGCCACTATACTTGCTGCACCAGCCATTGTACCTGTTGTACCAGCATTTGTACTTGCTGCACTTGCTGTACCAACCATTGTACCTGTTGTACCAGCCATTGTACCTGCTGTACCGACTGAATGGAGAGTTGTACTTGCTGTATCCTCTCTATTGCATGAAGACCCGTGGTTTTTGGGGAAGAATCAGTACCCACACGGAGGTATATGGATTATATTGTTGGCTCGGCATTTCTACAGCCTATGTTCTGGCTTGGTTGCCTCGTGTTGGGCTGTGTTATGGCATTTGTATATGGATAATCCGGCATCTCCCGTGGGGAGAGTAAGGCCCTCAAAGCTTGTACATGATATTATTCTCCTTGGATAATAAAATACTCCAAGGGGGGGGTCGGCCCATTCCGGCCTCTATGCGGTGTCACACGTGCAAGCTCCATTTTTAGCATTTGTGGATGTTTTGTCCAGCTTTATGTTTTATGCAAAGTGATGATGGATATGTGTTAAGGCTGTGGCCATGTTTAAATGTTTTAATATGCATTGATGGTATCAACAAGTGTGTCAAAGGCCCTAGTCCCCCGGGCACTCCCGCCGCTGCGAGTTACAATATCCTCCAAAATCTGATTCACTCTTTCAGTCTGGCCATCAGATTGAGGATGATCAAAGGAACTCAAATTCAAAGTTGTTTCCAACTTCTCAAAAACAAGTTTCCAAAAATCACTCGTAAACTTAGAGTCCCTATCACTGACTATGTCCTGCGGTAACCCATACAGTCTAAACAATTGCTCGATAAACTACCGAGCTAATTGCGTAGCTGTAATAGCCTTCCGGGTCGGTAAAAATCTAGCCATTTTTGTTAAGCGATCCACCACAACCCTAATAGAATCGTGGCCTTGATGTGTTCTTGGCAATCCGGTAATAAAATACATGGAAATACTTTCCCATTTATTACCTGGGATTTGCAAAGGATGCAACAACCCAGCCTGTCTAAAGCGTTCAGCTTTATTTGCCTGACAAATTTGACACTTGAGAACATAATCTTCTATATACCCTTTCATCTTTGGCCAATAAAAAGTGTGTTTCACTAATGATAGTGTCCTGTGTACCCCAGGGTGTCCAGCAGAAGGGGCGTCGTGACACTCCTTAAGAATCTTGGACCTAATGTCCGAGATCTGTGGTACACAAATTTTGTCATTACGGAATAGTAAACCATTCCGAATCATCCACTGACCTCCTGCAGCCTGAATAGTAGACTGCTCAGTCATCGAGTCTTGGTCAATCAATGAGCTCCCGTCCTGGATCTTCTGCCAAAATAGACCAAAATAACTATCAGTCCTGCAAAGCCCTCTCAATGATTGAAATAAGTCAGTAGAAATCTCGGTGAACGACAAAGTATTCACCTCTCGAATTCGACTAAGCGCATCTGCAATACTATTCATGGACCCTTTCCGATAACGGATCTCAAAATCAAAATCTTGCATTAACTCTGCCCAACCAGCTTTCCTTCCTCTCAAATCATCCGCATCACACACATACTTGATTGACTAATGATCAGTCAATACCACAAACTTGGAGCCATATAAATAATGTCTCCAAACCTTGAGAGCATGAATCACAGCATAAAGCTCCTTCTCAAGGATTGGCCAACGAGATTGAGTGTCGTCTAGCTTTTTACTTTCAAAAGCAACCGGTCTACCATCTTGAAATAAAGCAGTCCCGATAGCATAGTCACTGGCATCAGTTTCAAGAACATAAGGCCGACTAGGATCAAGCAATGCTAAGATAGGTGCTTCCTTGACTTTATCTTTCAAAAGTCTGAAGGCCATATCCAAATCGTTATTCCAAGTGATAGGCTGATTGGACTTACGTCCACGACCTTTCAATAAGTCGGTCATCGGTAGTGTGAGCTGAGAATACTCCCGTACAGATTTCCGAAGAAAAACAACAAAACCAAGAAAAGAACGAAGTTGTTTCACTGTTCGTAGTATAGTCCAGGCCAAAACCTTCTGAACTCGGTCATAGTCAATGCTCAATCCATCTCTAGTGATCTTGTGTCCCAAGTAAATGATGTCGGTCATAAAGAACTCATTACTCAACTTAGCATGTAGTCGATTTTGTCTCAAAATAGATAAGACAATCGTGAGGTGTTTGACATGATCCTCAAGAGTACGGCTATATATCAAAATATCATCCAAGAACACCACCACAAATTCTCCCAAATGTTCACGAAAAAGATCGTTCATCATTTGTTGCTGGAAAGTGGCTGGAGCATTGGTTAACCCAAAAGGTAATACGAGAAACTCGTAATGGCCATACCTAGTCCGAAAGGCGGTTCTTTCGACATGCCTTTCATGAATACGTATCTGGTGATAGCCAGTACGTAAATCTATCTTCGTGAAATATTTCGCTCCTGCTAACCGGTCAATCAGGTCATCTGATCTAGGGAGAGGATAACGGTTCTTAATGGTCAGCTTGTTCAATCTCTTGTAATCTACACACATTCTCCAGGTATTGTCCTTCTTTCTCCTAAGCAACACAGGTGCACCCCAAGGTGATTTACTTGGACGGATCTGGCCCATCCTCAAATAATCTTCGAGTTGTTTAGCCAACTCATCTTCCTCGGCTTGGCTCATCCTATAAGGTGGAATACTGACAGGATGAGCACCAGGGATCAAGTCAATATGATGATCTACTGCCCGTTCAGGTGGTCAACCCGATGGCAGTTCCTTAGGAAATACGTCTTGAAATGAATCAAGTATCTTCTGTAATTCTTTGCTTTCAAACACACTTAATTTATTCACATCCATGGAAGGGATGAGAAAAGAAGAAAGTGGAATCAATACACAATGGAAAGCGGTATACAAAGAAGAATCCATTATATTTCCAAAATCAATAGTATTTACAAGAGATCCCTGAGAGGGATGAATACAATCACCTAAAATACTATACTTGGTGTCTCTATGCTGAAAAGAAAAAATATGACTAGACCAATCTATCTGGACGTCAAGAGTCTTAAACCACTCAATCCCTAATAACAAGTCTACATTTTCCAGATGCATAGCATAGCATTCCAGAGAATCTTTGTTGTCCTAAATCTAGATTGGAAGCATCTCCACTTTTCTTGCGATTGCAAACTTGCCTTCTCGCAGGTAGGTGTACCTCATAGGTATGGTCGCTGAGTGTCGTATCAAGACTCAATTTCTGCACAAGTTTGTAGTTAACAAAATTATGCGAACTGCCGGGGTCTAAAAGAATGTGAACCTTATGGCCATTCACTTCTCCATAAACTCGGAGAAAATCATGCATGCCAAATACCTTAGAATTAAACAGACAATCAAAACAAGTACTAGGGCGAGAAAGTACAGTAATTGACGTACCTGTCAAAGACAACTGGTTAACTGTCTTTGGCTTGGGTCCTGCGTTTGACTTGGTACCCTTTTGCTTCGGACACTCATTACGCATGTGTCCTTTTTCTTCGCAGATAAAACAACGTCCTTCCTTCTTGAGCTTTAAATCCCTAAGGAGTCGTTTCTTCTTCGCTGGTGTCGAATTTGAATTCTTCGAAGGTTGGTCCGAAGACTTGCCTTCAGTCGTGTTAGCCATAGGTGCGGAGAACTATCTTTTATGCTTGTTCCCCTGCTCGGTAACAGGTTTCGTCTCGTAGATACGAGCTGAATGAATGGCCTCGTCCAAAGTTTTACATTTGTTATTTTTAACCTGTAGTCGGTACGAGTCTGGTAAACTAACTACGAAAAATCCCAAAGGAGTAGTGGGATCCATCTTTGTAGCTTTCATTTGTAAGTCACGAAACTTCTGGAGGTAGACCTCATAAGTGAGGTGCTGCGAGGTCATGGTCAAAGCTGAAAACCGGGCAACAACATTGTAATCATCCTCTTTCTTGAGGAATTCTTTCTTGAAGACGTCTTCGAATTGTGCCCAAAGTCGTTGGCTTAGGGTTGAGTTCCTTCCACCAAAGCAAAGCTTTGCCGGACAGAAAACCTGCTGCTAACTGGATCCTCTTTCCATCATCATATGGATGAAACTGAAAGTGAACTTGCCACTTGTGTAGCCACGTGTCCACGATCTCCTTGGTTCGCTGCTTTTGCTCGCCCCCGAACGGTTCCGGAGTAATATTGGGGCCTAAAGCTGAAGCCAAGGTATCCATACCTGAGAAAGTAGAGAGGGTAGTGGTCAATAGAGCGATGGAGTTCTGCAAAGCTTGCATCTGGGCTGCGATTTGTGCTTGACGTTCCGTCGAAGAAGCTTCGAGAGCTACTTTGAACTCTTGGAAATCTGATTTTGACACAAAATCGTCAAAAAGATCGGCATCGGTACCTTCCGTAGAGCCGGCAAGCCTTCGCGTTCCACGAGGGGCTCCAACTCCGATTCTTGGGTTGACATCGTGAAGAGGGTACGTGGAGAGAAAATTCGATCTTTGCAGAACAAAAGTGCGAGCAAACTTGAGAGCTTAAGAGCTTGAAAACTTGAGAACTTGAGAGATATGTGGCAAGAAGCCCACTTGAGGGGGTTTATAAAGGTTTCCCAAAAGCCAAAAATCTGCAAAAGCTAGGCTTAGCTTTTGCTTTGCTTTTGTGTTTTTTTTTGTCTTGAATAAATATATATATATATATATATATATTCTAAAGTCCTTAAAAAATAAACACCTTGGAAACCTTGGAGAGGAGAGGACTTTTAAACTTAAAAAATAAATAAAAAAATTAAACTCCCAAAAAAAAAACGAAAGCACTAAAAAAAAACGAATGCTTTCCTTGAGTTTTTTTTTTTTCGCCTCCCCCCTGGCTTAGCCCATCGGTGAGCTGCCGGCGCTGACGTCGCCATGTTGCAGTCGCCAACCACTACCGGTGCCTGATCGCCCGTCGACGGCTGCCTGCTGACACGCTATCCTGCGCCTGCAAGAGTCCGTGTGGGCCTGGCTTTCATGGCAACGTGGCTCTGCCGGCCTGGCCTGGGCTGGGCGCTCGCTTAGCCTAGGTGCCGCCTGGGCTGGCTGCGCTAGCTTGGCCACCAGCCACGTGGCCTGGGCGCTCGCCATGCCTGGCCTGAGCGCCGGCCTGGCCTGGTTGCTTGGCCGCCTAGTCTTAGGCGCCTCCAGCTCGCCGTTAGCCACTGCCTGCAAACATGCCAATGCATCAACCTGCCCGTGTATAAGCGATCCAGCACGTCTCTCGCTCTCTCTCTCGTTCACCAAAAAACAACGAAAAGCAAACTTGCGTTTTTTTTTTCTGTTTCTCTCCTTGCAGTTCATGCGTATGACTGCACACACAAACATGCCTCTTCTTTGCAAAAGCAATGAACCCTACTTAACTACCATCCCCCATCAACATGGGTGTCTTTGATGAAGAAAAAACACATACTAAACCTGAAATCTGTAGTATGCACAGAAAAAACAGCAAGCTTTTTAACACATACCGTTCTTCGACCTCTTCTTCTCTACCTACCGACTTGCTCGTTCACGAGGTATGCTCTGATACCACTGTCAAATCCCCACGGATCCCCTCGTGATCGATCTTGGTTCAAAACTCAAAATCCTGCAAACAAACGAACAACAAAGGGGGTGCAGGCCTGACTCACCTCCCAACCATGCCAGCCGTGGGCAAGCCCACAGTCTTGGCTGTCCCCACCGAGCCACGAGCTGAGCTAACTAGGATGACGTACCGACCAATCTCCTCCTCGCGACGTCCCATACCGCCACGAAGCTGCCCTCGCGGGCCTCGAGACTGCTATCGGCCTCGAGTGCACAAAGCGGGTGCACGTCTGCACTAGATCCAGGCTCCAAGACCATAGAGCTCTCACAAACTTGCGAGACTCTCTATATACAATAACTAACCTTGGCCACCCTTTTATAGGCTCTTGGCCGGTCATCGGGCGTCCACACTTGGCCGCCCGCCCGTCCATACTTGGGTGCCCGCCCGTTAGTATTTCCCTAACTCAACTCGTCAATCAGCCTGCCTAGTTCCAATCTTCCCCAAGCCTCGAAACTAGTCTTGCATGCGTATAGCACACGGTAGATACACACTGTGCACATGACAGGCAGGTATGGTTCATCGTCTTGTTCCTACATGGGGGGACACTTCAAGCATCGTTATGCTCAAGAGAGGGATTCTATGGTGTCACATGAAGCTTGGCTAGCAGCTATGCGTGACTGCGGCATGCGACAACAATATCTTCATGTGCTCAGGGGAGTGCTTTTGGCTTTCGTGATGCTTTACTACCGAGGCACATCCAGTATTCGCGGTGCTAGAGTATCCATGGTGCATCTTCTGCTGATCTCGTGCTGTTCATTTATGAGCTGAGAGAGGGTGTTCTAGTATTGTATTTTATCTCATTGGTGTGCACTCACTTTATCCTAGCCGTCTCTTGAGGCTTTACTTGAGGTGGTACTTTTCACGTTTCCGCCTCCTCTCTCACTTGCTCTCTATATAAGAGAGGCATAGGGGGGTGTGGTTTGTACCTTGTACGTGGCATTGTCCATCTTGAGAGGGCGCTGGAGGAGACACACTCATGGAGGAGAGCTTGGTTGTGCCACACTGTTGTGGTTGTATCACTCTTCATCTTGTACTCAAGCATGCTATGATAGATTCCGTTTCCCATATCTGATCTCTTTTGCGTTTACATGTGTGTGTGTCTTTTCTGCGTTTATGCTTCTGCTCTTGGGCATTCTAACACAGTGAACCCTGGTGCTCTGCCTGCTGCTATCGAATCCTCTAATCTTTGAACACCATTGTGCAGGGTCTTTGGAAATGACTCCACACCGTCCTCATGCATAAGAGACCAATATCAACGAGGGAAATGGGTCGGAACATGTATATAAGGATCATAATCATCATCGTGCATATCAGAATCAAATGCCCGATCCTTGGACTTCAAGAAGAGAGCCCAAGTGAATCTGGAGAAGTCGTCAACAAATCAGCATAATATAAAGAGCTCCAGAAATCGACGGAGTGCACATGCGACCACACGAGTCCGTATGTACGAGCTCAAGAGGCGTGGTTGCTCACCGGGGTCACCTTCCTCGAAAAAGGCTGACAGTGCTGCTTCTTGCGCAAACAACTCTCACAAGGAGCGGATGGCCTGGCACAAACATTTGCCAACCCCTCAACCAAATGCTCACGGCTGGCTTGCTGCAAGGCCTCATAATAGATCACATGTGTGCCAAGCTGAGCAGAACATAAAGTACCTTAGATGGCGATCTCGTCCCATGTCGGTCAGGAACAAGAGGAATAGTACCCGTGCCTCCAATGGTGTCAAATCCCCACGGATCCCCTCGTGATCGATCTTGGTTCGAAACTCGAATCCTGCAAACAAACGAACAACAAACAAGCAAGGGGGTGCAGGCCTGACTCACCTCCCAACCATGACAGCCGTGGGCAAGCCCACAGTCTTGGCTGTCCCCACCGAGCCACGAGCTGAGCTAACTAGGTTGACGTACCGACCAATCTCCTCCTCGTGACGTCCCATACCGCCACGAAGCTGCCCTCGCGGGCCTCGAGACTGCTGCCGGCCTCGACTGCATAAAGCAGGTGCACGTCTGCACTAGATCCAGGCTCCAAGACCATAGAGCTCTCACAAACTCGCGAGACTCTCTATATTATAATAACTAACCTTGGCCACCATTTTATAGGCTCTTGGCCGGTCATCGGGCGTCCACACTTGGCCGCCTGCCCGTCCATACTTGGGTGCCCGCCCGTTAGTATTTCCCTAACTCAGCTCGTCAATCAGCCTGCCTAGTTCCAAGCTTCCCCAAGCCTCGAAACTAGTCTTGCATGCGTATAGCACACAGTAGATACCCACTGTGCACATGACATACTCCCCTTCCTCTAAGAGCTCACTCCTGAGCTCACTAAAAAGCCAGGGTAATCTCTCTGAAGAGTAGTCAATGTCTCCCATGTAGCGTCCTCCTCAACACGATCCTTCCACTTGATCTTGTATTCCGTGATAAGCGTATGACACAATCTTCGTTCACGAAATCCAAGAATCTTTTCAGGTTCGTGCGGAATAAATGTCATGTCCTGGACATCTATAATTTCTTGAGGAGTAACTAACTGATCTGCTCCACCCAATACTTCCTTAAGTCTACTGACATGAAATACAGGATGAACTTTCACATGAGAAGGCAAATCCAATTCATATGCAACTGAACCAATCCGTCGTGTAACACGAAATGATCCACAGTATCTAGGGGATAATTTCGGAGATCTACCTGTCCGTAAAGTCTCGGAATCTTTCGGAACTCGCAAATACACCATCGTTCCTTCAGAGAACTCTCTAGGTGAACGATGTCTATTAGAATAAAACCTGTCTCGGTCTTGAGCACTTCTAATAGATTCCTTTGCAACTTGTAACATTTCATGCATATCTTGCAAAAAATTACGTGCTGCATCATGCTGAAGTCCTGAGAATCCTACTGTAACAAGTGATCTTGGTTGAAAACCGTACATAAGCATGAAAGGACTAAACCCTGTACTCGTATGCTTAGTACTGTTATAAGCAAATTCTAACATAGGAAGATAATCCTCCCATAAACTTTGTCTTTTGGATACATATGCTCGAAGCATATCCTCCAAAATCTGATTCACTCTTTCAGTCTGGCCATCGGATTGAGGATGATCTGAGGAACTCAAATTCAAAGTTGTTTCCAACTTCTCGAAAACAAGTTTCCAAAAGTCACTCGTAAACTTAGAGTCCCTATCACTGACTATGTCCTGCGGTAACCCGTACAGTCTAAACAATTGCTCGATAAACTGCCGAGCTAATTGCGTAGCTGTAATATTCTTCCGGGTCGGTAAAAATCTAGCCATTTTTGTCAAGCGATCTATCACAACCCAAATAGAATCGTGGCCTTGATGTGTTCTTGGCAATCCGGTAATAAAATCCATGGAAATACTTTCCCACTTATTACCTGGGATTTGTAAAGGATGCAACAACCTAACCTGTCTAAAGCGTTCAGCTTTATTTGCCTGACAAATCTGACACTTGAGAACATAATCTTCTACATACCCTTTCATCTTCGGCGAATAAAAAGTGTGTTTCACTAATGATAGTGTCCTGTGTACCCCAGGGTGTCCAGCAGAAGGGGCGTCATGACACTCCCTCAGAATCTTGGACCTAATGTCCGGGATCTGTGGTACACAAATTTTGTCATTACGGAATAGTAAACCATTCCGAATCATCCACTGACCTCCTGCAGCCTGTATAGTAGACTGCTCAGTCACCGAGTCTTGGTCAATCAATGAGCTCTCGTCCTGGATCTTTTGCCAAAATGGACCAAAATAACTATCAGTTCTGCAAAGCCCTCTCAATGACTGAAATAAGTCAGTAGAAATCTCGGTGAACGACAAAGTATTCACCTCTCTAATCCGACTAAGCGCATCTGCAATATTATTCATGGACCCTTTCCGATAACGGATCTCAAAATCAAAATCTTGCATTAACTCTGCCCAACGAGCTTTCCTGCCTCTCAAATCATCCGCATCACACACATACTTGATTGACTGATGATCAGTCAATACCACAAACTTGGAGCCATATAAATGATGTCTCCAAACCTTGAGAGCATGAATCACAGCATAAAGCTCCTTCTCAAGGGTTGGCCAACGAGATGGAGTGTCGTCTAGCTTTTTACTTTCAAAAGCAACCGGTCTACCATCTTGAAATAAAGCAGCCCCGATAGCATAGTCACTGGCATCAGTTTCAAGAACATAAGGCTGACTAGGGTCAGGCAATGCTAAGATAGATGCTTCCTTGACTTTATCTTTCAAAAGTCTGAAGGCCATATCCAAATCGTTATTCCAAGTGATAGGCTGATTGGACTTACGTCCACGACCTTTCAATAAGTCGGTCATCGGTAGTGTGAGCTGAGAGTACTCCCGTACAGATTTCCTAAGAAAAACAACAAAACCGAGAAAAGAACGAAGTTGTTTCACTGTTCGCGGTATAGGCCAGTCCAAAACCTTCTGAACTCGGTCATAGTCAATGCTCAATCCATCTCTAGTGATCTTGTGTCCCAAGTAAATGATATCGGTCATAAAGAACTCACATTTACTGAACTTAGCATATAGTCGATTCTGTCTTAAAATAGATAAGACAAAAGTGAGGTGTCTGACATGATCCTCAAGAGTACGGCTATATATCAAAATATCATCCAGGAACACCACCACAAATTTCCCCAAATGTTCACGAAAAAGATCGTTCATCATTTGTTGGAAAGTGGCTGGAGCATTGGTTAACCCAAAAGGTAATACGAGAAACTCGTAATGGCCATACCTAGTCCGAAAGGCGGTTCTTTCTACATGCCTTTCATGAATACGTATCTGGTGATAGCCAGTACGTAAATCTATCTTCGTGAAATATTTCGCTCCTGCTAACCGGTCAATCAGGTCATCTGATCTAGGGAGAGGATAACGGTTCTTAATGGTCAGCTTGTTCAATCTCTTGTAATCTATACACATTCTCCAGGTATTGTCCTTCTTTCTCCTAAGCAACACAGGTGCACCCCAAGGTGATTTACTTCGACGGATCTGGCCCATCCTCAAATAATCTTCGAGTTGTTTAGCCAACTTATCTTCCTCAGCTTGGCTCATCCTATAAGATGGAATACTCACAGGATGAGCACCAGGGATCAAGTCAATACGATGATCTACTGCCCGTTCAGGTGGTAAACCCGATGGCAGTTCCTTAGGAAATACATCTTGAAACGAATCAAGTATCTTCTGTAATTCTTTGCTTTCAAACACACTTAATTCATTCACATCCATGGAAGGGATGAGAAAAGAAGAAAGTGGAATCAAGACACAATGAAAAGTGGTGTACAAAGAAGAATCCATTATATTTCCAAAATCAATAGTATTTACAAGAGGTCCCTGAGAGGGATGAATACAATCACCTAAAATACTATACTTGGTGTCCCTATGCTGAAAAGAAAAAATATGACTAGACCAATCTATCTGGACATCAAGAGTCTTAAACAACTCAATCCCTAATAACAAGTCTACATTTTCCAGATGCATAACATAGCATTCCAGAGTATCTTTGTAGTCCTGAATCTGGATTGGAAGCATCTCCACCTTGCGATCCCAAACTTGTCTGCCCGCAGGTAGACGTACCTCATAGGTATGGTCGCTGAGTGTCGTGTCAAGACTCAATTTCTGCACAAGTTTGTAGTTAACAAAGTTATGCGAACTGCCAGGGTCTAAAAGAATGTGAATTTTATGGCCATTCACTTCTCCATAAACTCGGAGAAGATCATGCATGCCAAATACCTTAGAATTGAACAGGCAATCAGAACAAGTACTAGGGCAAGAAAGTACAGTAATTGACGTACCTGTCAAAGACAATTGGTTAGCTGCCTTTGGCTTGGGTCCTGCGTTTGACTTGGTACCCTTTTGCTTTGGGCACTCATTACGCATATGTCCTTTTTCTTTGCAGATAAAACAACGTCCTTCCTTCTTGAGCTTCAAAGCCCTAAGGAGTCGTTTCTTCTTCGCTGGTGTCGAACTTATATTCTTCGAAGGTTGGTCCGAAGACTTGCCTTCAGTCGTGTTAGCCATAGGTGCGGAGAACTTTCTTTTATGCTTGTTCCCCTGCTCGGTAACGGGTTTTGACTTGGAAGAGACCATCGTATCATCATAGATACGAGCTGAATGAATGGCCTCGTCCAAAGTTTTACATTTGTTATTTTTAACCTGTAATCGATACGAGTCTGGTAAACCAGCTACGAAAAACCCCAAAAGAGTAGTGGGATCCATCTTTGTAGCTTTCATCTGCAAATCACAAAACTTCTGGAGGTAGACCTCATAAGTGAGGTGCTGCGAGGTCATGGTCAAAGCTGAAAACCGGGCAACAACATCGTAGTCATCCTCTTTCTTGAGGAATTCTTTCTTGAAAATGTCTTCGAATTGTGCCCAAGTCGTTGGCTTTGGGTTCAGTTCCTTCCACCAAAGCAAAGCTTTGCTGGACAGGAAACCTGCTGCTAACTGTATCTTCTTTCCATCATCATATGGATGAAACTGAAAGTGAACTTGCCACTTGTGTAGCCAAGTGTCCACGATCTCCTTGGTTCTCTGCTTTTGCTCGCCCCCGAACGGTTCCGGAGTAATATTGGGGCCTAAAGCAGAAGCCAAGGTATCCATTCCCGAGAAAGTAGAGAGGGTAGTGGTCAAGAGAGCGATGGAGTTCTGCAAAGCCTGCATCTGGGCTGCGATTTGTGCCTGACGTTCCGCCGAAGAAGCTTCGAGAGCTACTTTGAACTCTTGGAAATCTGATTTTGACAAACTCGTCAAAAAGATCGGCATCAGTGCCTTCCGTAGCCGGCAAGGCTTCGCGTTCCAGGAGGGGCTCCAACTCTGATTCTTGGGTCGACATCGTGAAGAGGGTACGCGGAGAGAAAATTCGATCTTTGCACAATGAAAGTGCGAACGAACTCGAGAGCTTGAGAGCTTGAAAACTTGAGAACTTGAGAACTCGAGAGATGTGTGGCAAGAAGCCCACGTGAGAGGGTTTATAAAGGTTTCCCAAAAGCCAAAAAAACTCGAAAAGCTAGGCTCAGCTTTTGCTTTAGCTTTTGTTTTTTTTTTTTCGTGAATAAATATATATATATATATATTTTAATATATATATATATGGATATATATATTCTCTAGTCTTAAAAAAAGTAAAAACCTTGGAAACCTTAGAGAGGGGAGGACTTTTAAACCTTTTTAAAAAAAATTTAAACTCCCCTAAAAAAAACAAAAAACGAAAGCACTAAAAACGATGCTTTCCTTACGTGTTTTTTTTTTCTTCGCTTCCCTCCTGGCGCCTGGATTAGCCCGACGGCGTGCTGACTACACGAGTCACCTTCGCCGTCAGCTTTACTGCCAGCGTCGCCTGTGGTTTCTTGCGCCAACCTGCACCTGTATGGGCCAAGCATTGTGGCATGGGCGCTGGCCTAGCCTGGCTACGCAGGTCTGGCCGCATGCCTGACAGGCCTGGCCGCCTGGCGTAAGCGCTCCTGCGCTGCCTGGGCTGGCTACGCAAGCCGCCTGGTCATGCATGCCTGGCCGCCTGCATCCCTGCTTGCGTACAAGTGCCTGGACACGTGCGCCACAGTATACCAAACAGCCTGCAACTCGACAGCATAATAATACCCGCCACAGCCAACGCCAGTACTTGCCAGCGAACAAATACTCTCTCTCTCACTCTCTCTCTCTCGTTCGCCAAAAAACAACGAAAAGCAAACTTGCTTTTTCGTTTTTCAGTTTCTCTCCCGACAGGTTATACAACTGCACAACAAACATGCCTCTTCTGTGCAAAAGCAATCAACCCTATTCAACCTACCATCTCCCATCAACATGGGGTTCTTTGATGAAGAAAAAATACATACCAAAACTAAAAACTGCAGTATGCACAGAAAAAACAGCAAGTTTTTTTAACACACACCGTTCTTCGACCTCTTCTTCTCTACCTACCGACTTGCTCGTTCACGAGGTATGCTCTGATACCACTGTCAAATCCCCACGGATCCCCTCGTGATCAATCTTGGTTCGAAACTCGAATCCTGCAAACAAACGAACAACAAACAAGCAAGGGGGTGCAGGCCTGACTCACCTCCCAACCATGACAGCCGTGGGCAAGCCCACAGTCTTGGCTGTCCCCACCGAGCCACGAGCTGAGCTAACTAGGTTGACGTACCGACCAATCTCCTCCTCGTGACGTCCCATACCGCCACGAAGCTGCCCTCGCGGGCCTCGAGACTGCTGCCGGCCTCGACTGCATAAAGCAGGTGCACGTCTGCACTAGATCCAGGCTCCAAGACCATAGAGCTCTCACAAACTCGCGAGACTCTCTATATTATAATAACTAACCTTGGCCACCCTTTCATAGGCTCTTGGCCGGTCATCGGGCGTCCACACTTGGCCGCCCGCCCGTCCATACTTGGGTGCCCGCCCGTTAGTATTTCCCTAACTCAGCTCGTCAATCAGCCTGCCTAGTTCCAAGCTTCCCCAAGCCTCGAAACTAGTCTTGCATGCGTATAGCACACGGTAGATACCCACTGTGCACATGACAAATGGGGACATGGGACCTGTCACCAACAGTGACAGAGCCGCAATGATCCTGAAGATGCTGCCGCCAATCTCTATGATAAGTCATATGACTCATAGCACCGTTGTTGACCACCCAAGAGAAAGACCGAGAAGAGGCCAAGACAGACTCCTCAAGCTCTGTGAGATGCACAAATGCATCCAAGTGGGAAATGGCGGCTGTCGCGAGCTCCTTGCCCTTCACTGATGAAGAGCTAGGTACAAATGGGCATAGGTGTGGGTGCTTCTAATAGCACTGATCCTGAGAATGTCTATCCTTACGGTAGGAAGGACACAAGTCTGGTATGGTCAACTCCTTTTTCTCATCAGGCTCCTTCTTCTTGTTTGGCCTCCTCCTCTTCTTCTTCTTCCCATCATGACCTCCTCTAGTTGCCAAAGCATGGGAAGAACCACTACCATCACCACTTGTGTCAAGATGCCGTGTCTCTTGCTCAAGGATCATGAGGACCAACTCCTCCCATGTCAAAGTGTCCCACAACAGGCTGGTGAACAAACTCCAATAGAAGACTGTCAGAATATGCAGCGGAAATGATAACCAAACTTGGGTAGACAAGAGCAAGTAGACTACAGAAAATAAACAGCACAAGAAACACAGAGAGATAGGTGTGTAAACTCTTCTCTATACACAAGATCCCGAGAAAACTGAATGAATGAGTGGTGGGGGCAAGGGGCCTATATATATGCCCCTGGGAGAGCAGTCGGCCAGCATAGGAAGTGCCCACGACTGCTGAAAAATGTCCACGACTGCATAAATGCAATCGGCCAGCAGAGAAGTGCCCACGACTAAGAAACTGCAGTTGGCCAGCAGTCCAGTAGCCCCCACGACTCATGTGTATGCAGTCGGCCAGCACTAGAGTGCTCCTGGCATCCTCTGGCAACCCTCCCCACCACTGGAAAAAATGGGAAAAAATAGGGAAAAATACGGGGAGTGTGGAAAAATGATAAAACACCTTATACAGGGCAGGCACACCCACAACAAAGGCCCTGGTGTATAAACATAGACAGGAGATGACGTCTAACACCCCCTCTCAGCTCCTGGCTGTGAAACCAACCCAAGGGAGTTGGAGTGCCGCCTGAGCGTAGCCTGAGGTAGAGACTTCGTGAAGAGGTCCGCCGCATTGTCCTATGTCGAACAATAAAGTAGCAAGATGTCACCAGCCAAGATCTTCTCACGTACAAAGTGATACTGTATCTCTATATGCTTGGTCCGGGTATGGAAAACCGGGTTCCGAGCAATAGCTATACAACTCTGGTTATCGCACTGGATGAGTGTGGGCTCCCTCTGTGGAAACCCAATCTCGCCTAGCAGCCTCCGCAGCCATACAACCTCACAAGCAGCACCACAAGCAGCCCGATACTCTGCCTCTGTCGAAGAAAGGACAATAGTTGGCTGCCTCTTGCTGCTCCAAGAAACTGCTCCTGAGCCAAGGGTAAAACTGTATCCTGAAGTAGATCTCCTCGTGTCTGGATCTCCTCCCCAATCTGAGTCACTCCAACCTTGGAGCTTGACTCCATTCCCTCCTGTGTAAAAGAGTCCCAGATCCTTCGTACTCTGCAGATACCGCAAGATCCGCGATCATGCGTCCCAATGAGACTTCAATGGCGTCTGCATAAAAGAGCTCAACAGTCCCACGGAGAAGCTCAAGTCCAATCTGGTGTTCAGCAACCAGATCAATGAACCAACCAACTTCCGGTACTGCGAGGCATCAACTGGCTCACAAGGATCTGTAACGGTTAACTTTGTGTTCGGGTCCATCAGTGAAGTAATAGGCTTGCAATTCTCCATCCCAAAGGCCTCAAGCAACTCATGAACATACCGTTGCTGAGAGACAAAAAACCCCCTCTGGGTCTGCCAGATCTCCAATCCCAAAAAGAAGTGGAGTAAGCCTAAGTCGGTCATCTCAAACTCCTTTGACAAGGCAGCCTTCGTCACTCCAATGTGCTCCACATGACCGCCGGTGAGGATGAGACCATCCACATGACCATGCCGCGTTCCCGAAAGAGATACAGGTTCGGATCTGCAACCGATCTCTAAAATCCAGTTCGAATAAAGAAGGAATCAATCTTCTGATTCCAAGCCTTGGGAGCCTGCTTAAGACCATACAAGGCCTTACGTAACCTGTAAACCATCCCCTCCGATCCTGGAACAATAAAGCCGGGAGGCTGCTCAACGTACACCTCCTCCTGCAGGTCACCATTAAGGAACGCAGATTTTACATCCATTTGATACACGGGCCACCTCTGAGAGGAGAAGAAGCAAGGGCAAGAACGGTCCGAATCGTGGACATCCGCGCTGTCGGTGCAAAGGTATCCTCGTAGTCGATGCCTGGCCGATGAGCATAACCTTTAGCCACAAGCCTGGCTTTGTATTTGTCCACCGACCCATCAGACGCGTATTTGGTCTTAAAGACCCATTTGACACCAATGACTGACCACTTCAACGGCCTCGGTACCAACTCCCAAGTGTTGTTCTTCTCGATGGCATCAAGTTCCACCTGCATGGCTTTCCTCCAAGTATCCTGTGAAAGGGCTTCCTTTACGGAAGTGGGCTCTTTATCCCGCATGATACGAGACATCAAAGCATAGTTCACCTGAAGAAGCTCCGCCGTGTTGCTTTTATCTCGGACTCGATGTGATCTTCGAGGGCCGTCCTCTGTGGTCCACTCGGAGGGTAGCTCCGTGACACCCGACTCCCGAAGGCTGTCTAACAACCACCTAGGTACTCGAACAGATCGTGGAGCCTCCTGTGGTCGCGAGGGCTCTACTCCAGCTGCAGGCTCAACCTCTTGTGGTGACTGAGGTGGATCAACTGGAATGATAGTCTAGGAATCATCATCAGACTCATCTGGATCTCCAAGAAGTGGCGGCTCCTCGACAGTGAATGTTGGAACATGCTCGTCAAAGACCACATCCCGGCTGACAACAATCTCATTCCTATCTGGATCATACAACCTGTATCCCTTGGAAAGAGAGTTATACCCCACAAATACCAGCTTGCGGGACTTGGAGTCAAGCTTCCCCCTCTGCTTCTTCGGAATATATACATACGCATCACTCCCAAAGACACGGAAGTGCGAGACAGCGGGTTTCTTGCCAAAATATGCCTCAAATGGAGTCATATGGGGTACTGAAGTCGTCGGAGATCGGTTAATGGTATGGACAGCCGTTGCCACAGCCTCACCCCAAAGTGGACGAGGAAGATCACGATGCTCCAGCATGGTCCTCGCCATCTCCACCACAGTCCTGTTCTTGCGTTCAACAACTCCATTCTCCGAAGGCGATCCGGTATTGGCCAGTTCCCTTTTGATGCCATGATCTGCACAAAATCTGAAAAATACAGTCGAGGAGAATTCACCTCCTTTATCAGCCTTGAGAGTCTTCACCTGATATCCAGACTCTTTCTCCACCATCACGTGCCAATCCTTGAACCGAGCAAAAGCCTGGTCCTTCTGGGAAAGAAAGTAGACCCACGTGAATCTGGTACAATCATCAACAAGCAGCATAAAGTAGAGAGATCCTCCCAAAGATGGTATCTGCTGAGGTCCACACAAGTCAGTGTGAATCAACTCCAATGGTTTCGAAGCCCGCCTGGAAGCCTACTTCGGAAAGGATTCCCTGTGCTGCTTACCACGTATGCAAGAGCTGCAACGCCCTTGCCTACTACCAACATCTGGCAAGCCAACCACCATCTGGTCCCGAAAGGCGCGCCTCAAAGCATCCACATTTAAGTGGCCAAAACGAAAGTGCCACAAATCTCCGACCTGAGAACCTGTCAATGAGGAGAGTGCAGAGAGCTTGTAGATTCCATTCTCCACACCGCCTTCCCAAACAACTTTGCTAGTCTCACGGTCCCTTAGAGCAACTGAATGCTCCTCAAATTCCACTCGAAAGCTAGTCTTGCATACCTCATGCATTGACAGAAGATGAAAACCCAGAGCAGGGACATAAAGAACACGGGAAGCATGCTTGCCCCCCTTGCCGTCGGGAATAATCTCCATCCGGCCCTCACTATGTATCGGAATAGTGGAGTTATCGCCAATAAAGATACGACATGACTGCCGTTTCAGATCCAGAAAGAAGTCACGGGATGGAGTCATGTGCCTGGAAGCACCACTGTCAAGAATCCATTCCCGGGTATCCTTCGCGGTGAAGCCAACTGCCTCCGCGCTCGAAGATGATGAAGCATCGGAGTCCACCATCTCTAAGTGCACAAATGCTGGAGTCTTTGCAGCTGAGGCTGAGGAATCAGCACTCTTCCCTGTCCGCTTAGGGCACTTCCTCCAGTAGTGGTCTTTCTCGCCACATCATTACAAGATCTTTCGGCCTTCAACTTCTCTCGTTCTGGATCAAGCTTCTTCTCAGAAGACTTCTCCGGTGAAGCCTTCCCTTTGCCTTTGTTATTCCAGCCTTTCAACCGTTGGCCAGTTAAGGCCTCCGAACCTCCGCCGTGAGGAGGGTTCGTGAAACGTTCCTCCTGGTCCAAGACCATTGGCACAAGCTCCTCCCAAGTAATGGTGCTGAGCCTGCCACTCGTGATCAACGAGGAATAGAAAGCAGAATACTGACCAGGCAAGTGGGAAAGCAAAGTGATGGCCATATCTTCAGATGATATCTCTTTCCCAGCTTGTAGGACTTCCTGCTGAAGGGCCTGTAGCTTGTTGATGTGTTCCCGCATCGTCGAAGACTTTGCAGGGTTCATAACCCGCATCTGCACTTCCCAGGAGATCCGTTTCATGGGGGATACCCTGTTATACAAAGAAGCCAAGTGCTCCCATATGCCTCTCGCCAGCGTCATGTGCTTCACATGATTGATCACTTGTGGTGTGCAATTGAGGAAAATAAACGACCGGACCCTAGCGTTGACACGATCCCACATGTGTGCCTGTGCCTCTCGGTCCTTCCTCGTCGATAGTAACTCCCCTTCCTCAACTTCCGACCGTGGAAGCCCGATGATGATAAAATCAGCAAGATCATATGACTCCAGCACCGACTCCATCATGACCTTCCAGATGCCGTAATTGGACCCGTCCAACTGATGATCCACTGGGAACGTGGGGAGAGTCGGAATCTTCACGTGCTTCTCAGCCATCTCTAGTAAATCTGCCATCGCGGAGAGTAACCTGAAAGGGTGGGTGGGTGGGAAAAAAAAATCTGAAAACCTGCAAGTGGCTGTCCAGCACCTTAGCCCGCCTTCCTCTTGCACCTTCTCTTCCCGTTCAGCCCAAAACAGTCCACCAATCAGCAGCCTGACGCTCCCCCTCTTGCTCACAAAAACTCCCAAGATCTATCTCGAGCCTAGGGCTCTGATACCATGTCAGAATATGCAGCGGAAATGATAACCAAACTTGGGTAGACAAGAGCAAGTAGACTACAAAAAATAAACAGCACAAGAAACACAGAGAGATAGGTGTGTAAACTCTTCTCTATACACAAGATCCCGAGAAAACTGAATGAATGAGTGGTGGGGGCAAGGGGCCTATATATATGCCCCTGGGAGAGCAGTCGGCCAGCATAGGAAGTGCCCACGACTGCTGAAAAATGTCCACGATTGCATAAATGCAATCGGCCAGCAGAGAAGTGCCCATGACTGAGAAACTGCAGTCGGCCAGCAGTCCAGTAGCCCACAACTCATGTGTATGCAGTCGGCCAGCACTGGAGTGCTCCTGGCATCCTCTGGCAACCCTCCCCACCACTGGAAAAAATGGAAAAAAATAGGGAAAAATACGGGGAGTGTGGAAAAATGATAAAACACCTTATATAGGGCGGGCACACCCACAACAGAGGCCCTGGTGTATAAACATAGACAAGAGATGACTTCTAACAAAGACATCATAGCTCTTTGGAAGGTGTGACAACAAGGTCAGTGCCATCTCCTGAGAACTAACAGACTTGCCGCAAGTGGCAAGCTCCGACCGAAACTGCTCCATCTGGTTGCTGTGGTCACGCATGGACTGCCCGTCGGACAGGGACAACGTCTGTAGGTGAACCTCCAAGGCCACCCGATGAGAGAAAGAGTGAGCCTGGTAGAGACTCTAAAGCTTCCACCATATAGCAGAGGCATCCCGCAATGTCTGAATATGAGCAAGAACAACGTTGGTGCAGGTTCTTTGGCTCAAGCACGATTTTGGGTAGAGGAGTGAATGTCTCTACTGCTTTTTGGGGTGGGCTATGATGTGGCAAGATTTGAAACTCTCCCAAACAATCTTCTCTTTTTGTTTTTCACACATGTACCATATGCACGCACAAATGATGCACGTGCACAATGCACTCTTCATGTATACTCTATAGCATTTAGGCGATGAGTGCATTGCACATTTCTTTAGTTTGGCATGAAGGTTCGTTGAAGACTATCATTGAAGGACATTTCCTGAAGCTTTCAGCTCAAGGTGTTCCCAGGGTGGTTCATTTCTTGTGGAAGAGTGGTTATTTTCTTCATGTTCAGAGCTCTTTGTGGGAGGAAGCATGTCATTTGGACTCTTTGAAGGCAAATGGATAGGTGTTAGCGTTGGTTGGAGGTTATTTCAATGTTCACGTGGAGTTTTAAGTTTGGTTTTCAATTGTTGCAGTTGTTGGAGTAGGTTTCTTTTCTTGTTGAAGTGTGTTTGGTAGAGCCACATTTGGCTCCATTTGAGCAGTGATATGGATTCCCTTGAAGGAGCTTATGGAACACAACACGTCAAGACCGCACATCAGCGGTGCAATGCGTTGATGACACATGTAGTCCCTGAGAAGGATGATATTCTACCACCGGGACTCGAATTGGACATCGAGGTGCTTTTTGGCAGTTCTCTTCATAGTTACATAGTTGCATGGACTTTGGGCAACATGCACTACAGATTTTAGGCATTTTTCATAAGTTTCCAGATGATGAATATTTTATGCTAGGATTGTAGAGCTCATCGTTACAACTCCAATGCTTCAATCGGTTCTCAATTCTAAGTTACGCTTCAAAAGATATGGACATTTGAAATTCTGTCCCGGGTGCAATAATTTCGTGTGAAAACATGGAAAGAGTTTTTGAGCGGCCAGCTTTTTGAACATGCATTTTTCGAGATTATGCTTTTAGGGGCGTGTTTTTTTGGAAAATATGAGTTGATGGAGGAAGAATCTAGAAAGTTTGAGTGCTGCAATGCTTTTTGGAGTGCTTTTCTTGACACTATGCTTTGTTAGGTGCCCTAGATTAGGTGAAAGCCTATTTAAAGGCCTTGTATTACACACATAAGCTCATGGTCTTGAGAGCTCTCCTCTTGCTCACTTACATTTTTTGCAGTGATTGTTGTACAAGAAGCCTAATGTGTATGTTGTTGGGCTAACCTACCAAATCAATGCACCATATTTCAAAAGGTTGCAAGGACACTACGAGGTGTAAGGGCATTCAATCTTTTAGGTGAGAAGGTTCCATTCTCTATCATTTATTGCATGTGTGGCATGAAAGAATGGGTACTATGCTAAGATACCCACTCAGAAATGCTGCAAGAACTGTACAACACTATATATGGATAGCAAGCATAAAGGAGAAAAGATCACTGCTGAATATCACCAGAAAACGTAGTACATCATGTGGAGCAGCATGAGGGAGGTCCCGTAGATGCTGCCTATCACTGCAGAAGCTGAAAAATGAGATGATCTGAGGGAAAAGGGAGCCAGCCCTTTTATATTACCTCAGTATGCTGGTCGGCCAGCTGTAGCAGGCCGACACCATGGCTGTAGCAAAAAAATGCTATAAAATGCCTTAAAATACCAAAAAAAATTGCTGAAAAATCTCTACTAAGATATATGCCAATGCAGGGCTTCATATGGAGCCAAATACAAGCATGAATATGCATGAGAAAGTCCATCTGGGAATGAAATAATTTACAACACCTCCTCTTCAGCGCCAGATGGGTGGACCAACTACAACACGCTGCAAAAAATCCTCCAAAGAGTCTGAAGGAACAACCTCCTCATAAAAGGCACAAAGCTCACAAAGATATGGTACATCTGAATACCGAGAAGTTCTCCGGAAGAAGCCACGAGAAGATCGAGAAGATATCGAAGACGAAACACCAAGATCAATCTGGAGAAAGAAGCCCTCAAGAGATGGACCCATAGATGGCTTCAAAAAATGTGGTACCTCCTCTGCATCTCCAACAAGTATCGGGACCGAAGTAGAATCCTCCTCTAAAGAAGAAGGAAATGAAACAACCACTGGAACAAACTGATCATCAGTGATAGCTGAATTTGCCACGTTCGAAGTAGGGACACGCTCCAAGATAGTGGAAGACGCCTCCTCTGAAACAGAAGAAGGAGAAGCAACTGCCAGGAGAGAAACCGCCAAAGTAGGAAGCTCTAGAATATGTGAGGATATCTCAACAAAATCATCCACCTGCTCTGTAGAAGAACCACTATCCTCCTCTGAAAGAGAGGAGAGAAAATCTGCAATAATAGCATCAGCATGTAACAGCACAAGAGAAGGAAGATACTCATCCAAAGGGATTAGAGGAACTGATAAGGTCTCTATCAGAAACTCCTGTAAATAATCCTCTAGGGCACTGTCTTCTGAATCAGAAGTCTCCTCTGTGACCACCAGGATGGACTCATCATCCTGCTCCTCTGAATCAGAAGTCTCCTCTGTGACCACCAGGATGGACTCATCATCCTGCTCCTGTGAAGATGACACAACAGAGGGATCATAGACAGTAAGAAAAGCCATCTTAGTATGAGACTTCGTACTCTCCTCTGTCGTTGGTGAAGTATCTAAGCCATCTGTCGTGGGTGAAGTGTCTAAGCCATCGGAGGAGGACTCCTGTTTTGCTTTGGCTTTGGCTTTAGCTTTGCGGGAAGCAGCCTATCGGGCAAAACATTTGGCCTCTGAATGACCAAGTCGGCCACAAAAACTCACAAGATTCCTTCATCCTGGAACCCTTGATGCTGTTAGAATTGTTAGAATCGTCGTCGTCAGAAGATGACTTTGTGGTGACTTTCTGCTTCTTGTTGTTGGAGTTCCCTTTTCCGCCTGTGCCTTTGCCCTTGCCGTTGTTAGAGGCAACAAAAACAGACTCCGACTTGCCTTTTCCGCGAAGCATGCACTTGTCATGGAGATAACTCACGACTTCCTCAAAAGGGGGGAGAGGATCACAGAAATAAATATTATCCCTGAAAGAATCAAAGGAAGCAGGCAACTTACCAAGAGGATTGTTGATGGTGCTCCCATACTCCTCAAGTTGCAGCTTGATACAGGAGAACTCTCCAATCTTCTCAATCAAGTTATCTGACTCAGTGATGGTAAGCTTCTCCAGATCTGACTCCAATTTGGCAATCTTCACTGTCAAAACTCTCCCATACCTCCTCTGGATCTCTGTCCACATCTAATGTGCATTACTTCGGGAGGAGAAACTGTGCCTGTGTGGATAGAGTCATGCAATAGATGATGATAAGACGAGCCCGAGCATTCAATATGCTTTGCAAAGCAAGGTCCACCAAGTGACGTGTGGAGATAGCCATCCACACACCGGCTCCTTCCAACAACAATTGAGTGTAGAAAGACGAAGTATGATAGTTGGTTGCTGTAAGCTTCATGGAGTCACTGACTTGGGGAGGGTTGTAGGATGGTATGTGGGCAGGGGTGGGAGCAAGACCTGGATGAGAGAAACTCAGAGAGAAAAGATTGGGAATAGGAACCACCAATGGAGCGGCGGGAGCAGGGGATCTAGGCTATGATGGAGCAGGAGAAGAGATAGGAGAAGGAATGGCTGTAGAGAAGTGGTCTCCTGAAGTCATGTCTGCTGAAAAAAACAAAGTACCTCCTCTCAAGCTATGCACAACAAGAGAAAGAAGAAAGAAAGGGAAGGGAGTGTGGGAATCTGAAAATAGAAGAAGCATACTATCTCAGAGTTCCTATCCTCAACACCTATGAAGAGGGTTTCAGCTAATAATAGTAAAAATGCAAAAAAGGCAGAAGCTATGCAGAATACGCAGCCTACAGTAGCAAGAAATTGCAGCATTTGAGGCAGTCCCGCAGCTCCACTGTAAAACGCAGGTTACTGATGAAGAAACGCAGCAGTAAACAGCTCCTATATGCTGTAAACAGTCAACAGCAGCATGGGAAAAGAAACGCAGGGCCCTGTAGATGTTTCCCGCTCTGATATCGTGAAAGAATGGGTACTATGCTGAGATACCCACTCAGAAATGCTGCAAGAACTGTACAACACTGTATATGGACAGCAAGCATAAAAGAGAAAAGAAGATCACTGCTGAATATCACCAAAAAAGGTAGTACATCATGTGGAGCACCATGAGGGAGGTCCCGTCGATGCTGCCTATCACTGCAGAAGCTGAAAAATGAGATGATATGAGGGAAAAGGGAGCCAACCCTTTTATACTACCTCAGTATGCTAGTCAGCCAGCTGCAGCAGGCCAACAGCATGGCTGTAGCAAAAAAATGCTATAAAATGCCTTAAAAATACCCCCCAAAAAAAATGGTAGAAAAAATGCTGAAAAATCTCTGCTAAGATATGCCAATGCAGGGCTTCATATGGAGCCAGATACAAGCATGAATATGCATGGGAAAGTCCATCTGGGGATGAAATAATTTGGCAAACATTCTTGCATATGCAAATAAGGTTGGCCACCATAGGCCTGCTTGCATAAGTTTTCATGCCATGCCATCTCCCTTGAAATGGTTGCTACCCATTCTAGAATGAGCTTGCGCTATGACAAACATGATTGGACATTCAAGCACAATAGGACTCTATCCTTGTAGAGTTTGTATAATTCTATGGTTGGAGTTCCTGGTATAATTCTATGGTTTGTAGTTCCTAGTTTGCAAATTTGCATATGATTCACTGAGCATGTACTGGTGGTGGTCCTAGCCTAATGTTGTTAACTAAGAAACTATGATTTCTTCACTCCATTGGTAATACTAAACATGTTTAAGTATCCAAGAAAACATCGTCAACACTATAAGGTTGTTCACCATTTGAAATCCATGATGCGATCTGCAAGGACATGTTGTTTGTCCCTGTAATCAAGCTTATGGTCTCATGTCTATAGTAGCATGGAGCCAATTGCAAAGTTTGAAGCATCTACATGCATGTGAAAGACGATTGCCCAACTAAGGGCCCTGCATTGCCTAAATCTTTCTTGAGCATCAATTAGAAAAATGATCAAAATTTTGCACACGATTTTTGCACGAAATAGGATGAACTGCCAATAGGTAATCCTACCCTCATATGCTTTGTCCTCAATCACTCATCCATCATGCATGCATCATGTGATCTCATGAAAAAGATGAAGTATAGCTAGAAAGAGACTAGACATTGTCAACATGCATGCACATAGACCCTAGCTCTTATAGGATAGGGGTAAAAGGCACTCCTCAATCATTCAACCATCGAGTAGGCAAATACAGGCCCTCACCTGAGCATGCAAAGAGAGTGTTCCATGCCAGCATATCATTTATGGGGAGCATGCCATTCATGACCTTGGTTTCCAGATCAAGCCCTTGCACTCAGAATCACATGGGTCTCAGAGTACCCATGCAATTCTGCCTTTCTGACACAACCATAAATTCTCATGTAAACTTTAGCACCCTTCCAAGCTTACTCATGATGGGAAGAGTCCAAGGTGACCCCATCTTGAACAAGATTGAACCCTAAACAAAGCCTGACAGAATCTGTACAGTATAACCCAATTTTCATAACGACACTGTAAACTAAGTCTGTTCATTGCCTTGTCCAAACTATCCATGGCCAGACCTCATGAGTAGGGACTCCTCGATTCTACTATCATGACAGATGAAAATGAACTAAATCTGACATCTGTATCACAAGGAAGTAGGCCCATATCAGAGAATGACCTTAAGATACCAATTGTGAGACATCTCATGGTTCTCAGTCAGACTTTGACGTGCCACCATTTCCCAAACAACCATGGAAACTCAATTGTGCATGAACACATGAAGAGAGCACAGCATTCTCAATCTCATGACTCCTCAATCACACTCCACTAACCCCGTGAACAATCCATCAATTCTTCTGCACCAATATGGTCAATGTTATTATGTTAAGTCAAAGGTTTCTTTTGATTTGGGCTCTTTTCTTGCAGAGGATGCCAATCGTTTGGGATGTCAACCAGCCCCCGCTCCTACCCAATGTTGATGCGGACAGTCTCCCATGAGAGGAAATACACTGAGGAGACGCTGCGGCCGGGCATTCAAATGAAAAGGAGGCAATATGAGTTCATGAAGTTCATCATTGTCAACAATCTAATACCTTGTGGTGCCACCACTCCATGCCAAGAGATGATTCAGGCTGCGAAGTTGCAAGAAAATCTCCAGTAGATGGAAAACTTTGAGCATGTTTACCAAGTCTACCGCACCTACAATCTTCATATCTGTATAGCCTATGTTACCATTGAAGATGCTAACCAAGTAACCCGGGTGCTCAAGGTTGACTTTAGTGCAGGCAGCCCTGAACCTAAAAGACGGTTGACATGCCTTCACCCGTAGAATAAAGACACCCAAGAACAATTAGGCAAACCATAAAACAGCCAAACATGATCGCCCTCTCCTACGAATCTACCCTAAATCAGAGATGCCACCCTTCGCAACAAGTGCCGCTTCCTCCATGCCATCCAAGCCTCTCATCCACAAAAGGCAAAAAGAAAGTACAAGAGGCTGTCAAACTGGAGTCATTACTGAACGTATTCAAAAACTAGCAAGTAATTTCCACCATTACCAGTGAAGCACATAAGTAAGAGACTTGGAATAGCTATATTTCATTTCATATTCTGAAGTACACAAAACTGGCCCTGTAGGTTTCCACCATTACAATCAAAGACATAAATAAGAGACTTATAACATTTCGTTTCATATCGTAAAATAGACAAAAGAGGCTTGAAAGCCTACAGAGGTTTACTACCATACCATAAGCAACAGCAACATCATCACCATAAAGCTTTGGCCCAAGAAGCATGGTCCATGTGTTCTATGAGGCTTTCTCAAATGGGAAAAAGGCTAATCAAAATGAAAGCACAAGGAAGCATGAGGAAAGCCTAGCAGATAGCATCCCAAAGGGTCAAGGTAGTGGGGGAGTATGCCGAAGACGAGAGAGTCTCTGACAAGTCCAGTGGTCGGCTGAAAGCACTTTAACTTGTGCACATACAAGCTAAACCCTAACTTTGTGGCTCTATCAATTGTATCCAATGGGGCATTTGCCTCTGCCTTTTTAAGTGCTGATTTGCACAAGAAGATGTGCCCCTTGAGCACGAATTGCACCTCGTAATGATGTGGGCAAAGGAGCTGCAAGGCGTTTTTCAAGGCCTTTAGTCGAATGCTTAATTGTCTGACACTTTTGGCATAGTCGGTGCTAGATTTCACTTCAATGCCGAGACAGTCACTCTGGCATGCATGGCTGGTTGTAGAAGTGAACTTCTACCTTCCCCTTGATATCGATCTCCAGTTCAGAGATCAAGGGGAGAAGAACAAGAGGCTTGCCACTCTTACCCCCTTCCTCAACCATGGCAACAAGGCAAAGCAGACCTAGACCATCACACCTTACAAAGGTGCTTGGAGAAGGTTTTGACATGTGCCGCTTGATTCTTTCTAGTGTTTTGCTAACCTTTGTTGCACATGCTGCTCTCGCTGCCCTCTGCTGCTTAGAAATCCCATCCGGGGGTGATTCATTCATCAGCCATGTTATTGCGGCTTTGATGGCAATGGTCATGTCGCCACACTTTGGGAAACCTGAAGGGTAGCCAATGAAGTTGAGATACTTTCAAATTTTTTGAAGTGTCATGCCTGGCTCACCCTGACATTGTTGCATCACGTGTTCGAGCTGCATAGCCATGTCCATCCTCAAGACACGGACATCTTTCTTAGGGTTTGCCTTCTTATTTTCTTCAGAGATGGCTTTCAGGAGAAATCCGTCCGGCAAGAGGTAAACAATGTCAATCAGAGACTTCGCGGCATAGCTCTTCGAGAAGCTTTCTCCAAACATCTAAGACACTTCGTGTCTGACTTGCACCTCTAAACTCATTCCAACTTTGGCCTCCAGGCCATCAACTTTGGCCTCCAAGACATCGACCTTGGAGTGAAAGCCCGAATTCATCTCTTTGAGAAACGAATGGAGACCTTCCAAAAGTGGGGCTATGGATTTCTTCTTACCTTCTTTTTGTGGGATGATTTGAGCTTCTAGAGCTTGAACCCTTTGATGGAGGCCATCCACTCCGGCACGCTTCTTGAGGAATTTGTCCCTCAAGAAGGAGAAGACCTTCTTCATAGCTCGCAGACACAAAGAGAGAGAGAAAAAGAGCGAGAGTTGTGCAGAGAGAAAAGACAGAGACTAGGGTGAACATTAAAGATAGGAAGCAAGTAGGTAAATCCGTTGCACATTAAACAGGAAAGAGGAGGTCAAGGAAGGAGGGAAAGACAGAAGAGAGGAAGGAGAGCGTTGCCCCGTCAAAAATCAACCCTACCCTGAGAGGGTCAGGTTTTAACTAAGATGTGGTTAGGGGTCCGAGGGTCTTAAGATCATCCCATAAGTTGTAATTTTTCGTAAATCTTTATCTTGCAAGTTGCATAAGTTTTTCCTATGCCATATGACATAAAAAGGCAATCATGATTTCAAGGGGAGACGTGTTGTGATTTCAATTTTGAAGAGTGAAGATAATGCCTTTTATTAGCATTGCCCCCCATAGGGCATCTTCTTGCTACACTTCTTTGCTACTCGTGTCTTGGCTTACCAAAGGTGTTTTTCCCGTCGTTATAAACCAACAACGTTGACGATGATGATGACGATGATGCAGGCCTTCAATGCGTTTCACAGCAGAAGAAACTTGCATGTGTGGTGGGAGCGCATAGGCAATGCATGAAGGCGGCGAAGTTGTTCAGGCATACTGATGCAATAGGATCTTTTGTTGGTGGTGGACTCCTCGATGGGCTTCCTCATCTCTCGGACACCTTCAACATCGTGTCAGTCTCCATGTTGGCAAAAGACACATGCTGGAGATATGTAGATACCCACTAGCCATGAAGGGTGAGGTGAGCACTTGTGCCATCTCCGTGGAATCATAGGTTGAGTTCATGAGCACAAACTTGTTCATCCTCAATTTGTGTGGAGAGCCTCCCCTTGAGGATGATCTTTCAACAAAAGATCATCCTCAATTCGTGTAGAGAGCATCCCCTTGAGAATGAACAATTCGTGTAGAGAGCCTCCCCTTGAGGATGATCTTTCAAGAAAAGTGACTTATTATACATAGGCTCACTCCTAAATCTTGTTTGAAAACCAACACAACATTAAGCATAATCGATTAAGCCTCAAGTTTTCTTTTAGTTTCATCAAAGACAAGGCAAAAAAATGAATGGTGACACCTCCCTATTGCCCTTTCCCTCAAGTTTTCTTTTAGTTTCATCAAAGACAAGGCAAGAAAATGAATGGTGACACCTCCCTATTGCCCTTTCATTAAACTATTACCATACTTCAATGCAATGAAAATATGGGCATAGGATTTGTGCCAACGTGAAGCTTGTATATAATTTGGCCAGGAGATGTACACAATAGTCTTCAAAAATGAGCACATGCTGCCACCTGCCTTCACATTCAACGTTGTGAAAGTTGCATGAGACTTTGGCCATTCGCTGGTGTCTAAATGAAAAACTCTAGCTGCTTGGAACAGGCTCCCATCTTTCATGGACTGCAGGGCAATCACAAGCAATTTCGTCTTGTCAACAACATGGAAGCAGTGCACCTCGAACAAGAACATAATCTTGTAGCACGTGATGCTACGCTTCCCAGTTCTCGCATTTGTTGTAGCTACATGAAGCACTTTCCCTTGTTAACCATGGAACTGGTAGAAAAGTGAACTTTACATTCAATAATTTCCAAAGATGGATCATATTCTCAATGTGTTCATAAAGCCAGACATGATGATGATGCATATCCCTTTCAGATGATAATGCGTTGAATCTGCTTAAGGAGGTCTTAGCCTTATCAATGGCCAGTGTCTTGTCCTTGTACAAATGATTTATGAGCATGATAGATGCGGTACATGAAGCATAAAAGCTCAAAAATCCCATTGTCCCAAACCATGCTGATACAGATTTATACCCAATTTTGGGGAGCACTATCGGAGGGGCAAATCAAGGGACTTTCTTGATATGAACCTTTGGCAAGTAACAGCAAGTCCTCAATGGTAAGATTGAATCCTCAATGGTCCAAGAAGACAAGGATTAATGTCAATTAATCATTGATTAGTAGAGGTATATCACTGTTTGTAGTGGAGAAGAAGGGAACAATTTCAACAACATTGCCCTATGGGAGGTAATGCTAACAAAAGGCATTATCTTCACTCTTCAAAATTGAAATCACAGCACCTCTCCCCTTGAAATCGCGATTGCCTTTTTGTGTCATATGACTCAAGAAAAACTTATGTAACTTGCAAGATATAGATTTACGAAAAATCACAACTTATGGGACGATCTTAAGATCCTCGGACTCCTAACCACATCTTAGTTAAAACCCGACCCTCGCACGGCTGAGTTGATTTTTGACACGCAGCGCCCTCCTTCGTCTCTTCCGCCTTTCTTTCCTTCCTCGACTTTCTTTTTCTTGTTTAATGTGCAATGGATTTACCTACCTGCTCCCTATCTTCTGTGTTTACCTTGGTCTCAGTCTTTTCTCTCTGCGTCCCTCTCTCTCTCTCTCTCTACGAGCCATGAAGAAGGTCGTCTCCTTCTTGAGAGACGAATTCCTCAAAAACTGTGTCAAAGTGGATAGCCTCCATTGAAGGGTTCAAGCTCTAGAAGCTCAAATCATCCTAGAAAAAGAAGGTAAGGAGGAATCCATACCCCCAATTTTGGAAGGTATCCATTCGTTTCTAAAACAGATGAATTCGAGCTTTCACTCCAAGGTCGATGGCCTGGAGGCCAAAGTCGATGGGCTTCAGTCTAAGTTCGGCATGAGTTTAGAGGTGCAAGTCAGACACGAAGTGTCTCAAATGTTTGGAGAAAGCTTCTCAAAGAGCTATGTCATGAAGTCTCTGATTGACATTGTTTGCCTCTTACCGAGAGGATTTCTCCTTAAAGCCATCTCTAAATAAAATAAGAAGGCAAACCCTGAAAAAGACGTCCGTGTCTAGAGGATAGACATGGGTACTGTCAAATCCCCACGGATCCCCTAGTGATCGATCTTGGTTCGAAACTCGAATCCTGCAAACAAACGAACAACAAACAAGCAAGGGGGTGCAGGCCTGACTCACCTCCCAACCATGACAGCCGTGGGCAAGCCCACAGTCTTGGCTGTCCCCACCGAGCCACGAGCTGAGCTAACTAGGATAACGTACCGACCAATCTCCTCCTCGCGACGTCCCATACCGCCACGAAGCTGCCCTCGCGGGCCTCGAGACTGCTGCCGGCCTCGGCTGCATAAAGCAGGTGCACGTCTGCACTAGATCCAGGCTCCAAGACCATAGAGCTCTCACAAACTCGCGAGACTCTCTATAATACAATAACTAACCTTGGCCACCCTTTTATAGGCTCTTGGCCGGTCATCGGGCGTCCACACTTGGCCGCCCACCCGTCCATACTTGGGTGCCCGCCCGTTAGTATTTCCCTAACTCAGCTCGTCAATCAGCCTGCCTAGTTCCAAGCTTCCCCAAGCCTCGAAACTAGTCTTGCATGCGTATAGCACACGGTAGATACCCACTGTGCACATGACATACTCCCCTTCCTCTAAGAGCTCACTCCTGAGCTCACTAAAAAGCCAAGGTAATCTCTCTGAAGAGAAGTCAATGTCTCCCATGTAGCGTCCTCCTCAACACGATCCTTCCACTTGATCTTGTATTCCGTGATAAGCATATGACGCAATCTTCGTTCACGAAAGCCAAGAATCTTTTCAGGTTCGTGCGGAACAAATGTCATGTCCTGGACATCTATAATTTCTTGAGGAGTAACTAACTGATCTGCTCCACCCAGTACTTCCTTAAGTCTACTGACATGAAATACAGGATGAACTTTCACATGAGATGGCAAATCCAATTCATATGCAACTGAACCAATCCGTCGTGTAACACGAAATGGTCCACAGTATCTAGGGGATAATTTCGGAGATCTACCTGTCCGTAAAGTCTCGGAATCTTTCGGAACTCGCAAATATACCATCGTTCCTTCAGAGAACTCTCTGGGTGAACGATGTCTATTAGAATAAAACCTGTCTCGATCTTGAGCACTTCTAATAGATTCCTTCGCAACTTGTAACATTTCCTGCATATCTTGCAAAAAATTACGTGCTGCATCATGCTGAAGTCCTGAGAATCCTACTGTAACAGGGGATCTAGGTTGAAAACCGTACATAAGCATGAAAGGACTAAACCCTGTACTCGTATGCTTAGTACTGTTATATGCAAATTCTAACATAGGAAGATAATCCTCCCATGAACTTTGTCTTTTGGATACATATGCTCGAAGCATATCCTCCAAAATCTGATTCACTCTTTCAGTCTGGCCATCAGATTGAGGATGATCTGAGGAACTCAAATTCAAAGTTGTTTCCAACTTCTCGAAAACAAGCTTCCAAAAGTCACTCGTAAACTTAGAGTCCCTATCACTGACTATGTCCTGCGGTAACCCGTACAGTCTAAACAATTGCTCGATAAACTGCCGAGCTAATTGCGTAGCTGTAATAGTCTTCCGGGTCGGTAAAAATCTAGCCATCTTTGTCAAGCGATCTACCACAACCCAAATAGAATCGTGGCCTTGATGTGTTCTTGGCAATCCGGTAATAAAATCCATGGAAATACTTTCCCACTTATTACCTGGTCGACATCGTGAAGAGGGTACGTGGAGAGAAAATTTGGTCTTTGCACAACAAAAGTGCGAGCGAACTTGAGAGCTTGAGAGCTTGAAAACTTGAGAACTCGAGAACTTGAGAACTCGAGAGATGTGTGGCAAGAAGCCCACGTGAGGGGGTTTATAAAAGTTTCCCAAAAGCCAAAAAAAACTCGAAAAGCTATGCTTAGCTTTTGCTTTAGCTTTTGTGTTTTTTGTTTTTTTTTTCTTGAATAAATATATATATATATATATTTTTTAATATATATATATATGGATATATATATTCGCTTTTCTTAAAAAAAATAAACATCTTGAAACCTTTGAGGGGGGGGTTCTTTTAAAATTTTTTTTTTAAAAAAAATTTAACTCCAAAAAACTGAAAGCTAAAAAAAACGAAAGCTTTCCTTAGTTTTTTTTTTTTCTTTCTCTTCCCCTGGATTCGCCCGCCTGTGGAGATGCCGTCGCCAGCTGCTGACGTCGACCATGCTGCCATCATCGAGTGCCGCCGGGTGCAGTTTTACGCTTGCGCCAACCCACGCGTGTACCCGCCGGCGTATCCTGCTTGGTTCCAGCCAGCGCTTGTGCGCACACGTAGGCTGCGCCTACGCCTGGCCACAGGGCCACGTGGCCTTGGCGCTCACCTTGCCTGGCCTGTGCGCTGGTCTTGCGTGGCCTGGGCGATGGCCTGGCCGGCTACGCAGGCCTGGCCGCATGCCTAGCAGGCCTGGCCGCCTGTAGCTGTGAGTAGCCCCACGCCTACGACACACACGCAACATACATGGCCAGCACAGCAGTTCTCGGCCAGCAGACACAGCAACACGACACTCTCTGTCGCTCTTTCTCTCATGCGCCAAAAAGCTACGAAAAGCATCATGCTTTTTCCCCTTCTTTTTTTTTTTTTTTCTCTCCCTGCAAGTTATGCGTATGCACAACAATTCCTCTTCTTTGCAAAAGCAATCAACCCTAACAAAACTACCATCTCCCATCAACATGGGATTCTTTGATGAAGAAAAAACACATACAAAATCTGAAATCTGCAGTATGCACAGAAAAAACAGCAAGCTTTTTTAACACATACCATACTTCGACCTCTTCTTCTCTACCTACCGACTTGCTCGTTCACGAGGTATGCTCTGATACCACTGTCAAATCCCCACGGATCCCCTCGTGATCGATCTTGGTTCGAAACTCGAATCCTGCAAACAAACGAACAACAAACAAGCAAGGGGGTGCAGGCCTGACTCACCTCCCAACCATGACAGCCGTGGGCAAGCCCACAGTCTTGGCTGTCCCCACCGAGCCACGAGCTGAGCTATAACTAGGATAACGTACCGACCAATCTCCTCCTCGCGACGTCCCATACCGCCACGAAGCTGCCCTCGCGGGCCTCGAGACTGCTGCCGGCCTCGGCTGCATAAAGCAGGTGCACGTCTGCACTAGATCCAGGCTCCAAGACCATAGAGCTCTCACAAACTCGCGAGACTCTCTATAATACAATAACTAACCTTGGCCACCCTTTTATAGGCTCTTGGCCGGTCATCGGGCGTCCACACTTGGCCGCCCACCCGTCCATACTTGGGTGCCCGCCCGTTAGTATTTCCCTAACTCAGCTCGTCAATCAGCCTGCCTAGTTCCAAGCTTCCCCAAGCCTCGAAACTAGTCTTGCATGCGTATAGCACACGGTAGATACCCACTGTGCACATGACAGGTACGCAGCTCAGACACGTGATGAAATGTCAAGGTAAGCCAAGCATGACGTTCCAAAAAATTTGGAAGTATCTTAGGGTAGGAGAGGGCCATCATGTTTGGCTACTTTATGGCTTGCCTAATTATTCTTGGGTGTCTTTGTTCTACGGATGAAGGCATGTTGACCGTCTTTTAGGTTCACGCTTGCTTCCACTAAAGTCAACCTTGAGCGCCATGGTTACTTGGTTAGCATCTTCTATGGTAACATAGGCTATACGGATGCGAAGATTGTAGGTGCGGTAGACTTGGTAAACATCCTGAAAGTTTTCCTGCAGCTTCGCAACCTGAATCATCTCTTGGCATGGAGCAGATCTCTTGGCATGGAGCGGTGGCACCACAAGGTATTAGATTGTTGACAATGATGAATTTCATGAACTCATATTGCTTGCTTTTCATTTGAATGCCCAATGATTATGATTTTTTTCTCCTAAACTTTTCTTCATTTTTTTCATGAATGCCCACCGATAGCTATGAAGAACTTGAATGAATCTCAATAACTTCTTACAGAGTAGAATCCAACATTGACAAGTGAGAGCTACAGGAACACCACAAAAAATAGCAAAACTTACTTAGGTGATTGCTAATGTCCTCACTTCGTCTTCCGGGGTAGCAGGCGCTCGCTTCTTCTGTGGAGAGCAAGCTTTTTAAAGTAAATGTCGTGCAGCGAGATTGCCTTGCGAGTACCCACTTCCGGGACGACATAGCTTCCGGTTTGAAGGTTCGAGAGGGCATCGAAGCGCAGAGAATCTTTGTGCAGTCCAATTTTTGCTGGGAAAAAAGAAAAAGAAAAGTCTTGGTATTTCCCTTTCACGCTAATATATATAGGCACCCAAAATGTTTTTTTTGCATTTGATTAAACACACATTTTCTACATTTGATTAAACACACATTTTTTTTGCATTTGATTAAACACACATTTTCTACATTTGGTATTTCCCTTTCACGCTAATATATATAGGGACCCAAAATGTTTTTTGCATTTGATTAAACAGAAACACACATTTTTTACATTTGGTTTGACCGATTGTAAGGTTTTTTTCCATTAAATATGAGAACGAGTTCGAGATGGAGATGTTGGTGGTGGGCTTTCTATTTTTGGGAGCCATCTTCAATAATAATATCTTCGTGTTGACAATTGTCAGCCCTGGTGGGAAGCTCGAAGTGAAATACAAGGAAGTGTGACATGAGCCTTGCAATTTCTTGAAATTTTCTCAAAGCGATTTCGAAGGGGAAAGTTCTGCGGGCTATGCAAATTCCAAGGGGAACTGTAAAGACTGCAATTGCCACTACAAGATGCATGTGCGCATCACCTACAACACGAAGCTTATGCCCAAGAAGGTTGTGAAGAGGAGGCCGTAGTTAGATTTCGGGGTGATTGCCAGCGTGGAGGTTTTTTCCAGCTTATGTGGCAAAAACGAGCGTGGCCACGCTGGCAGCTACCACGCTGGCAGCTACCAAAATTGCTTTGAATGCGCCGCATAAGCTGGACGCTGCCACCAACCTCGCACTTATTCCCTGTAAACTAAGTATTGAATTTGCAGGGAGCATAGACAAAGGTGCTGGTGTAAAAGGCTATAGGTCGTCGTTATTTTTGCTACTATGTTCACTGCCATGGTGCAATCGGCGCGATGTAACACTTAAGTAGCAACAAAAATCTTGGAATCCATAAATTTCACAGATAAATTCTAGGAAATGCAAAGAGTAAAAAAATAGTATATTTTCCAATTGTTCATGATTGTTGGTAGAATATCTAAAAATAATAAGAACCCAATTGCATGAAACATGAATGACATAGATAGTATAAAATAAACATAATTGATAAATTGAATCCATGATATTAGTATTAAGCAATTCTCTTCATCGTTTCCATCTTGCAACAAACCATTCAGTCTCTATATCAAACCATCCATGCCGTCTCTATATCAACACCTGACTAATCATTGATGTCTATAAAAGTTTTATTTCACTACTAGATGATGCAATATTGGTGCAAGTTTGCTTATGCTCCACTATGGTTTCTTATTTATCTTAAACATGGCCATTCTCATTGTCATGTTGAATGGTTGATGATGTGTCATGGTTCACTTCTACGTCCTCCAATGTCTCCTCAACATCTTGACCTTGAAAGACACATTTTGATAGATATACCACCATTTTGATAAAAGAATGACTTATATAAAATACCACCATTTGATAGAGGAGTCACTTGTATAACATACCACCATTTTGATATTCAACACCTCCACACACCACCTTTGAACCATTTGACATCAAAGGTAAATAAGCTGAATGTTCTAACTCCAACCCCTTTGGACCATTTGACATCAAAGGTAGATTAGCTTAATGTTCTAACTCCAACCCCTAAGACGTTTTTTGAATAGTTTCGTAATAATCAAGTTTGTCGACTACAATATTGGTATCCCATCTACTAGGTCAATGACTCAGTGCAAAAGGGTCTTTCTTTTCAACCATGCACTTTTTATACTACCACCAAACAAACTTAAAAAACATATGTATATGTTAAGCATATGCCTATAATTACTATAATTAAAGGAGAAATTCAAATTTACTTATATTGAAATTCACAACCTCATGTGAATGAAGGCTTGGATTTGAACGACGATGCTTTTGTGGAGACTATTCTAGGGAAGACCACATGAGCTTAAGGGCTGCCTATCTCTATTTATGGCATTTTGACATTATGATGACATTATGTACTTTTTGCCATGGGGTTTACGTTTTGGATGGCATTTTGAAGACCCTACTTTTTTGATGACATTTTGACATTTTCAGTTTTCATTTTTATGGTTCAAATCAGTTTTCAATTTTCAGAATGTAGACAAGGGAGATAGAGAGAGCCTACATTGTACATTACCAAACCTTAGAACAACAATTTGTAAATCACAATAGAGAGCCTATATGGATTTGAAAATCCACCTTCATGTAATATGGGCTTCATGATACAATGGTTATACATTCATACATATAGATGCCATCATGTAATCTGGGCGTCATTGCCCTCTAGCTCGATTGTTGCTTGCATCGACTCTTTAACTGCACGTGCATCCAATTTGGCTTGCATGGAGGGGCGTCTACCCTTAACTGTAGCAATGAAGGAGGTGCCAACTTGATTGCCATCCATTGTTTTGCGCTTCTTCCTGTTGATCCCTTTCTCAATGAAAGACTTTGCTCTCTTCAAGCTATTCCCAAAGCCATCTCTAGTTCGTACAAAAGACTTTGCAAGCTCAATGCCCTCCTCTCTTTGTGCTTTCAATGTATGTAGTTGCCCAAGTGTCTTCTTCATGCTAGTGGTAGCCTCATGAATAAGCTCGGCATCATCCTGCACAAAATCCACAAGTTGTTGGAAAGTGTCATGTAAATGATTCAAGCTTGACCTCTTTGTAGACTTTGAAGATGCAGCCTCACAATTGTGCCCTTCCTCCAAGCTCGCATCATCCTCAAGTGGCACTCCGATGTTGAGGTCATCAGGCTTAATCTCAAGTAGTCTCCTCGGGACCATCTCCAAGGCACTATCTTCATACATGCTCACACAATGTGACACCATACCTTGCTCCTGAACACCGGCCATGAGCATCACCTTGATTTGATGCTTGCATATGTTGCCAAGCTCGGAACAATGGCATGTACAACATGCCCATTGACAATCTGAGCTGTAGACAGTGTACACTTGGTTTGGATTGGAGAGGCTTCGAACATAAGCATCTGCCTTCATGTTGCTACCAATGAATGACACATAATCATCTGGAATTTTGAGAGCTCGTTCACGCGAGCTCTCCACTACCTTCTCAATGGCATTGTTTCTCTTAAATCCCCCTTTCTTCACAACTTGTATGTACCAATAATGAGGTACACAAGCTGTGGTTAGCTTGTAAAGAAGCCAATCCACTCGACGCCCCACCATTTTCTTAGAAGATCCTAGAAATCTGTACTTCAAAACTCCATGGTACGCCTCGATTGCACCATTCGTGTCTTGATTGGAATGTGGCAATGTCCTTGTCGCACGCACCCACATGTCTAACATAATGAAGACTTGTAAGCATATATGACCATAAGAGAACATAACACATTGGGAACACATTGAAGCAAGAAAAATAGCTCATAGTCACCTATTTTAGGCTGCCACTGCATTTCAAAGTAGTGGAGGAACTCCTTCTCACTTTGAAAATCTTCCTTGAACTTGCATATCATTTCCCTAGCTTCATCCTTGGTGAGCTCATATGAAGACGAGGACCCTCCCCGCATATTCATGATGTTACCAAGCATCCGAAACATGGCCGCACGTGTTGGCCAATCTTTCACCTTTCGAATGAGGTGTTTTAGCCAACACCTACGTACATGCCATAAGCACAAGTACACCGGCAAATTGAAAACGACCCTGCGAGTACAAATCCAAGTATTGAGGGTACAAATCCAAGCAATGGTCATAAAGCATTGTCCAAGCACCATGCATTATGTTAGGAAAATTACCTTAGTGCATCAATTTCTCTCTCCGCATCATCCACCATGAAAGCATTTGGCTGCCACGATTTATGGTGATCAAGCATGCGATCTCGAAACTTTGTCAACCAATATCGCACAGCCTCAAAGGTGGCACTTGAGGCAAGAACCCATGCAATTGGGATGCCATTGCGATGTGTGTCAAATACGAGAATTGTATACAAATGGAACTACATCATTTTAGGTATAGTAAGTACAAGTACCTTGACTTGAACATGGCAAAAAACAGACAAGAATTGAAGCATACCTTGTGCTTGTTCGTTCCAAATGTGGAGTCCATAGCCAACAAATTTCCATTTCCGAACTTGTCACAAATCTCTCTTTGCCATGGGGTTTGGATCCCTAAAAAGAATTCCTTCTGTACTTGAAGATTTTGCTCCTGGTAAACAAATATCATATCCGCATTTTGTGTACACCATCGCCTTGTACTCTCTGCATCATCATCATGTAGTTGATATGTCTCCATAGCATGTTTCCTTTCAATATTGAGTATATCTTGGAGCAATAAGTAGTCATCCCTCACCATTGGACATTTGGGCTCTTTGCTTTGTCGTATATGCAAACTTTGAATGTGTGCATCGAAAACTTGTTGTGGAGTAAAGCCCTTGAACAACAAGTTAGAAACCCAAACTTTTTTTTCCAATGAAATCCATGGAGAGAGGAGAAGAAGGGTGTTTCCCTCATTCTTACAAGGCTCCCCATGGCAGATGATATCTTCTTTATTTGTGTGAAAGGGATTAATATAAGATATAACTGCGATGCTAGGATCCAAGTATAGACGATTCACCATGAAATGGCATTGACACCCTCGAATGCGCTGTCCTGCTGCCTTGGGTGGCCGCCTTGGCTTAGACTCTTTCTTGATCAAATTGGCATTTAATTTGGTAGAGGCTTTTACGCTGTCTTCATTGATGGTAGGACAACCATGTAACTCCCCATCGTCAAGCTCATTTTCATGCACATTACTCTTGCACTCTACATCTTTTCCACCCGATTGTTCATGCACATGGCATACACGTTTGGAAAACGTGTCCCAAAAGCACACCAATATCTATTGGCAATGATAATTGGGTATAAGTCTAAAGCCTTGCATGCTAATCATTTAAATAACACTTACATGGTGCTCTCAAGCCATGAATCCTTGAATGGCCGTATTAGCGAGCCTGGTGTGCGATGATGGTGGGAGTACCTCGTAAACGTTGTAGGGAAGTCAGGATTTTGTGCTTCTCTGTTCACAAACTCGCCAACATGAGCCCATGGAATACGAGCTTCCCTTTGCACTTTGTACTTCGACCTTTCATTGTGTACCAGTCTCCATTGTATTCCGGAAACATCAAAAAGACCATGTGTGGGAACAGGGGTGCCCATCGATTGTTGCTAAATGAGCTAAAATAAACCAGCTGGTGCGACCTATGGTGGTCACTTCAGCGAGGAACTGCTTCTTTCAACAGGAACTCCAGTACCTTCACAGCAATTTTCGCAGCCGACCTTCGAAGTCTTCACGAAAACCTGTGAACAGTTACAATGAATTACTGCAAAATTTACAGTTTTACGTGTATATATTTAAGTATCGATTTTCAAAAGCTTCAAATTTATATACATTTTAGTTACAATTTGGCTAAAAAGTTTACGAATTTCACTTAACCTCGTGGTTCACTGCAGCTATACGAGTGTCTTTATTCGTTCCGATCATCCTCGGTAAGCAAAAGCCCCTCACGCGATTGAATTTCAATCGCTAAAACGCTTATTTGTGATCCCCAAATTTAACTGATAATCGACATTGAAGGTCTTAACATCGCCATGATTCATGGTGCGCAGGAGGTCTGGGTGGGCCGTAGTTCCTGCGTTGTTTTCTTTTCGGGGCTTCCTGTTTCGTTTACAGGGAATAAGTGCGAGGTTGGTGGCAGCGTCCAGCTTATGCGGCGCATTCAAAGCAATTTTGGTAGCTGCCAGCGTGGCCACGCTCGTTTTTGCCACATAAGCTGGAAAAAACCTCCACGCTGGCAATCACCCCGAAATCTAACTACGGCCTCCTCTTCACAACCTTCTTGGGCATAAGCTTCGTGTTGTAGGTGATGCGCACATGAGCAGCAAAGAAGTGTAGCAAGAAGGGGAGGAGGAGGATGACAACACTTTCCCATTCATAATGGCAACCTTCACGTTCGAAAAGCTTTCCACTTTTGTAAAGCAGCATGCAACTCATTCCTCTTTACCCTTTTTCAGCTTTACAACATGCAAATCATGCCACTTTTCTCCTAAGCATTTCCACCCTCGTTAACCATGGAACTGGTAGAAAAGTGAACTTTACATTCAATAATTTCCAAAGATGGATCATATTCTCAATGTGTTCATAAAGCCAGACATGATGATGATGCATATCCCTTTCAGATGATAATGCATTGAATCTGCTTAAGGAGGTCTTAGCCTTATCAATGGCCAGTGTCTTGTCCTTGTACAAATGATTTATGAGCATAATAGATGCGGTACATGAAGCATAAAAGCTCAAAAATCCCATTGTCCCAAACCATGCTGATACAGATTTATACCCAATTTTGGGGAGCACTATCGGAGGGGCAAATCAAGGGACTTTCTTGATATGAACCTTTGGCAAGTAACAGCAAGTCCTCAATGGTAAGATTGAATCCTCAATGGTCCAAGAAGACAAGGATTAATGTCAATTAATCACTGATTAGTAGAGGTATATCACTGTTTGTAGTGGAGAAGAAGGGAACAATTTCAACAACATTGCCCTATGGGAGGTAATGCTAACAAAAGGCATTATCTTCAATCTTCAAAATTGAAATCACAGCACCTCTCCCCTTGAAATCGCGATTGCCTTTTTGTGTCATATGACTCAAGAAAAACTTATGTAACTTGCAAGATATAGATTTACGAAAAATCACAACTTATGGGACGATCTTAAGATCCTCGGACTCCTAACCACATCTTAGTTAAAACCCGACTCTCGCACGGCTGAGTTGATTTTTGACACGCAACGCCCTCCTTCGTCTCTTCCGCCTTTCTTTCCTTCCTCGACTTTCTTTTTCCTGTTTAATGTGCAATGGATTTACCTACCTGCTCCCTATCTTCTGTGTTTACCTTGGTCTCAGTCTTTTCTCTCTGCGTCCCTCTCTCTCTCTCTCTCTACGAGCCATGAAGAAGGTCGTCTCCTTCTTGAGAGACGAATTCCTCAAAAACTGTGTCAAAGTGGATAGCCTCCATTGAAGGGTTCAAGCTCGAAAAGCTCAAATCATCCTAGAAAAAGAAGGTAAGGAGGAATCCATACCCCCACTTTTGGAAGGTCTCCATTCGTTTCTAAAACAGATGAATTCGAGCTTTCACTCCAAGGTCGATGGCCTGGAGGCCAAAGTCGATGGGCTTCAGTCTAAGTTCGGCATGAGTTTAGAGGTGCAAGTCAGACACGAAGTGTCTCAAATGTTTGGAGAAAGCTTCTCAAAGAGCTATGTCATGAAGTCTCTGATTGACATTGTTTGCCTCTTACCGAGAGGATTTCTCCTTAAAGCCATCTCTAAATAAAATAAGAAGGCAAACCCTGAAAAAGACGTCCGTGTCTAGAGGATAGACATGGTACACAGCTCAGACACGTGATGAAATGTCAAGGTAAGCCAAGCATGACGTTCCAAAAAATTTGGAAGTATCTTAGGGTAGGAGAGGGCCATCATGTTTGGCTACTTTATGGCTTGCCTAATTATTCTTGGGTGTCTTTGTTCTACGGATGAAGGCATGTTGACCGTCTTTTAGGTTCACGCTTGCCTCCACTAAAGTCAACCTTGAGCGCCATGGTTACTTGGTTAGCATCTTCTATGGTAACATAGGCTATACGGATGCGAAGATTGTAGGTGCGGTAGACTTGGTAAACATCCTGAAAGTTTTCCTGCAGCTTCGCAACCTGAATCATCTCTTGGCATGGAGCAGATCTCTTGGCATGGAGCGGTGGCACCACAAGGTATTAGATTGTTGACAATGATGAATTTCATGAACTCATATTGCTTGCTTTTCATTTGAATGCCCAATGATTATGATTTTTTTCTCCTAAACTTTTCTTCATTTTTTTCATGAATGCCCACCGATAGCTATGAAGAACTTGAATGAATCTCAATAACTTCTTACAGAGTAGAATCCAACATTGACAAGTGAGAGCTACAGGAACACCACAAAAAATAGCAAAACTTACTTAGGTGATTGCTAATGTCCTCACTTCGTCTTCCGGGGTAGCAGGCGCTCGCTTCTTCTGTGGAGAGCAAGCTTTTTAAAGTAAATGTCGTGCAGCGAGATTGCCTTGCGAGTACCCACTTCCGGGACGACATAGCTTCCGGTTTGAAGGTTCGAGAGGGCATCGAAGCGCAGAGAATCTTTGTGCAGTCCAATTTTTGCTGGGAAAAAAGAAAAAGAAAAGTCTTGGTATTTCCCTTTCACGCTAATATATATAGGCACCCAAAATGTTTTTTTTGCATTTGATTAAACACACATTTTCTACATTTGATTAAACACACATTTTTTTTGCATTTGATTAAACACACATTTTCTACATTTGGTATTTCCCTTTCACGCTAATATATATAGGGACCCAAAATGTTTTTTGCATTTGATTAAACAGAAACACACATTTTTTACATTTGGTTTGACCGATTGTAAGGTTTTTTTCCATTAAATATGAGAACGAGTTCGAGATGGAGATGTTGGTGGTGGGCTTTCTATTTTTGGGAGCCATCTTCAATAATAATATCTTCGTGTTGACAATTGTCAGCCCTGGTGGGAAGCTCGAAGTGAAATACAAGGAAGTGTGACATGAGCCTTGCAATTTCTTGAAATTTTCTCAAAGCGATTTCGAAGGGGAAAGTTCTGCGGGCTATGCAAAGCCATGAATTCCAAGGGGAACTGTAAAGACTGCAATTGCCACTACAAGATGCATGTGCGCATCACCTACAACACGAAGCTTATGCCCAAGAAGGTTGTGAAGAGGACATCGAGAAGAAGCTCCCTACCCTAATAGCGAAAACAACACTTCTCTTAGCTTGAGCGTAAGGGGCATGGTAGTGGGCGAGGGAGAGAAGAGGGAAGAGCAGGGAGATGAAGGAGGTGGTGGTGGACAATGGGATGCCACGACACTGACCAAGCAGGAGGTGTTGTTGCGTATGGACGTTCCATGGGGAGTAGGTTGGACGACGTTTGAGGAGGACGAGTAGGCTTGACGATGGCGGCGAGTAGGATGGGCGACGGCAAGTAGGCTGGGGAGTAGGCTTGAAGAGGACATGGGCGAAAGGTAAACCTTGCATATTTATTAATGCCACATCAATGGCATTAATAAATATGCATACAAAACATTTTCTGAATATGCATACAAAACGTTTTCTAAATTTGGGTGCTTTATTAATAAATAAAGCACCCAATTTTTTTTAATAATTAATTAATTAGTTGGTGCGTACAAACCTTGGATTCAACACACAAAAAACTTGTTATGTTTATTAAGATTTTTTGTAATGTCAAAAATGGACGCACAAAAATTTGTTATGTTTATTAAGGTTTTTTGTAAGGTCAAAAATGAAAATGGTGTTGGGTCCACATGCTTTCTATTTTTGCTTGCTTTCTATCTATGTTAGTTTCCATTACTTTCTATTTTTAAAAGATGATTTCCTTTATAATGTTCCTTTTTTGGACTCACAATTTCCTCCATAATGTTTCTTTTTTTGGGTTCATGATTTTCCTTAAAAAGTCAAGAGATTCATTCCTTATCACTTAGAGCATCAAAGAGGGGAGAGGGGGACACCCTAAGAGGTATAGGGTATGTATTAAGTAATACATATCAAAAATTTGTATATACATATCAAAAATTTGTCTGAATATATGTATTACCTTCCAAAATCTTTTCTTGCTTCATAAAAATGGTGTTTAATCATCATCAACTCGCTGGAAGGTTTACCAAGAGTTACAATTGTTCACTCGATGTCCACCCTTTTTCATCCCTAACAGATGTTTTCTTATTTTTTCAGGCATGATGTGATGTGAATTGTCTCGTTTTTGGTGCATTCTTAGTGTTGTCTATAAACATCTTTTATGACCAATAACAAACATCTCATCATCATTATTACAACCCTAATGTGTTGGTAAGGATCAAAGGATTTAGGCCATAGATTTATGCAAACTGCCAAAAGACACGAGGTCAAAAGGAAATCAAGGTGCTTGAGAATGAGTTGTCCAAAGGATTGCATGATATAAGGATACACTCTGTCACTCACAAGATATGGTTGCGATTGGCTCCGTGGGGTTTGAGGTGAATAGCAGGGTTCTTGGGCTAGGTGTGTATGCACTAGTGACTAAAGGATTAAGGACAAGGGATCGTACTACATAAGGGCAAGATTATCATGTGTGAACGCCCAAAACCAAGGTATGTATATGTAGGGTGGAACATTCACCTTATGCCACGTCTCTTTTTTTCTTTTCTGATAAGCACTTTTAACACCTCGTCGCCTTCTCCACTTTTTAAGCTATCAAGTGGTGACCTTAACACACACAAAGATTTTTGGGCGCTTCACATTAAATATTGGAGCAAGTTAACCTTACATCGATAATCAAGGTGGCTGGTCCAGGTTGGGTCACTAGGTGATCCCAACAATAATATAACATTGTTCAAGTCAAGGGAGTAGGGATATACTCATAAAATAGGGATCTAAGGGTGGGTTACTAGGTGATCCGCATCATTGTTCAAGTTAAGGGAGTAGGGATATACTCATAAAACAAGGATCTAAGGCTGGGTTACTAGGTGATCCAACAATAGTGCATCATTGTTCAAGTCATAAAATAGTCAAAAGCACAAATATATATTAAATGATAATCAAGCCATTATAATGAGTAGAATAATAGAATGCAATGTTTGCAATTGTTATGTGCCTAACACTAATCCTTAGGGATTAGAGCCTAATCTGGTCAAGGTTGGGGAGCCCTTGGATTAGGAGAACGCCACAAGCACGTTAGTGACAATCCATGTGTTAAAACCCTAAGATCTCTCTAGATAATTGTTATGCATAAACATGCATAAATCAAGCATAAACTCAACCACCCGACCACCCCCGAGCATAAACTCAACCACACGACCACCCCCGAGTCCCAAGGGATGCACACATGAATTATAAATGAAATACATCATACCTCTACCTTGATGTCCCATACCATCAAGAGGTATAACTCCAATCCAATAGCATGTAGCTATAGTGTGAAATGGTAGGTGAGTAGATATGGACCTCTACACAAGAGACCATAGCCTAAGCCTCCAAGCTCCCAAGCCTCCTTTGAGTGTGCCCCATGCCCCTATTATATAGAAGGGTCCTCAAGTGACTCTTGACTCTCCATTTCCCATGTGTGACCCTTGGATGCCTGACCCTAACCTTAACCCTTAAGGTTAGTCCTAACCCATGCTCCATTCCCATGCTCCCATGCTCATAAGCCTAATGTGGGTTAGCCTCCTAGTATATGCACACATAATGTGCATATAACATAGGACTCATAATGTATATATAACATACTTCCCCTCTCTCAAAACATTGCACTCTTGCAATGAAAAGAAGAAGAGCTGCACTGAACAATATCAACCGACTCCAAGTCGAATCCTCTATTTTCCTATCTTTCTACCTAATTTTAACCTCAGGGATTAGTCAACTACAAAGTTTCCTTTCCCTGAATTCAAGTACCGTATCAGATTCATGTGGAACATACGATAATTCTTCGACTTCAACGAGTTCTTGAGAAGTAACTGTGTTATCCTCACCTCCCAGTTTCCCTTTCAATCTACTAATATGAAAGACTGGATGAACTCTAACATGTGGAGGTAGTTTAAGTTCATACGTAACCGTGCCAATCCGATGTATAAATTGAAATGGACCACAATATCTAGGAGATAAATTCAAACATTTTCCTTTTGACAAAGTCTGAAAATCTTTAGAAACTTTAAATAAACCAACGCTCCTGGTTCAAAAGACCAAATTGAGCGTCCTCTATTAGCATAGAACCGTGCCATATCCCGAGCACTCCTGATAGAATCCCGAGCTTCGATCAGCATTTCCTACATATCACGCAAGAAATCCCTCGATGCATCAAGCTCGATGTCCTTAAGACCGACATCAATAGGTGCCCTGGGTTGATACCCATACATAAGTATACACGGACTAAAAACAATCGCTGTATATTTAAAACTGTATAGGTAAATTCCATCATTGGAAGATATTTTTTTCAATATGATGATTTTCTAGAGACATATGCATGAAGCATATACTCTACAATGTAATTCATACGCTCTGTTTGCCCATCAGACTACGGATGATTAGAGCAATTCATACTCAAAGTAGTTTCCTCGTTGTAAACCATTCGGAATAAGTAGGAAAACATGGCATTATAACAGCAGGAACCAGGGATTCATCGGGGCCTCGACATACCCACATCTGCACATGAAATAATCGACATCGTGAGTTACCCATATCAACATAGAGAGTCATCAGTGTCTTGATGAGTCACATATGTCCATCCGTAAACCATCAGGTTGACTGTATAAATCACCTAAAGTACGGAACTAGAGAAAGAAATGCCAACAAAGGAAAAATCTAAATTTCCTTAATCCGAACATAACAACATAAACTCATTGAACTCTAAAGAAAGAGATTTCAACAAGTGAATATGTCGACGAGATTACCCTGATCAATACAGACAGGCTATAGATAAAAGAAGTTTATCTAGAGAATGCCCACACTATAACTTCTAGTGAATTTAGAAAATGAGATTGTCTTTGAATGTTGAGTATCAATATGCTAAGTGATGTAAGCAAAGAAACAATCTTGAGCCCAAATTATCCCATAAGATAATATATGTGAGGGACCACTAGCGTCCCATACCACCATAAATACCACCCATACACACCTTAACAATTTGAAAACTCCCTAGCATGTCGTCTAGGAAAATATGAATAAAATCTTGTATAAAAGGAATAAAATGGCCTTATCCCATACTTTCACATACTAAAACTTGTCTCTATATTCCTGAGACCACATCAAGGAATAACTCTTTTCGAGTACATCATTAGAAAAGAAATCGAATTATTGGCGCCTTTCTAATGATAACTACCCAATACACAATAAAGTTAGGATAGAAAAATAACTCACCTAGATATATAAGCAACTAGGCATCCAAGTTGGAATATGTACAAGAGTACAAGCAATATACTCCAAAACTATGTGCAAAAAACGAAGGCAAACGCTACCTTCAAAGCACATGATATTATCCAAAAGATCAAAAGATCCTTATAAAACCATGGATAAAAGCATAGAAGCTTTTCGAATCCATGAAAATCATAGTTGATCATAAAAATCAATGCATACCATCTAATGGACATTAATCATGCCAAAAGAAGCATTAAAATTGGTGGCTAACTCATCAATCCGGAGTATATGAATGTGATATTGTTCAAGCAAAACTCCAAAGTAAGCAAGTGAAACACATGTGTGTAACACTCAATAAAAACCCCCTAGACACAAGTGATCTAGGCACAACCTGATGAGTCCATATAAAACTTGGAAAACATCCAATAAAATCCACCAAAACAAACAGATCAACTAACCCATTATAGAATTTGTCTTAGGCTTAAGAAATTAAGCACAAACCACACTTAAACAAGTGCAAAATAAATTATCATGGAAGCCATCCAAAAGTATGGAACATGTCCAAAAAGAATGGCTAAACAATGGCAAAAAATCATGAAAATATCGTTTAGAATTAATGCAAACAGAATATCTACTAATACGAGGTATATGAATAATATGCGAATAACCCGCATCTATCTAATGTCAACAAAGCACAAGAAAACGTACTTCAACATTAATAACCCTCGAAAATATTAAATTCTCGAGAAAAAAAATTATCATGATTTTTTTCTAATTTTATAGGGCCTAAAAATATGATAATTTTGAATTCCCCCAAACCTATCTTATGGCATTCCAAACCTATATTTTTCCAAAAACTTTTTAGCAACTAATTTTGCCAAAATACCATTGATATTTTAAAAATACCAATTTTTAAGATTTTCAAAAATAATTTTTAGAAAATTCCTAATTTTTCATGAGAATCCCATCGTTCACGAAATTTTCAATTCCACCCGATAATTCTCAAATCCAATGAAAATTTATAATTTTAATGGATTTTTTAAATTTTTGGGTTAAAAAATATATTTTAAAGGAATTTGAATAGTCACGGGCGCCCGAATGGACACACCACATGTCAAACACCAACCCCACATTTTCTCGAAATTTAAAATAACCTTTGTCTAATTTTTCACTAATTTTTAAGAATTTTTAATTTACCCCGAACGCATTTAGAATACGAACGGTCAAAAAATTTCAGAATTCCAATGGTTTTCCCATAATACGAAGAGCCAAAAGTTTCGGGAAAATGAAAAGACAAAAAAAATCGGAATGTGAAAGGTCAAAAGATTCCGGAATATGGAAGGTCAAAAGTTTTTATTTCCTGGAATTCAAAAAGCCAAAAGGTTTCCCGGAAATGCAGAAAGCCAAAGGTTTTAAGAGAAAAAATTTCAGAAATTTCAGAGATTTTTTTTTCTCTCAAATCTCATAATTTCTCATAATTTTTAGGCTTTTTTTTCAAGCTTTTTTGAAAAAATTCCAAAAGCTCTTTTTTTTAAAAAAAATAAAAAACTTATTAAAAAACCAATTTAATAAAGCTTTAGTTAAAGCTTAAAAAATTTTTTTTGGGGAGGGGAGGGGCGATTTTTTTCGCCGCCTACAAACGAACCCCCCCCTTCGGTCTGCGCAAAAGATTGAGAGAGGGAGAGAGGGAGTCTCTCTTCTTCCCTCTTTCCTCTCCTTCTTCTCCCTTCCATTCTCACTCCTCCCATCTCTTCTCGCTCTGTTAATCAGAGAGGTTAATTTTTAATTAATTTTCTTAATCATAATTATTAATAAAAAAATGTAATTTTTTAAGAGGTGGTTTATAAATGCGAATAGAAGAAAATTCAGAACTGAGAGACAAAGAGGGTCCCACGCACACGGGAGAGCATTTCATGCATCAACATGCTGCCCCCTACTGCATTTCAGCAAAAAATTGGCAGAAATTTGATCACATACCCGCGGAAAAACCCGCAAAAATGTATAAAAAATACTGTTTTAATCATAAAAATGTTTATTTTAAAAAAAATAGAAAAAAATTCCTAAAAATTTTAAAAATTTAGAGAATCCATTCTACCAAAAATATCCACAATAAAATATGTGGTATTTTTGTAAAAATTTCTATTAATGCTTATTTTAAACCATTAAAAATAAGAAAAAATAGCATTAAACTCACGAAATTCCCCCGCAACTTCGATTCGTCCACATTGGCTAGTAGTAACACGCGTTCCAATCGCCATATCGACGATCCACGTGCAAATCATCAACACAAATCAACAAAATAACATTTTTATTAGTAATATTAAAATTTACTTTTAAAAAAAAGCCAAAAATTACAAAGAAAAATCAACAACAATTAACTAGAGATTGCTCTGATACCACTGTTAAAACCCTAAGATCTCTCTAGATAATTGTTATGCATAAACATGATACCAAGGCTGACTGGCTTGGTCCCAAACACCTAGCTTGAGGGTAATTCCTGATGGAATCTATGGTTAGGAGGTGAGTTTGCATGCACCCTTCTATATGTACTAACCTTGTGTGTTTAGCATGTGTATTAGGTGGTCCTATGAAGGAATTTACTATTGGTATCAGAGCTTGCTTGATCACATAAGTAGAAAGGTTTACAAGGTTTGTGTGTCTATCTTATGGTGTGATTGGTCATCTTGTCCAAGTATCTCTCGATCTCGCTATGCGTTTGTTTGATTTGCAAATTAAGTAAGTGTCTTTTGTTAGGTTTGCATGAAGGAACTTATGATTTTGTGCACAGAGAGAGAGAGAGAGAGAGAGAGAGAGAGAGAGAGGTATGTGCATGTTTGACCAGGAGATATGCTGTCTTGTCTAACCTGTAACCCTAAAACATTGAATACTCTTGCTCTTTTTATGATTTGATGTGCTATAGTCAAGTTTTTGTTGTGCTTTTGTGTTTCTCTTGTTGTTGTGTGATTGAACTAGATGCACCTAGTTCAGTATGGTGGACAATAGAGTTGTAGAACCTATTGCGCATAGTTGTGCATGGCAATAGACAACAGTTGTGATAGTGGACATACAACACGTGGTGTAGGTGTCATAGCAAGGTAAGGAGACTACAAGGTAGTATGACTAAAGCAGATAGGTGATTATAGAAAGGGGTGAAAGGGTATGGTAAGTGTTGCAGCAGCTAACTGTGTAGGTATAGTCATACAACATGAGCACCCATGTACTCAGTTGTATAGAAGGGTATAGGTGGGCTGAAAAGCCAACGCTAATTTGGATAGAGCTAAGTTTGGTGCCATGGATATTATTAGGCCTTTTTTTTAAAAGCAAGTGGGTGGGCTATGATGTAAAAGAGCCTATCTTTTTTTGTAAAAAAACATGTCAAGGATGGGCTAATATCTTCTAGTTATTGTTATTAAAGACACCCTCCTTTTTTATAGTGAGAAAGCACATCTATGAAACCATGGGATTGGGAGTCTTTTACTCATCTAGACATGACAAAACCTTGCGAGGCTTCACAATATAGTTTCCAACTCTCATGCATGGAGGAATCAATAAGCGGGTAGTTTTACGTGTTTTCTCATCTTTTCTCATGTGAAAAAGCATATTTTTTCTCTCTTTAATTTATGTTATGCAGAATTGTTACATAGTTTTCTTGTAGCACCACATTTTTTATTCTCCATGGAGCCTACACTTTTCTTTAATGACATGTTGGATCATGAGGATAACCCTCAACCCGGTGGGGGGCCGATTAAGGTCGAGTAGGAGAAAGAGGTTAAAGGTGTAGAAAAATCTTACTTTGAGGAGGAGATGGCCCAACTCCTTGCCGACTTGCGGCACGACTGATATATAGTTGTGGGATTAAGTGTCACTCTTACAGAGGGCAGTTCTTGGATCAGCCCATACTCCAAGTACGGTTACATTCGCGCCTTCTTTCATGACGCTTTTGCGAGCGAGAAGGAGAGGGCACACGAGGTTGTAGACTCCTTGCTTAATCAGTGGAATGTTCTTTTCAAGTTTCACCCTTTCCTAGATAGCCGGAAGATTCAAATGGTGAGGAGTCTCCTGAAGGGGAAGGCTCTTACCTAGTGGAGAGAACTTAGAGATAAACCTAACACTTGGGTAGATTTTGAGGCATAGTTTCGTGACGAGTTCCTCCAAGCTGAGGATAGGTTTGATGTTGTGGCCAAGTTTAAAGACTTGGATATGTGAACAACATGTCATTTGACACGTATTTACAAATATTTAGGAAATTATAGTCTTGAGCAAGGCACATGGATGCTAGTAATTTATGCGACTTCTTGATCCACGCGTGGACTTACACAAGATCACAAACTCTAGGTGAGAAATAACCATAGTAGGACGCTTGAGGATGCCATCGAGTATGCTAGAATTTATGAGGAGACCATAGCTAGCTAGAATAAAAAGCAGGTCTCTCAGAAATCTCACACTCCAAGTTGTTTCGAGCACAGCAGGGTTCCCAATGTAAACATAAGTTTAGGTTTAAAAAGGCTTCACAAAGTAAAATTCAAACCTAGGCTTTGGGTGATTACAATCCGAAGAAACAGAAAAAAACCACCAAGGTCTTCAAACTTTCTGAGATGGCGGGTGCTTCATTTGTAGTCAAAAGGGCCATATGAGAGAAAACTATCCATAGGCAAGTGGTTGAAGTAACCCTAGAATCTCTTTTATTATACTACAATTCTAAATCACAATGCTTGCATGGTATGTAACTTCAACATGTCGGTCTTCAATCCTAATGATCTTATATGGATGTATGGACCGTTATTGGGGAATACTTTGCACATTCTTTTTGACCTTGATAGTTGTAATGAAGTGGGCTTGGAATTAGACTCAAAGAGCCCATGGGCATAGATATGGCCGGGCAAGTATGGAGGCCTAACATTAATGAGTGTGAAATGGTGGGCAAGTATATAAGTGAATATTGTAACTATGGTTATAACAGACTTTTACTAACATACTTTTATCAATGAATTGATACTTCTTGGAGCTTCATGCTTCTTGGTTATGGTGGTACTCTCTTGAGTGCATGTGGTACTCCATCATGAGTGCATGTGGTACTCCATTATGAGTGCAATCTTCTCTCTTTATTTTTCCCATCATTACAGTGGTATCAGAGCTTCTTCATTGTATTGGTATCAGAGCCTTGTCTTTGATCCATGATTTCTGAAAATTTTAAAATTTTTTATATTTTCTTGATTTTCTTGGAGTTTCTTGGGAATTTTCTTAATTTTGATTGAATTCTTGATCAAGAAATGAGGCATAGGATTGCTTAGGTCATCTTGATTTGGGTAAAGTTGTGGGGTCATGGGTTGGTTGAGGACCAATTTCTAAGGGCGGGTTCAGATAAGGCGGCAGCCAAGCTGCCGCCAGCCTGCGCTGCAATCGCAGAGTGCCCCATGGCACTCTGCGTTCACAGTGGGCGGTGGAAATCCACCCCCCCTTGCCACGTGATGGAAGAAGGGGGTTGATGTTGTGCCGACCCCCCCCCCCTCGCCCATAACGTATTCCACCCTCCACGTGCAGGAGGAGCCCACGAAATTCCCAATGTCCATTGGGCCCAACGTTAATTTTCCAACGTTAATTTTCCAACGTTCATTTTCCAACGTACAAACCCCCCCTCCCCCCCAACACCCTTCAATTTCCTATAAATTAAAGGGTTTAGGGTGAGATTTTGTACCCTCTAGAATTTCTAGAGAACATAATAAGCTTCACAAGTTCCATTCTCCAAGGTGCTTTTACATGCACTTCAATCATGCTTTCTTTTTATCCACCCATTTACCTTTCTTTTAATGTTTTTGTGGTACACTTGCCATGCCTTTGACATTGTGTGCTTTTGTTTTTCTTTTAGGGGTGTGCGAAAAGGGCAGGAGGCAACGTGAAGCGAGCGCATAAGGTGACCCCTCACAAACCGCATTTCCATTATCATGACTTATCTATGTGTTTTTAATTTATGTGGTGCTAATATTCTCTTCGTGTTTGATGTAGGTACTATGGATTCCAACACGAGCCATGAATTTGATTCATCGCAACAACGAGGCGACGATGATCCTATTTTCTCCCAAACTTCTCTCCCGCACTCTAATTTCTATTCATTTCCCCATCCTCCTTTTCATGTGCCACCTCATGGCTTCCAAGCCATGCTCAATTCTCCTTCCTTTTCTCCAAACTCTCCCTTCATGTTTTGCCCCCCCCATTCACCTATGGTAGCGCAACCTCCTAATCGATCATCCCCCCTAGGTATCCCAAACATGGGTTCCATTCCCAATTCCCCAGGAAGCCAACCATCACCCAACTCGCTCAATAACCCCCCTTTATCTTCTCAACCAAAGCGAGTTCGTGGCATGAGGAAGGAGCCTAGCGATGAGGAGATTGTGTCAGAGACCCAACCTGCGCCAAAGAAACCCAGGAACTCCAAAAAGAAGGTGGTGGTGGACTTGGGGGAAGATGACGACAACGACAATAAGAAAAGCAAGTGGCAAGACTTTTGGGTTGACCAACTCATTCATGTCAGGGGGGCATGAGTGAGGAGTTCAACAATCCTGGGAAACAAGGGGTCAACTTGTGGGCAAAGGTGGCCACAAAGCTAGCCGGCATTTACCCTGATTTCAATAAGGATAGTGAAAGTTGTCGCAAGAAGTGGCAAGCGGTGCTAGCAAAATATAGAGTGGACAAAGCTCACAACTCGGTATCTGGCAATGACAGGAGGCACACATGTAAATGGTTCGATGTGGTGGATGAGTATTACCACGATAGAGCCACGGTCACTCCTCTTAGCCACGCTTCTTCATCAACAATGGATGATGCTACTTTCCCCGGCGGTGACAAGGATGAAGTAACTATAGCACTAGATGACGAGAAGCCACAAGCACCCATGTCCTCAAGTCGTCGAGTGACTCCCAAGTATGAGGAATCTTTGGCCACAATGGCCGATACTGGGAAACATCTATTGGACCATCTCAAGGAGACCTCTAGCCAAAATGTTGCCTTGGAGAGGGAGCGACTGAAGATATTGGCAGGATTGCACGCCACAATGAGTGAATTCCTTAAGGAAGGAAGGGGGGGCAACAAGTAGCCTTGGCGGAGGAAATTCTTGTTATTATTCTTGTATGAGTTTATAAAGTTTGGGATCTCGACGTTGCTTTGTTCCTATGTGTTGTATGGATTTATGAATGTTTCTAAGCTCCTAAGAAGCCATATAAGCTGAGAATTTAATATGTATCAACTTGTTTTGGATTTGCAGGTGACAATGGGCATGTCCAAAGACATTGCACTCTATTGTGCGTGGTTGTGTTCTATAGCGATCTATGAATTGCTTAAAGAACCAAGCATGCACAATGATGAGTGCATAGTGCAGACTTGGTTGCATGTTACCGAATGCATGGCACGATTTGTGAGGTTGAGGAAGATTGCGAACCGTAGGAGGGGTCATGAACACAGACAAGCGTGGGCATATCCACAGCCTCAAGGCTTTGTAAAATGCTATCTCCTAAGTGCTTATAGTGCTACCATGTTCAAGCGGCGTCTTAGGGTTAGCAAAGAAACCTTTCATTACCTTTGTGGGAGTCTAGCACCATTCATGCAAAAGAAAACCACAAACTTCTGTGTGCCTGTGTCTATTCAAGATAGGGTAGCCATTGCTCTAAGCAGACTTGCTACAGGAGATGGACTACTGGGCCTTGGTGACACCTATGGTTGCGCTAAGAGCACATGTTGTGAAATAATCCTTGCATTTTCCAAGGCAATTGTGAAATCGGGTCTCCGGAATATGTACATAAGATGGCCTTCAAGATCTCGGCTTGCAACTTTAGCACGAGAGTTTGAGGCACTTAGGGGAATTCCCTACGTCGTTGGTGCGATAGATGGTTCTCACATCCCCATCATTGCACCCCGTGACAACCATGTTGACTACTTCAATCGGAAAGGGTTCCACTCTATTTTGCTACAACTAACAGTAGCCGCCAATTGCTCAGTATGGAATTATGATGTCGGTTGGGCCGGATCAGCGCATGACTCCTTGAACTTCTCCAGAAGTGATATAGGGCAAGCATGTGCAAGGGGCGAGTTGGGTAACTATTGTTTGGTTGGCGACTGTGCTTACCCCGCACGGCCATACATGTTAGTGCCTTTCAAAGGATGCAAGGAAGGGTTGACACGTCTAAAGTACCATTGGAATTTCATTCAATCGAGCACAAGGATGCCAGTTGAGAGAGCGTTTGGTATGCTCAAGGCAAGGTTTCGCATCTTGCTAAAAAGATGTGACATGAATCTACGTCATGTCCCAGATCTTGTTGCGGCTTGTCTTGTGCTACACAACATTTGTATCCAACATGGAGAGTCTTTTGATATGGAGTGGGTACGTGAGGCGGAAGCAGAATTGTCAGCATGCTCTGGACGTGTAGAAGAGGATCGAAGAGCAATAGCTACCTCCATGAGGGAGCTTCAAGCAATACGTGAAGTTGACATAGAGGATGTAATGGAGCGCGCTCAAGGAGGCAATGAAGGGGGTGCGAGTGACCTTGGAGTTGGCTCGGAGCGGCGAGATAGTCTTGCTCGAACAATGTATAGAGAGCAAGCAAGGATGAATGTCCTACAAGTTTTTGGAAGGGCGGCTTTAGAGGAGCTGGACTCACCTACCAACTCCGATTAAGCCTTTGTAATACAAGTCTTTTGTCTGGCTTATTGTGGTTTGTAGTGTGGCTTCTTTATTTTTGTAGTTACACTATGCTTTGTGGACATAATATAGCTTTGTTCTATGGTTTTTGGTATGGTGTTTACTCTTTCTTCCGCCGCCCCCCAGTGTTCACAGTGGGCGGCGGAAGAAGTCAGGCTCCCTTTTACTTCCCCCTCCCTATGTGAACACTTGGACGGCGGAAGTGTGCATTTTGTAAGAGTTCCATCTGGAAAAGTGTGTTTGAGAGTATGTTTTCCGCCGCTCCAATGTGAACCCGCCCTAAGGCGACCGTCCCAAAATTTGAAAGGGGGATCAAAATTGGGAAAAAAATAGTGGTAATCTTGATTAATTGTACCCAATCCAAAACGTTTTTTATTAGCCCCTTCATCTGTACATGTCTGATTTCTGAGGGTAATAGAGCTTTATTCCTTTGCCATTAATTAACATCTTTCTAGGGTTTTGATGAAGCTTTTCATGAGCTTTCAAATGAACCTCGAAATGGTGCTTATTCATGGTTGATTGTGGAGATTTCTGAGGACTGAATCGAGCATGTTTGCTGCTCATTTTGCTGTGATTCGCTGCTTGTTTTGGCTGCCATTTGAGGCGATTTCATCTACATTGTTGCTTGGCTAAGCTTAAGCTTAAGTTTAAGCCTTGTTGCTGCGTTTTTCTACAGCAAACACAGGCGCCATTTCTTCATGCAATGAACCAGCGTTGCTGCGTTTTTACTACAGCCGGGAATCAATGATTTGGCGGGCCGTTTGATCTACGTTGGATTATTATTTCTTCGTGGACATGACGCTTGTAGTTATGGAGATCAATGCCGTTTTGCTGCTGTGAAGACACGGATGGTTGCGCATGATTTTGCCTTTTGCCGGGTGCTTTTTGGAGCTCTATCAAGTCAATGAAGGTGGTTTCATGGCTATGATGAAGGTGTGGACTTAGCTATCAAGATGCTACATTACTTGGTAAGTCTCAATGGCTTCATTTTTGACGTTTTCATGGCTAATGATGCTTGATGGTCATCATTCAGTTGTGAGCAACAATGCTTCAATGCCTTTTTACATTGCAATGGGGCCTTCATGGAATTAGAATGCACTAAGTGACATGGGAGGCATGAATCAATATTTGGATTGGCATATGATATGCTTATGTGTGCATTTTGATACATTGGTGCATCTTGGTGAAATTGGAATATATTGATTGGCATGGAAGGCATAAGTCAATACTTGTAAAATGGCACATGGTATGCTTATGTGTGAATGCCTAATACACATGTACATGGAGGTGTTGATTGCCCATGTGTTTGACATGCCTATGTAAGAGGCATACATGTGTTTTTGATTGATACTTTTGGAGCCATATGGTGTTGTGGAAGACATTTGACATGAGGGGATTGATATTATGATATTGAGCATGAGTTCATGATAAAAGCATTTGTAAGTGATTCCATCCTTATACTTTGGATTGTACACCATTCTTACACACATTGTATCCACTTTGATTCATAGAATCTAGCATGTGTGTGAGGGTACCCTTGGCAATGGTGGAGAGGCCAAGGGGGAGCATGGCATGAACTCTCCTTGTCGTCGTGAGTGCTTTTGGTAAAGCGGCAAGGAGGGGGATTAGGTACATGGTGTGAAGACTTGGCCCGAACCTTTGCCTTGAGGCCTGAACTCAATAAAGGGGTGGGAAGGCTTGGCCGGGAGATCGGCAAGCAAAAGCTCTTCATTGACACGGCCTACATCAACATTTTTACATCGACATCATTGATTATTACATGTGGGCAATGGGGGCTTTATGGAAGACATTGGTCATTTGATTGGAACTAGATCATGAGTGGATAGCGGGCAATTGCTTTTGTATTTTAGTTGAGATTTGGGCCAAATTGCGAGGAAACTATGGCAAAATTTTTGTAAAATTTTCGCACTCTGCAGTGGGCAAAGGAGTGCAATTTAGTCCCAACTCACTCAAGATCTTTCAAGGGCTTTTGGAAGTCTTAAAAGGGTGTCTTAAGGCACTCCTAACTAGCTATCAAGTGGTGGATTCAAACACCATCTCAGGGTACAAAGTGGACAGTTCTGTCAAGCTGAAAACCCTAATTCAGTCAAAAATGGTGCAGACTGAATTGAAGGTATTTACATAGCTTGAGAACACTACTAAAGAGCTTTCCGATGAGCCAACAAGTTCTCAATTCCGTGACCATATGGATGGTCAATCCTCATAGTTGACTTTTAGCTAAAAGTCAAAACAGAGAGGTATAGAGGTGTTCGAAGTGGTGATCTAGGGTGATAGAAGTGTTCTTCTTATCGAGACAAACGTGGCAAGCCTTTGATCTTTCAATTCCGGCATCGGTAGCACCAAAAACCTTCATTTGGTACCATGGGTGACCGTGAACAAGATGGACTGCCTTTACATAACATGAGTAATCATATGGGAATGAGGGCATGTAGGGCACACAAGTGGAAGTGCATAAGTTTCTTTGGAGCACATTACTTTGGATATGCTAAAGGTTACTATCACTGAAGCTATGAAGGATGCACAAAGGGATATTTGCTTCCCAAATAGTGAGCTTTTGAGGCAAAACAGTGAGCATATGTGACAAAGCAATGTTCTCATGGAGCAAATGTCCAATGGTATGAATGAGGGCTTCAAGAAGCTTGGTGATGGGATAAATGAAGTGCAAAGGTGTGTAGAAAAGATTGATATTCCCTTTGATAGGACAAGAGGCTGGTCACAACCACAAAGATCACTTCCAAATCCATCAACTTGTGGGCTTAATCAGCATGGAAAGGTTGAAATTAAGGTGGGAACTTCCAATGGGTTCAATCAAAGTATGAAGACAGCACTTCAAGAGAACCCAAAAGATGTTTCTCATGTTGATTCACCATTGTCAAAGCCCTATGGAAATGAGGAAAAGCATAGGCAAGATTTGATGGAGTCAAAACAAAAGGAAATAGCCATAATTTCCAATGAAGATAAGAAAGATAGATATGCACGATTATATGATGAGGTCATACACTCCAAGTTACCAAAGACCTTGGCAAAGGATGAATTTGTGGATCGTATGATTTCGACTCCTATTGGAAGCTTATGGTTTAAGCATGGTGAATCATTTGTAGAAGCTTTGCTCTCTTTTGATGGGGAAGGAGTCACTTGTATACATACAACTCAAGGAATGGATTTGCAATTGGGATGCCTACTTTTTGTGCATTTCCATGCAATGAGGGCGACAAAGTGAAGCAAGTGACATGCAAATTTGGAGGCAGACAATGGTGGCTGCAAGTAATGTATGAGTACAAATGGGATTGGGAAAATTTAGCCTATGAAGTGGTACAAAACTTTGTGGCTACTCAAGAGCAATGGAGCTTTAGGGAAAAATGCATGCCATTATTACATGTGGATTCATTGCCTAAGTATGCTAAGGAATATTGGTACCTTTCCTTCTTTGTGCCTAACATTGAGGAGAAGGAGATCATAGGTGGATTTGTGCAAAAATTACGCAAGGAGTTCATGCAAGTGGTCCAGTACCCCGTCTATACATGGGTTTTCTACTAGGAGTTCACTTCAGTCCACATCTCTTATTGGAAGCCATTGCTATGGGGACACTTCAAGTGATGATGGAGATGCTAATGATTTGTGTGAAGTGACTTCAATTCATGTATAGATGACTGAAAATGAACTAGTGGACAGCCATGAAGATGCAAGTGTTCATGGGAAAGACTAAGAGCAAATGCATGGATCTTTTCTTGGGGAGAATTATATGGATAAAGATGAATGCAATGACACTCTTCTTGATGAAGGAGACAACTCTTATGAAGATCTTCATGGTGTTACGTTGCATGAGGGATTTGTGGTTACTGACCATGAAGATGTGGCATATGATGTGGATTCACAAAATGAGGGTGTGGATGAAAGTAATAATGTGGTTAATGATGATCCTTATGATGACATTTATGAGGAAAATGCTTTGGGTAATGATGATGATAATGCTTTGGTTTATGGGAGTGATTCATGGGTGGATTTTGATGGTGGATTATTGGTTGGTGATGACACTTCCAATCATGATGTTTCATATCCATTTGATCTCGGTATACACGGCAAGATGCTTGATGTGGATTCATTTCCATATGATCGGGTGGACAGCATGCATTGCCACTTGAAGTGGAGGGATTTCCATATGATCCGGGTGGACAACATGCATTGCCACTTTAAGCGGATGGATTTCCATTTGACCTGGGTGGATGCTATGCATTGCCATTGGAAGCGGAAGGGTTTCCTTTTGAATCGGGAATCTTTGGAAGTTAACCTTATTGATGGGTACTTGGTGTGGGTCACCTATTGCCGTATGCTTGAGTCTTCATGGAATAAGTACAGCTGTATGGTGTCTTGGAAAGCTATATGCATGGAATGGGATGATGATATGAAGGATGCCATTGCTGTAAATTTACTGTATGGACAGCCATGGTCATTGGTGTACTTCACCACTCATCAATCAACACTCAACAAGACTTCATGGGCTTATGGATATCATAGAGAGAAGTCCATATGTACATCAAATAAGTGGACAGCTCTATGTGGAGTTCTTTTGTGTGAAGCACTTTTGGAGATGCAACAAATGTACTTCCGCATTCATGAGGGAAGTCAAGAAGATTCCAAATAGCCCATACATTGCTCCATACATGGTTTTGAGGACGAAACCTTTGGGTGGGGATGGTTTGTAATGAAGGGGGCTTGGAGTTAGACTCAAACAACCCATGGGCATAGATATGGCCCGGCAAGTATGGAGGCCCAACATTAATGAATGTGAAATGGTGGGCAAGTATATAAGTGAATATTGTAACTATGGTTATAACAGACTTTTACCAACATACTTTTATCAATGAATTGATACTTCTTGGAGCTTCATGCTTCTTGGCTATGGTGGTACTCCATCTTGAGTGCATGTAGTACTCCATCATGAGTGCATGTGGTACTCTATTATGAGTGCAATCTTCTCTCTTTCTTTTCCCCATCATTACAATAGTACTCATAAATTCATTAGACTTGTGCATAAGTTAAGAGTGGAGATGCAACCAAGCGATCATGTTTACCATGTGAACTCAATAAACATTGGGGGCATGGGGATAGATTTGGGACCGGCGAGTTTCTCAGTCTTACCGATCTCCATTCAAGATTATACAGAAGCCCTAGATTTCTTGATTATGGATCTAGATGGCGTTGATGTTATTCTAGGGAAGGAATGGTTTTGTAGCCATGATGTTTATGTTGATTGGAAGGGTCATAATTTCTCCTTAGTTATGGAGGGTCTCCCTATTTGTCTTTAGGGTGATTTTGTGGTCCCACCCTCTACTTTTATAAATTTAGCAAAAGAACATAATATGATTCAAAATTCAAATTATGAAGTGTATCAGTGTGTTCTTGATCCCCTTTAATCTAATATTAATTGTAGTTTAAATATAATTAAGTTAGATGCTTGGGAGACACAGACTTTAGCAGACATGAAGGCGGATTGTGTTGATGTCTTTCCTGATAAATTTCTTATGGTTTGTCACCTAGTAGGTCGGTAAATCATAAGATTGATTTGGGGTCTCAACCTAAGTATAGCACCTTACAAGATGAGCCAATTGGAAGAGGACAAGATTAGAATAGCCTTAGATGGGATAGATATGTAGGAGAAAAACTCCCTGGGGAGCTCTAGTGCTTTTGAAGCACTAGAAGGATGGTACTTGGCAGATGTGTGTGAAGTATAAAAAGTTGAATGTTTACGATAAAGAATAGTATCCTCTTCCTAGAGAGCGGATGATTTGATAATTAGTTTGCAGGGTGTTTCTGTCTCACAGGACCTCATGTACTTCTTAAAGAATTAATCAAACTCACATACACATCAAGGAACAAAAGCATAGACTTGAATCAAATTGCCAAGATTAAAGCATAGCATAGAACATGAAAATAGACTAAACATCACCATGACACACTATTGGGTGTAATCTTCCCCCTCATGTGTGTAGCTCTACTTTCACGACATGAGTATTTTGAGAATTCTATTCAAAATATAGCCCAAGGAACTAATAATAGTTGTGTGTACAAAATAGGGCTTTGCTTTTCCACCTTTACAAAAATAACTCAAGTACTAAAGCGTGTTCACACACAAAGTGTAAAATAACCAAGACTCCTCTAACACAAGTTCCGGTAATATAGCAATGCCACACATAAGCTCACATAAATAATATGTAAAATCATTTGGCACATGGCCAACAAAATAACTCATATGAAATAATAATAATCCAAGATGGTATAGATAGGATGTATGGCGAGCATTTTTTAGTGAGTATGCGCGGGCAGGCATGACCAGAGAATCCTGGGCTATATTTCCTTATTGGGGTTTCCCCTGTATAGACCGTGGGTGAGCTTGGTGGCGTTGTTTAGGCGTACATATGGTTGATCCATATGGGAAAGTGTAAGAGTATCTCGCAAAAGCTCCACACTGAGCTGGACTTTGTGCCTTTGCCCCTCGTTTTCCACGACTTTGCCTGTGTGTTGATTGGTGTCGTATGTCTCTGTGAAATACAGTGCATTGAATAGGTTCAGCCCCCAAGGCTCCAAGGTGGGAAGTCTTCCCAAGCCGAGCTATTCTAATTTTTGCACCACCACGGGGTCAGCAGCAGCAATAGCTTTGTAGCATGGACCTGTGTAGTAAAGGAGCTTATGCTCTACTTTACGGTTGTTCTTCATCAATGAATGGACAATATTCCTATTATTGACCTGCTTCGATAGTGCTTCACCCAAGTGAGAGAGCTGGGTGGGGTGCTTGGCATACTCTTTGAAGAAGCGACCTCCGATAGGTCTCTTCCTCTAGAGATAGGGGTGATGGAGCACTTCCATGGAGGAGCCAGAAGTATCAAACATCTTGCTAGTTGACTGGGAGTGTGAGGGCTTGGGAGAAAAATTTGCAAGAGTTTGGCTAGGGTGAGAGGGAAAAGTGAGGAAATGGAAGAGGGGGGGCCCATATTTATAGGTTTGGGAGGAGGGCATACCTGTGGCAAGTCCAAGGAATGGGCATGGTACTATGAAGGAACGGGTGTGGTGGGAAGAAAGGCAGTGTGAGCGAACGAGCGTGGCAAGTCGGGCGAATGGGTGTGGGAACTTGAGCGAACAGTCCTCGCGGCTTTAGAGTGGCTGAGCGAACATGTGTGCAAACTAACTTGGAAAAGCGAACGGGCATGTGCTTGTGGAAACAGAAGGAACATCTATGGGCTTGAGGGAAATGGTTGGAACGGCTGTGGGCTTACAGAGCGAACGACCACGAGAATGGGGTGAAGATGGAATGGCCGTGTCACGTAGGCTGTAATGCCTGTTGACCGACGGCAGAACAGATGGCCAGACGGGGCTTTAGCGTCAACGCCTCGGCCGGAGCGCCGAGGACGTGGCCATTCGGGGTTCAGTGGGATAGGACGCCCATGCGGAGTCATGGGCAGCCAGGCTAGTGTGGACGGCACGCTACACACTATATAGCCTGGGGGATGAGGGGCAATCCTCATTCTTCCTCTGCGGCTGGGTGGTGAACCAGAGGCCGTCCCCTCCTGTGGTAACGCCCGTAGTGGTGTTACGGTAATCTAACAGGCCGTGCCAAACTTGAAACGTCCGTGTGGCAATTCAAGATCTGAGAAGAGAACGACCATGGTAGTTTTTTTTTGGGTATACCCTGAATAGGTTTTGTACACAGAGGCTATGCTGCCAGCACCGCATTGTGGGTTTTTTATTGACCACGTGCCTAGTTGGCCAAGACAAGGATTTGATTCTAGTTAGGTGTTGGCTAGGTAGTAGGTAGCACTTCCTGAAGGGATTCCGATGAGGGTGGTAAGGAAGTAGCTAAGGCTAAGGGAGTTGATGGTAGCTTTGTAGTACTGTCGAGCCTCTGAATGATAGGTGGGGGGATTGCCGATGTTGAAGGTATATCTGTAAGGAAGTTTGTCAGCACTAGCATGGGGGTGGTTGTGTCATATAGGACCTTCTAATTTCCTTTGTCCTAAACAATCTCCACTATAGATGTTGCCTTGGGTACCCATTGATGGGTAGGCAATTGTGGTGTGACATGAGGTAGGGGTTTAGGTTGGAGAGGTTTGTGGATCCATATGTTATGATTGCCCTCATAGAAATTTTGGGCACGGAGAAGAGGTTTCGAGATCCACCCAAGGGTTGATTGCGTGGGTTGAGGGTTCGATCGAGGGTTAGAACACCTTGAAGAGCACTTAGGTTGGCGTTGATCCGATACCTTGTAGGCTTGAGGTTGGCGAATGGAGGGCCTATGCTGGTGACGAGGGGATTTGGGTGCCTGTTGTTGATGAGGGGGATGGTGGGACCTTTTGGGGATCCACAACTAAGATTCACCTTCATAGAGTAACCTTGTACTGCAAGAAGTTTATGGGTGGTGAGATATCAAACCTTGTGGAGATTTGTTAGTATGGTTAGCACTGTGAGTTAGCTGGTGATTTGGCATGATGTGAGTGATTTAGCAATGTGAGAGTGAGCTATTGCTGTGCGTAGTGGTGGTGTGGGTGTGAGGCATTGATCTGGTTGGCATAACAAGTGGCCTCTTTTTTGGGGGAACAGAGTGAGAAGGGTGAGGTGTCGGGGTGATTGTGGGTGGCAGATTGGGGAGTTCTTGGCATGGGGAAGCAAACAACGAAAATTGGCTCTTCATCCGTTCCTGAGAACAGTGACTTGGGGTGATTGTGGGTGGTGGATTGGGTCGTGGATTGGGGAGTTCTTGGCATGGGGAAGCAACGAAAATTGGCTCTTCATCCGTTCATGAGAACAGTGACTTGGCCAAAGGCTAGTTGTAGGGTCGTTATCCGTGCATCTTAGTTGATGTTGCATCTGTTATGGCCCATCCACCTCCTCCATAGGAGGATCTCTTCATGCATTGTCCCTGCACATGCATCACGTAAAACTTCCCTTCCAAGGGGTTATTTTTGATGTGGAATAAAAGTGTGACCGTGCAAATGTAATGAACATGTTGTGAGGCAACTATTGTGACAATGGATGGTGTTACTTTCAATGTAGGTTCCTCGAGGGAATGCCATGTTTCATATGACATTAAATTGTAACTAGCCCTTGTATCAACAAGAGCTAATTTTTGGACAAAGCTACTCGAGTGGTCATTCCTAACCACCACAACTGAGTTGGCTTCACCTCCCAATCTTCTTCTTCTAAGTCGACCACTTGGGCCATGTTAACCATGATATGTTTTTGCCTAAGCTTGGCTTACCTTGCTTTAACCTCTTCTCGCGTGGATTTTTTCATATTCTCATGGTCTTTTTTTCTTTGTTTTTTTAATCATGGATGGCTTTTAAGGTGGCCTTTGTGAGAAGTCTATAGTAGTGCTTGAGTTTGCTACCACTAAAGTAACCAGCCATCTCAACACTGTCAAGTGTTTCAATGTGCAAAGTGCCTTGTGGTGTTATCTCAGAGACTAGGAAAGGTCCTAAGCCTCTAAGCTTGAGCTTTTTCTTATGTGGTTTGGTATTGAATAAGAGAACCATGTCTCCCTCATTCATTTGCTTATCCTTGAGCTGGTCATCAAACCATTGTTTACATCTTAACTTGCGTGTTTCATCGAGCTTTTCAAGCTCGAAGAGGCAATAGCTTAGAGCATTTTAGGTGAGTTTTTTGTGCACTAAGACACGTAGACTTGGGACTAAGAACTCCATGGGCATGATTGCCTCAGTACCATAGGTTAAACTGAAGGGGGGTAGCATTGGTTGTGCTTTGTAATGAAGTTCTATAAGCCCAAAGTGCAGCCAACAACAACTTTTGTTCCCAATGGTTTGCGGTTGGCCTCCATGGTTTTGGTGAGAATGGCACACAGGGTTTTGTTTGTGCTTCCGACTTGGCCATTCGCTTGAGGATAGTAGGAGTAGGACTTTTTGTGGGTGACTAGGAACTCTTACAAAAGGAATTTGATTACCTCATTGATGAAATCCACTCCATTGTCGCTAAAAAGCTTGAGGGGGCAACCGAAGCATGTGATCATAGACTCATAGAGAAATTTAGCCCGTCGATCGTGCAGCATCAGCCTTGCGAGTTATGCGATATTCTACCCACTTGGTGCAGTAGTCCGTGTGGCAACAATTATTTATCCAGCTTGAGTGTATTTGGCTGTCGGACTGATGGGTCCTACGAAGTCTATGCCCCATTTCTCGAATGGTTGTAAAAGGACATGATGGGGTTCAAGGACATGTGATCCTTGAAATGAGGAATTGCTACACTGGCATTCATCACATCATTTGACATACTCAGCAGTGTCAGCCATTAAGGTGAGCCACCATAACCCAGCTGTGAGAATCTTACAAGCGATGATATCTGCTACAAAGTGCCCGCCAGCACAGGCAAAGTGAGCTTGTTCAAGGAGGAAGACATACTCGTCTTCCCGAACATAACGTCTTAGGATTTTGTCTTTACCCTGCTTTTAAAGTTGACTCGCAAGCTAGTAAGGGGCAGTCTTTTTTATTAAACGATAGGAGCACGGTCCTTGTTGATGAGAGGATCAACTAGTAAGCCGTTGGCCAAGAAGTGAGCTACTTCTTTGCCCCATTTAGGAATCAAGAAAAGTTGGAATAGGGCGGCATCTGTGTAAGCCCTTTGACATTCTTCTGTCCACTCGAAAACTATAAGGAGCCCGTAAAAGGGTCTAGCAATATCAACATACATAAAAATGAATTGTTGATAATAGCCGACATGTCCCATGAAGCGTTGGACACCTTTGAAGTTAGTGGGTGGGGGCAACTCAAGAATGAGCCACACTTTGATGTCATCGGTTGAAATTCCTTGCCTGGAGACAATGTGTCCCAGGATTACATTGTCCCATACCCAAAATTGACATTTGAGAGGGTTCAACGAGATGCGTTATAACCTGCATCTTTGTAGCTTTTTGCATAGACATGCTAGGTGCTCCTTCCAAGAGGAATTGACACAAAGGTTATCCATGAAGACTTCAAGGAACTTTCGAAGATATTCCTTGTAAGCCGTAGACATGAGGCGTTGGAAGGTTCCGGGGGCATTGGTTAGGCCGAAGGGCATGACTTGGTATGCATATGTACCCCACTCAGTGGCAAAGGCCGTTTTGTGTTGGTCCTTGGGATCAATTAGCACCCTGTTGTATCTTGAAAATCCATCGAGGAAACTATAATCTTCCTTTCTCGCTACTCTTTTGAGCATGTGTTTAGTGAATGGTTCCTAATGGTGGTAACATTAACCTTTTTGAGGTCAACACGCACTCTAACTTTGCCATTCTTTTTGGGTACTATCACAATTGGTGATACCCACATCGTATGCTCGATTTCATAGATGAATCCGGCATCGATAAATCTTTCAATCTCCTTGCAAACCATCTTGGAGTACTTAGGGTTCATAGGATAAGCACGTTGTTTGACCAACTTGGCTCCATCAACCATTGGAATGGTGTGCTGGACCACTTTTGGAGGTACACACTTCATATCCGTGTACTTCCAAGTGAAATAGTCCTGGAATTCTGTCAGGAGAGCGATGAGCTCGGTCTCTTCTTCCTTTGAAAGGTCTTATGCAATAAATACCGGCTTCGGGTCTTCACCTTGGCATGCTAAGTTTGCTTCCTTGACCTTGGATGGACCGTCATATATGAGGTCCCAGGTTGCCCACTAGCAGACCTCTGAGCCGAGTCATATTGGACAAATCGGTTGGCCATTTGGAAAGTCTTGAAGTGCTTGGGCACTTGTCTTGTCTCTTCTACTTTAGCAGTTTCCTCATCAACTAGTTTCTTGGCTTCTTTTTTAGCGAGTGCTAACTTTTTGTTACATGCCTTGCGCGCGGAGCGGCAAATATTTTCAGGGACTAGTTTAGGTTAAATGGGTTCAACTGTGTTAACCACATATTGGTTAACACATTCCTATGACAACTATGTCCGCACACATACAAGAGGATCTTGGTCAGTTGGCCAAACCATAGAGAAAAGCGTTGTAACTATGTTTTGGTGGGCGCCCTGGGTGACTTACTCCCAGGTGGCCTAGTGGGAAAAGGCTTGGAACTGTAAAAGCCAATTTCTCTTGTTTGTAACTCATTATCCCATTTGTGCAATGAAGTGAAGTGTTCTCTCTCTCCCTCTCTCGTGCAACTCTAATCTAGCATGTGTGGTGTGCTTAGGTTTAGGGTTTGGGAGTGCTAATCACTTGTTCCCTCTTGCTTCTCTCTCTCTCTCCCTCCCTCCCTCTCTCTCTCTCTCTCTCTCTCTCTCTCTCTCTCTCTCTCTCATGATTAGGTTAACCAACGCAATCCTCTTCTGCGATATCCCACACGATCTTCACGAGAGAGCTTGTATCACTTGTTGGATTAGAGCAACCACCTTGGTGTGACAACGAGTGCGGGAGGACAGCGGTGTTATGCTCGAGCTTGGTGGATAAGCATCTTCCCATGACACGGTTAGGGTAGGCTTTTCTTAAAATCTTTGGCACCACTGTCGGGGAGCGCCATCCGCTACTTGTTTACGCCATCTTTGAGTCAAATCCAATGGAGCCTCCATAACCCAGTCCCAAGTAGGCTCTTTGGCATGTGGTTTTTTATTTTTTTGTTATATTTTGATGTTTTGCTTGGTTATTTTTGATGTTTTTGTTAAGATTCCTGTATAGCTTTGTGTTCAGAGTAGGATTATCACTTGTTTGAGTAAAAAAACTTGTGATTTGGGTGATTAGAGAGCCTAATCAAGAGGATTTTTATTTAAACATAGACTCTTTTGTTAATTTTTAGCTTAATCTTATTTTTTATGGCTTAATCTCTTTGCATAGGTAGGTTAGCATTCCTAGATAGAACACTAATCAAACAAAAAACTAAAAAAACCATAAATATCTCTTAATTTTCACTAATTATCACTAACCTATTCATTAGTGTGATTAGTGAACTTAAAGAGAGCAAAAAACTAAAAAATTGAGACTAATTGCTTGCCATTAAACTAATTGGAGTGGCATTAGTGTTCTAAACACTTGCCTTAACTCAAATCTATGCTTAGTTCACTCCAATTAGGCCTTAATTAGCAAGAATTAGCACTAGTTTGGTCTCTTTTGTCAAAATTTCTCTCTTTTGAGTTGATTAATTAGTGACTTAATTAGTGAAATTATTTTGGTGTAATCATATCTTTGGATTAGTATAAACCTTGCTAATCCACCTATCAAATCTCCATGCTTAAACTCCTCACCAATTAGGAGTAATTTGAGGGCAAAGAAAAGGATTAAGGAGTGATTAACAGTGGGATTAAGAGAAATAATCTTTAGTTAAGCTAGAGGACCTCTAAATTAGTCAAAATCCACTAATTTAGAGGTAGCCTCTAACTTTAGTCCTATCCCACCTACCCAGCATTAAAGGGGGAGTCTTAGTTGTCTCCCACTCACTTACCTCCAGTTTGAAATTCAAATTTCAAAAGTGCCATGGATGTTCCTTCCCAAGTTTCACGGACGTTCTTTTCCCAAGTATCGGTCATTCCTTCCCAAGTGCAATGGACGTTCCTTCCCAAGTGCCATGGACATTCCTTCCCAAGTGCTGTGGATGTTCCTTTCCAAGTGCAGTGGATGTTCCTTCCCTGGTTGCTCCTTCCCAAGTACCGTGGACGTTCCTTTCCAAGTGCTGTGGATGTTTCTTCCCGACCGTTCCTTCCAAAGTGTCGTGGGCGTTCCTTCCCAAGTGCCATGGACGTTCCTTCCAAGTGCCATGGACGTTCCTTCCCAAGGGTCGTGGACGTTCCTTCCAAGTGCCATGGACGTTTCTTCCAAGTGCCATGGGCGTGCCATGGGCGTTCCTTCCCAAGGGTCGTGGACGTTCCTTCCAAGTGCCATGGACGTTTCTTCCAAGTGCCATGGGCGTGCCATGGGCATTCCTTCCCAAGGGTCGTGGACGTTCCTTCTCGGTCATTCCTTCCCAAGTACCGTGGACGTTTCTTCCCCAGTGCCGTGACCGCAGATGTTCCTTCTTGGCCATTCCTTCCCAAATGCCGTGGACGTTCCTTCCCAAGTGCGATGGACGTTCCTTTCCGACCATTCCTTCCCAAGTGCCGTGGACGTTTCTTTCCAAGTGTCATGGATGTTCCTTCCCGGCCATTCCTTCCCAAGTGTCGTGGATGTTCCTTCCTTGGCCGTTCCTTCCCAAGTGCCGTGGGACGTTCCTTCCCAAAAAAGCAAATAATTAAAAAAAATTTAAAATTTCTAAATATTTTGAGGTGCTTTTGGTCTACCTCCCCGACTCACTTGGGTTGTTTTTATATGCATAAAACACCTTAAAAGACCACTTTTAACCTTAAGGGTGCGTTCACGCGCAAGGTAAAACTGAGGTGAAACTCTTATTTTAGGCTTGCACGTGCACCGTTAGCTTCTTTAAGCTTCCCCGCACACCATGGACACCTTTTGGTCGTGGTTGCATGATCCCAATGCCTCCATTCCATTCGGTGGCACCCCGGCCTTAATTACTCATTCACATGTGGTCGCTATGCCACACATGCTTGGCTGAGAGGGCGAAACGATCTTTGTAGATCCTTCATCTAGTGGGGCCCCTCTATACATGCACCCTAGCATGTATAGATGCCACACATGCTTGGCTGAGAGGGCGAAACGATCTTTGTAGATCCTTCATCTAGTGGGGCCCCTCTACTATACATGCACCCTAGCATGGATAGACGCCCCGAGCACATTCACATACCCTCCTTTCTATCCACTATGGATCTATTCCCACCTCCCATCCTTGCAACACCTCCCCTTATACCACAACTTGACATTCCAAGCTTAGCCCACAAGCTCTAGGAAGGGGAGTGTCACAACACTTGCACCCACAAACATCACATACAAAACCTATGTGGGTAAAAATGTTTAAACTTTTGCCAAAATTCCATGGAGTTGGAGACTCCGTATTCCACATCAAGGTCTTTAACTAAATCTATCAGGTATTTGAAATTTTTGATGATACAACCAAAGTCCATCTACTTGGACTTAGCATTGAAGGCAAGGCCATGCAATGGTTCCAATCCTTGGACCCTCGACACAAAAGCGCTTTCAATGCAGTGAGGGAGGCCTTCATTCTTGGATTTGTACCCTACAGGCCCAAATGGAGCCCCGTCATCTGACTGTTCTAATTGGAACAAAAACATTATGCGATTACGTTGCACACATCAAGTACCTTGATTTGCGTTGCAAAGAGAGGGAAAAATTGAGTGATAAGTAATTAATGGACTGTTTTCTCTTGGGCTTGCACAATCCAAGGCTTCACGACCACGTGTTGGTCAAAGGCCTGCAAATGGGTGATCTTTCTTGATGACAACATGCGAGAAAGCTATTCCACGCAATTGGCTACCTCGCTAATAACAACCCAAAGCTCATTTGTAACGTTACCTTCCTCTCCTCCTGGGCCCCAAACCAACTACTCACATAATGCACCACCATGCTCCTCTCTAGTACCAATCTTTCCATCCCAACCGTCGCCTCTCCAGGCAATCCCCATTACTTATGGAAATATCCCAACTAGGTCCATAGCTAAACCTATGGAGCCCATGCACTCCGCCATCCCCGAGGCACCCCTACCACCTCATTTACCTTTGCCGGTGCCTCACATGGACCCTAAACCACTTGTTCACACTATAGGTGCACCCGCAGAGGGAAACCACCTCTTTTGTGTTTCCTCTACCATGAACCCCATAGAGTGGCGGACTGTCCTCAAAAGAAACGTCTGCCAATGCAACCACAATGTCATGTGGAATTGACCATTACTACAAGGATTTCCCTTTGCAATCAGTTTCTCATTCCACAGTTGAGGGCATGCCATCTCTCAACGTGTTGAGCGTTCAACATGGGAAGATATCCACTGTCCCATTAAATGTCGTTACACAGTTGTGCAGGCCAAACTAAAGAAGGCCACATCCCAAAAGAAACAACGCTCTAAGCACGTTGGCCACGGTGACGACGGGTTAGCATCCGCACGGGCTCAACAAAGACCACATCCTCCTCCTCTGCGAGTGATGATTGTGCCAAACTGCCCCTCCCCCATGTAGCCCACCAAAAACTCACCAAACAGGAAAAACGGCTGGCCACATATCCCAATGCCATCCTTGAGAAGCACGTCTTTAGGAGGCCCAAGAATTGGTAGAGAAATACCAGGCTCAACTTGAACGGCCACCCATTTTCGTAACCTTTGACCTTGCCTGAGTCCCTGCCATCCCCCATTGAACCTGAACTTCTGCACCAAGTTAGGCAGGAGCCCCCACAACCGCTCTAGGCTGAGGAAGATATGTTTGCCAACAAGATGTTGACAAATGACGCTTTTGCTCCTCATGTGCCTCCTCATCCTCCTATGCCTATTCCACAAACGGCCAAGCTCAAATCCCCTGTTCATATCGAACAACTTGATGCAAATACTGACACAGAGTCTGACAGAGACTCATGAGGTCCGCACACCAAATTTGTTGAGGTATTTTATCCTCCTACAGTAACCACCTCTCGACCTCCACACCTATCAAATAAAGACCAAATTGAACTTCCATATACTATTTTTGGTCCACTCTATGATCAAGGCCCCGCCCTCTCAAGAAGTGCCTACTCATCAACGTGACCTGGCCGGCCTCTCTGCCTTCCTTTCCTCCCAAATCCAAATGCCCATTGGAACCTTGTTAAAAGGTAGTCCAAATTTATGGAATGACCTTCGGGATTGGATGGAACACAAACTACAGGCTTATGTGGACGAGGAAGCTCCAGATTCCTCGCATGAATCTGAGCCCCATCATCCTGACTTACTCCATCACCACCATCACCCAGAACCCAAAGGAACACCAACAATTTGAGTCAATGCGCTGGGACAATACTTTGAAGGTGATGCATCATACAAATGTAGCATTGACCATTTCCTATAACAATGGACATGTGGTCAAAGGCATCTTAGATGGAGGTGCTGGAGTAAGCATCCTCACATAAACATGTTGGGAAACCTGGGGCCAACCACGCCTCAATCCCACCACATTTGTGATTAAGCTTGCAGACGAAAACTCTGCAAAACCCTTAGGCCTAGTGCATGACCTTAAGGTAAAAGTTTGTGGCATGACATTCCACCCCACATTTGTGGTCATGAACTTTTGTAACGCCTCCTATGATCCCATCTTGGGTTGACCCTTCATAAGACAAACTCGACTGCTCCATGACTGGACCCTGCATAATGTCTACCTCTGCACAGCGTCTCAAACACTTAAGGTCAACTTATATACCTAGAACTCACATCCCATGGCCGAATCTCCCCTTATAGAAGATTCTATGACCACTACCAAGAGCGACGATCTCTTTGTTTGCAATGCTTGCCACCAGGCCTTTAACGCTACGCGAGTGGACGTGTGAGTGTCTCAGCCTCTTCTGTCCATAATGACAAAGTTGACCGCAATTGGCTTCAAACCCTTGCTACACTTGACACTCTCCTAAGTCACAAACTCGGCACATAATTCGTGCTCCCAAGTGGCCAGACCCTTCATGAACCCTACAAAGCCATTGCCTCGCTTAACACCCTGAGTGTAAGCGTAGCTCCACAACCTGAAACAACCACCCTTCGGGTCTAGATAGATTTTCCCTTTGGTAGAAACATACAACGAAAACGTGCCTTGTTGTCTCCCACAGCAAGCCACAATCTTTTTCCATGGGAAACATGGGTCTCTTTGGGCAAACCGTCTCTAGGAGTTGCCCATGCCAAAATTCAATTGTAGGGTGGACAACACATACAAAGCCTTGGGTCCTTTACATAAGCTATACATAATGCATCTAACTCATTGGCTTGTAACTTCTATGTGGTTCCCACAGGTGAGACAAAAGAAGCTGTCATCCTTGGAGGAAGTATGACCGAGAATGGTCTACAACGGTGGCAAGCCCACATACATCCTATGGTCCACCCATAATCTCATATTCTTTGAGGCGTGAAAAGATCTTAGAAAACCCACACTAACAAAAGAGAACACTTATATTCAAATTTCACATGAAATGCATTTAATGAGTGTTGGGTTTTTCATTCCTAAATATGTATCGAAAATAACCAGTTGGAGTGAAGATTTCATGTTATAGATGCATGAGCACTCCAATGTCAGATTATCATTGGAAAGGAGTGGATTGATGCCACTCACTGCCAAATTAATTGGAGTGGACAAACGGCCACCATGGAAATCAATGGGAACAAGGCCACCGTCCTCTTGTGTCCCCAAGAGGAAATCATACACACACCCTCACCCTTGACTGCCCTTCCACCTTACGCCCCCTCCTCATCACCGGAAGTCTCCCCTATTCCCCCACCCCATGCCTCACCTAAGCCGGTCAATCGGCCACTCTCCACACCACCCACCAATGAGAAACAAGCCTTGTCATCGACATTGCCCCTCAACTCTACATCCTTGACCACCCACACTGCAAGCATCCCGATCTCATATCTTTATCATGATAATCAATGGTGGGTGCCAAAGAATCTTCTTACCGTTCAGGGATTCTATGATGGATATATAGAATTATGGATCCCCAAATGGCCATCTCTAAAACCCAAGCGCAAAAAGCCAACTAAGACAACACACACCAATCCTAAGACAAAGCTTCAACGTTGGCTAGTCCCTGATCACTTATTATGTGTAAGATTTCTCCCTTCAGCTTTTGAGGTATAAAGGTGTAAGAACCTCCCCTTCTGCTCTTGTAATTATCCCCCTCTCTGAAATGGAAGAAAGATCTTGTTTTACCCTGTTTTGATCTAGAGAGAGAAAATATCTAGAGAGAGATAATCCAAAATTGAGATATCTTTGGATATAAAAATCCTCCTAGTATCTACATTGGATTCCTTTGAAAAAGAAGTTCAAAATGAACTTTCCAATGTGCATTAGGAATTAATTAAAAATGGTATAAGAGACCTTAGTCTAGTCTACATTTTCAGAAATTTTTGGATTATGGTCCAATTAAAGTTCCAATGGGCCAACTGGATTAATCCAAGTGTTGGGATGAGATAAATCCAAAAGAATAAAAGAAAATACCAAAAAATGAGTAAATGCTCACATAAGATGAAGAGTTGACTGAGTACAAGGTTTATTAGTTAAAAGTTATGAGATATTACTAAAAAAATGAGATATTTTAGAATAATGATGTATTTTTGACACCTTGGTAGTAAGGAAGGGGAGACTCTTGAGGTAGGTGCGTCTTTCACATGTGTGGAAGGGTTTTTAATTCAAAAAATTTATGATATTTTTATCTCTCCTCTCTCCTTGATCAAACCAAATAAAAAAGGGAGCCAAACTTAATTCAAAAAATTTGTGATATTTTTATCTCTTCTCTCTCCTCTCTCCTTGATCAAACCAAATAAAAAAGAGAGTCAAATTGATCCAAATCTTGTCCAAATTGAGTCAAATTGAACATGGAAAATTCTAGAACCTAGTTGGACTTGGTTAGTGGCCTCCCTTACCTCCTATAAATAGACCCTCAGTCATTTGTAATAAAATATTAAAGCTATACTATACTAGTATTATATTAAAATAATCATATTTTCTATTATCCCTTAAATTTTCCTCTCTCTTAGGAGGTTGGAGCTCTCTCTCTCTCTACAACAACCCTTGGAGTTGCTCTTCTCCTCTTGGTGGACCAATTGATTGGTCGGGGCTTCACTGCAATTAGAGAATTAAGCCAAACTTGAAGATAAAATCAATTTTTATGATTTTTTTCAATTTTCTCAATAACTTTCTTCTTCTCAACCCCTCTCAAGCTTGAGAGGATTTATAAATGATTGTTTTAATTCAAATCAAGCTTTTTCTCAAAGTCTTAATGTTTAATTAAGAGAAAGTTAATCTTTATGCTTATTTGTAATGCTTTCTTTAAGTAAATCTCTCTCTCTCTAAAAGAATAGCCATCTTTATGGCTAAATCCCTTGAAAAAGGATGCTTCTCAATGATAGTCTCTTAATTCAAAGCTAAACTCTAGGCTTGATAAGCTAGAGATTAAGAAAATGATATTTTCATGATTTTGTGCTATTAAAATAATGATAAATTCTTTTAGATCATTTATGAGTAGTTGAAAACTACTCTAATTCATTCTAAATGAGAAATGGATTATCCTAACAAATTGGAAAAAGAGGAATGTTGAAATTAGCTCAATCTAGTGGGATAATCATAGTTATGTTTAATTTTATGGTTAAAATTATGATTTATATTCATAGTTTGATTTTAAGCAAAAAAGAGGAACTACTACCATATTTTCATTACAAATTGAGAATTATCAGTTAATAGCAACAACGAAGCTATGGCAAATTTTTTTAAAAATAATACATATCTTATTTTTATGCATAATGCTAAAAGAGGACTTCCTACCATATTCTAGGATTGCACATCCTATGCAAAAAGAATGATTTTTATCATATTCATAAATTTTTGTAATTATGCATAATTAATTGATTATGGTAAAAGAGAAATTTTTGGTAAATTTAATTTTATACAAAAAGAAAAATTTTCATGATATTCGAGATCCAAGTAATTAAATGGTAAAAGAGAAACTTTTGGCATAATTCAAATTATGAGTATTTATCAAAAGCAAAATTTTGAGCATTATTAATTTTATTGGAAAATATGGGTAGAATTGATTTTTGTAAATCCCATGAATCTTTTACTCAAAAAGAAGAATATTGAATATATTTTACTTGAGAAATTTAAGAAAGAATATGAAAATATCCATCGAGAAAACTTGGATAATTCTTATTTAGAAAAGAGAATCTGGAATCCCTGGGAGGATTAAGGATCCAATGAGTAAACGGAAGTTTAGAATTAATTCTCACATTAATGAAGCTTAAGAAATAAAAATACAATACTTAAATGCTCTTTTTAAATTTTTACTATTCAGTTGTGATAAGGTTTATTTTTCCTTTTTAAACCTTCAACAACATACCGTAGATTTAATGGAATCGAGAAAAAGTACCTTTAAATAGGCCAAGTAATTGACAGAAACTCAGAAAAGTTCTATCGGTATCGAAAGTAGAAAACGGTACTCAAAGTGGATGTAAATAGATATTGATGTGAAAGTGATGGGATGTAAATAGATGTGGATGTGAATGTGAGGAGATGTGATGAGATATAAATGGATGTGGATGTGGATGTGAATGTGATGAGATGTGATGATATGTGAAAGGATGTGATGTGATAAAAATGGATGAGAATGAGATGTGATGTGATAGATGTGCATGTGAATGAATGAATGGATGTGGATGAATGTGATAAGCTGTGAATGAATGTGGTGTGATATGGATAGATGTGGATATGATATAATGTGGATGGAATGAATGTGATGTGATGTGGATGAATGTGAATGAGATGTGATAAGATGAGGATGGATGTGATGAGATATGAATGAATGTGGGATGTGAATGGGTATGATGGATGTGAATGGATGTGAATGGATGTGATGAGATGTGAGTGGACGTGGTGAGATGTGAATGTGATGTAATGAGATGTGAATGTAATGTAATGAGATGTGAATGGATGTGATGTGGATTCGGTTAGATATGAATGGATTCGTTAAAAATTGTATTTATGAAACCTATTTTTAAATGACTGTTTTATGTCAAGAATGTTGGGGAAGCATTTTGACCATCTTGTAAATGAGGTCATGGAGACCTAAGTGATAAAGTTACAACAACTGAGACGGGGAGTCAATGGAGGACGTCTCGCGCATAGCAAGGTCAGTCGAGGTCTTGATGACCAGTCTCAGTTCGATTTAAATGGTGAGCTTCCGGTACGGTGGATGAGGGACCAAGGAAGAGGCCTATGAGTGAAGCGCTAGGTGACCTGCGCGGCGAAGGAGCCTAGAGGGTGTTGCCATACGGTGCTCGGGCTCTAGGTCGTCGAAGATACCCACGCGTGCATCGGGAAAAAAAATAGAACAAGGAGTTAAAGTTGTTTTTTGAACTCGGGTATGAATCTGGTTGATTGGCCTTGCTGGTCCTTAATGGATGAGTCCATGACTCTTTTATATGGATTTGTTGGTTGATCTTGCTGATTTTCAATGGAGAGTCCATCTGGATTTTTCTTATGTGATTATATTTTCGGGTACTATGAGCTAGGAACTATTGAAAAGGCCCCTGAGTAAACAGGTGGTGAGCGTTCTGGTTGCCAATGATGCCATAGGTACACCGATGAAGGAATGATTGGAAATTAGAATTCAAGCTCGATATTCTGGAGGATTATGATCAGTGAACTTATGGTTTCATTAGAAGATTATTTTAAAGATAGCTGAATCTGTGAAACATGCAATTTCATATTGGGTGTGTAAGTGGTGTGACTATCTTGAAGTTTGCTTGAAGCGCTGGCTAGGGGGCTTGGGAACTCTTTTCCCTGGTACCCGGGGTAAAACATAACCAAATTTCTAAATGGATCCTATCCACTACAATGGTTGGGCGGTTAGCTAACCCATGGGATTGGATGGGGTTAGGCTGGACTGATGGATCCCTAAAATGAGACTCAATTCTATTAAGTTACGATAGTTGAAGTAAATCTCGGATAACCCTTGTTCTATGGAAAAGGATCAACGGTTGTACCTCTTGATGAAGCGTTGGTCTCTATGATCCAAGTGCAAATCTCTTCCCTTGATATGACCATGTGACTTACAGGTTTGGTCGGATCAGCTTGGTTAGTTAAGACTCTTGACTACGTTAGAATAAATTTTCCTGGAGGAATCGCCCATGCTTTCTAGGTGAGGGAAGTTTTTCCGGGTTCGTTTTTGGAAAAACCGAGGGATTAGTCTCTTGTCCGGATATCCGTGGGCGAGGCCTTGAGTGAGAGGCTCTGCCCTACACAAGAAGTGCTACTTTCGCTGCTGGTGTCCCAGTTTTTGTTGCGCGGAGGGAGCAGGGATCTTTTATTATGAGCACAAGGCTACTATGAAGGCAACACTCACCTCTGGCTACCTAAGCATGCTGCTTGTACTCATCCACCACCACAACTCACCAACAAGCCATGACAAAAGGTCCCACAACCACAAGTTCAGCAACCCCAAGCACAACAAAGCCAACAACGTTGGGTGCCTACCAATGTGCTCAAAGAAAAAGGAAGGCAACACACACATGTGGCTCCCCGAGCCATAATCAAAAGCCTCTTCTCCGCGTCGACAACCACCTCATGGTTCAAAGCCTTGTCGATAAAAAAGCCAGAAGCCTCATATCCGTCCGATCTTCATCACTTGGCAGCGTTGGGTGCCCAAATGTCTCTTAGCCCAAGGCTTCCATGATGGCAATTCTATCATTTGGCTCCCAAGGCATAGATGGGAGTACTACTTGTCCAACCGACAAAGATGGTTCGGTGACCAACGAGTAGGCAAGTCCCCTCCTCCTCAACAAAATCCTTCAGACTTGCCCACACCCAATCCATGGGCACTCTAAAGCTCAATTCGCCCAACCCTTTACCCATGGAGCCTCATCCACAACACTCCACCTTGCCCCTCGACTTCATCACCAAACGAAGGGGCAGTGCTACAAATGGCGGAGCTTATCCAACCACTCAAAGATACACTCAAAGGTAAGCTCACAAATCTAGCCAAATGGGCTACTCAATATAAAACCTTCTTTAGGGGTGCTGACCAATAAACACCAATAAGAGAGAGAGAGAGTCTCTATTAGGACCATGGCCACAGCTTTTGCCCTCTCCCATACACAACACCTACAAATCTCACTGGGCTATGTCCTATGTGCACACACCGTATAAAGCTTCATCGTCGACAGCCATCTATCTCTGGATGGGGGGACCATGGTGGGCGCAAGCCTGGTGGTCCATGGTACGACCCATCGCCTGGATCTTCTTAATCACCCCTACTGCACCTGAATAACTGTGCTCCATGTCTAATTAATCCTACCCAAAACTTCTTCCTCGGCTCAACACCTATGGATCCTTGCCATCAACTACCACTCTTATCAAAACAGGATCCCAGCTCTATGAGCTACCATGATAGAAGAAGACAAAGCATAAAAAGAAAAAGAGAGAATACCACAACTTGATGACTCAACATCCATGAAAGCCAAGATACCTATCACGGTGTCTTGATAAAGATGCTAGAGCTTCATGAACATCGCCATCGATATACAACATCTCAGAGCACAAGCAATCTCCTGCGTGTTGCCTCCTTGTCCCTTTGGAATTTCCCCTCGCCACTTGCTTACTAACCCCATTGTTTTACTAACTCCTCTTTAATTATACCACCTATCGTCGCTAGGATATTGGTCATTAAGTATTCCATGCTAGTCTTCTCATGCAAGTAATCTGACTTCTCTAATGAGGATGTCCTGTTGCAAAGGCGATTGAAAAAGAAACACCAAAAACAAAATAAAGAGTACTACTGGGCACATACAAAAAGTAAACTTATAAGAGCCCGTACGACTAGCTAGATACTTAATCACCTGTACTCTACTAACTTCTTTCCATCATACTAACTCCCCCACCCCCTCTCATTCTCGGAGAGATAGGAGAACCAACCAAATGCGATACTTCCCTGCGTGCCTCAACAACCTCTCACCGATCACAAGAATGCGATCGACGTCAAGAAGGGGAGTATGTTAACCACATATTGGTTAACACATTCCTACGACAACTATGTCCGTACACTTATGTAATGGGCGCCCATGCTATATTGTAAATCCCGTCATTTGACTCAAAGAGAAACGCCCTAAAGACGCCAAGTATTGAGCTTCAAAGGACAGACAAGAGGATCGTGGTCAGTTGGCCAAACCATACAGAAAAGCCTTGTAACTATGTTTTGGGCGCCCCGGATCACTTACTCCTGGGCAGCCTAGTGGTGGGAAAAGGCTTAGAACTACAAAAGCCAATGTCTCTTCTTGTTTATAGCTCATTCTCCCATTTGTGCAATAGAAGTGGAGTGTTCTCTCTCTCCCTCTCTCTTGCAACTCTAATCTAGCATGTGTGTGGTATGCTTAGGTTTAGGGTTTGGGAGTGATTAGTGCTAATCACTTGTTCCCTCTTGCTTCCCTCTCTCTCTCTCTCTCTCTCTCTCTTATGATTAGTGCTAATCACTTGCTCCCTCTTGCTTCCCTCTCTCTCTCTCTCTCTCTCTCTCTCTCTCTCTCTCTCTCTCTCTCTCTCTCTCTTATGATTAGGCTAACCAACGCGATCCTCTTCCATGGATATTTCACATGATCTTCATCATCACGAGAGAGCTTGCATCACCGTTGGATTAGAGCAATCGGCCTCGGTGTGACACGAGTGCGGGAGGATGGCGGTGACGAGTGGCTACAAGGGAGCTCTTGGAGTTATGCTCAAGCCCGGCGGTGGATAGGCAAGTTCTCGACATGGTTAGGGCGGGCTTTCCTTAACAAACTGGTTGCGAGATGGTAGTGTGGACCAAAAGAGAGATGTTTGCAAACTCTTTTTGCCACATTTCATTAAAATGCTCATGTGCTTGCACAACACCCACACATTTCAACCAATGGGTTTCTGAGTTGTCTGGGAAGACATATCTTTTCGGCCGAGGGAATCTCTATGTGAGTTCTATGGGAGCTTGTACTCCTTTTGATGGCTTTGCTCCGACAGCCTGTTGGAGCTCTTAGGTGGCTATATTGGGCAAATATGTTGAAATAAGCATGTATAATGACGTAAGGTCTTGCCCATCTGCCGTAGCAAACCTTGTACCAGTGCATCGAGGTAAGATATTCAGGGTAGCAAGGATATGCATCGAGGTAAGATATTCAGGGTAGCAAGGATATGCATCCAATTCTCAGAGTCTTCTAGCTCTGGGAGCGGTGCACAATTCTTACTCTCCTTTTCATCTTCAGCGTTTTATGGCATGTCTGGCATAGATGGACTTCAATAGTTCCTGTTGTTGTTGTTGTGACTGAGTCCTTTGCAAATGGTTTGCCACTCATGGGATGTACCTTCCACACATGCGTAGATTGATCTTGAAGGTAAGATAGTTTCTTCGAATGTAAATGTGGTTAGTGTCCCAGTCATGGATGATCCTCGATTCTCTCATAAAGGGTCTGCCGCGAGGGTGCAATCATATGAAACTAGCTGATGTCCAAAATTCATCACCACAAAAGTGTGGCGGTAGGTGGTTCCCAGAATCTTCATTTTAAGATCCTTTAGGAGACCAATGGGTCTAGTGGTGGCTCCATTAGCGAGTTTAACTAGCAATCGGGTGTTATCCAAGGAAGGTTCTCCCCATTTTTCCTAGCATTGTTCGGTAATAATGCTCACCCCGGCTCCCCCATCCAAGATTGCAGTACCTTAGAGGCCATCGAAGGTTATGGGTAAAGTTGCATTGAGTTCATCACCTTCAAAGTAATGCCCAAGTTTATTAACTCAAACATTAGGGGTTCCTCTTACCTTGTGAGGTATGTGGAATTCCTTTTCCTTGGATTCATCAGAGCTATCAGGCTCTATGGTTTCGTACATGCCTACTTTGAGACGTCCCTCCATCCAGTCCTTTAGGTCGTTCCATAGGCTTGGGCTACCATGGAGCAAGGTGCCGATAGGGATTTGGACTTGAGACTAGAGGAAAGAAGAGAGACCTGCAATATCTCTTGGAATGGAGGCTGTCCTTTGAGGAAGGTTGGGTATGCTTGTCTTAAGCTTTTTGAGGTGGTGTATGGGATGGGAACAAGGATTTCTGTGTTTGTTTCCCTACGATGTTCCTCTCCTAAATTTCTAAGATATTCATACACTTTGTCTCCCTATTGGGGGGTAGCTTCTGCTCTTGTTAACGCTTGCAGTAGAGGTTGATTTGAAAGCTCGCCAAGGATATACCTGAGCATCATGCGTAGGTCTTTGGTTTGAGATGGGCACGGTTCAAGGTAGGCAGTAGTAGGAGGATCAGCTTCCAACTGAGCTTGGCACTTACGGACTAACTCTTGGACTCTCTTGGACTACCAAGAGTCTCTCCTTTTCCTCAATAGGATTAGGGTACTCAGCGAGCTTTTGCGGTAATAGGCGAGTGTCCATTTGAGCACTGTTAGGTACTCCTTTCGCCATTCCGACTGGATGCCAAAATATGCCAGGCATGGGTTGGTATCATTTGTGTGGATAGCCATGTAGCCTCCCCTTGTATGCACTGGGTGTTGCTTCCGACTTTGTCAAAAACAATAGCTGATCATAAATGTGACGATTCTGATTTCCAACAAATCAGCCAATTGTGGATTGGCCAGCTTTGTGTGATGAGCCACATTTTCCATAATGCCCCTTCTACACCCATTGGTAACATATCCTCTAAATTTGGCATTGGTGCTCGGAGAGAGTATGGAACGTAAGGCTGCCTCCTTGACTCCTTGGTTGAGTATGCATCCGGCAGGATTCTGGTAGGCTCAAAGGGTGTGATATGCATCAGCACCTTAAACACGAGTTTCGATTTCAATAGTGGGTTCCCTGCACGGATGAAGCCCTCATATTCTACAGCTATCAAAGACTCAAGAATATTATCATCAAAAAAAGCCTTGATATCACAATGAGGGTGATGGCCGCATACCTCATCGAGCGGCCTTGGTGGAGATAGTGTTAGTGCTGACAACTCCTCCTCGAGGATGAGAGTGTTAGTGGGAAAATCAACTAGGAGAGAAGAGGGGGGGAGAGAAGAGAAGCGAGAGAAGATGCAATCTACCTTAGTTTTGTTAGTTAGAAATACAATAGGAAACGGGTTTAATAACTTACTGGCCATGGATGAGAACACTGGATAAGTATAAGATGAGGAGGCTCCTTGTGTTTCTTCTTGACCCTCTCCGGAGCTTGGGGGTGGGAGGCTGGGCTTGTTAGTTTTCATAAGTTTCTAAAGATCATTTATATCATCGGTGGTTATATGAGCATATTCTATATGCTCTTTATCGAAATTAAAAATCACATTAGTGAGCATAGCCTCTAAAAATTTATGGATATTTCGGTAAAGCTTTATAATAGCAAAAGGATGATATAATGTAGATTTGGAGAGATTTAAATGATAATGGGTATTATATACTTCAGTGCATCCATGGCTAATAACCCATTGATAACTTTGTGCAACCGCCTCGTAGTTGGCCGGTGTCTGGGATAAACAAGTCGAGTTTATCGACACTGTCATTTAGGATTTCTGACTGTTGGAACACCTGACACCAACTATGGAGGTTTAGCACTATGGGATGGAAGGGAAAGAAAAATATATCAGCTGGGTCAGTAAGCACTATATCCCCCCGAAGGATTCCCATTATGATTGTGGGCTCCGCATCTCTCTTCATGTTCTGACGAATTAGTGTAAGGTCTCCTAGATTGAGGTCTTCTATTTGGTTAATTTTGTATTGAAGGAGAGATATGGTTAGTGTAGATAAAAACAATGTTAGTATTTGAGGAGGGGCATGAGGAGATATTTGCAACAATCCTATCTCTGAGGTGCGTTTGATGATGAGTCGTAATTCAACAGTATGTTCTGTCCTCTGAGATTTTTCTTGCAGGGCAAGCTGGCATTCAAGATCCTGTATTCTTGAGTCCTTGGTGGTGAGGAGTATGGAGATGGCGACTTCCTGCACATCTCGAGCAGTAGCCAGTTCTGCATATCTTCTATCTGCTTCCTCTGTTGCAATCCTAGAAGCAATGGCCTGAATAGGAGCTTCTTCAAGAAGACTTTGTCACTCCTCTACCAAGATTTGTCTTGTAGTCAGTTGCTAGTGTACGTGCTCAAGTACTTGTTGATGACTGACAAGCATTTGATCAATCTCTTTGGACTTTGCATTGATTACCTCATTTAGGGTCTTCAGTTTCTCGGCATGGGCTTTGTTCATCTACTCTCTTTTCGTCTGTAGGCTTACCACTTTGTTTTCTACCTGAGTATTTTCTCCAGTTAGTGTTTTGACTTGTCCTGTATACCCATCTTCTTTTGCTTGGAATGTGTCTTGAGCTTCCTTCTACTTAGTATACGCCACTTTCTTTTGCATTTGGACCTTGGCTTGCTCTAATCTTGCCTTGAGCTCCTCGTTTTCTTTTGTGTTGTGGACTATGGTTTTGCTGATGCATCTGTTATTACTTTCCAAAGTCTGCAGTATGGCCTCCTGTTCCTCGGCTGCCTTTAAGCTTTTTAGGATGACTTCCGTGTGAGTGGCATCAACCACTGCTAGGTGCTCCCTAAGTGCTTTCACTTGGTCCGTAGACTCCTGGACCTGTTTTCATAACGTAGCATTCCTGTCATGCAGCAAGTGAGTGGTAAGCAAGTGAGATCTCCATACTCTTTGCTCTTGGGTCCACAGAAATCACTTGTTTACCACTCACTTGCTGCACTTGTGGAGGCCAAGCCTTCTGTTTGGTGCACCAGCAATGTATCGAGGCCCTCCATGGTTTCTTCGAGAAAGTGATGAGCGTCAAGATTGTGCAAGAACGAACCTTCTTCAATTGTGCCTTCAACTTTTAATCGCCTTCTCTTACTTGGACTCACTGTCTCATCTTATCTCTTCCTCTTCTCAGCATCTTGAAATTCTTGAAATTCTAGGTGTGCTGAGGTGACCTCTTCATTCCTTTCGCCTCATCCTTTTGTGTGACTTGTTTTGTGGGAGCTTGTGTTGCACCAGCTTCCGCTGAGATGGGCTGATCAGAGATTATGGAGTCGCGGAGTGGTGAAATATTTGTGAATACAATTTGAGCATGACTGGATGGTTGTTTAATGGTTACACAGCCAAGCAGTTAAGCAGATACAATTTCTCCACAAGAAACATGTTGATTAGGCAAAAACAGAGATTCAGACACAGCAGAAACGTAATGCACAGACAGAACTTTGACAGAGCAAAGTCACACAAGAGAGATAAACCCTAAAAATCTGCTTCATTCTCCTCTTTTTCTCTCTTTCTTCTCTCCCTCTTTACATTGCTTCCCCTTCTTTTCTACGTTGCTCAAAAAACGTTTCTCTTTTCCCAAAACGTTATTCTTGAATAACCGTTACATATCGTAACTTCCAAGATCCCAAGAAATTCATCATACATTCCTACCACCTTATAATTCCAACTTACTAAATATCTAACTCAGCAAATATCCGACTTAGCACATATCCGACTTAGCACATATCCGACTGAGCACATATCCGACTTAGCAACATTCTGACTTAAGAGAACTATGCCTTCAACACATGGCACGTCCCGGTGGTAGATTTCAAAGAAATATGACTCGGATCCACATATCCCTTAATCCGCTTAGCCACTTTCCTTATCAGCAGCCTCCGATGACTTCTTTACTGCATCCTCTGTTCCGCCTTCCGCTGCTTGACATTCGACTAAATCCGGCTCCGCCTCCTTGTCTTCAATTAGCACTACCACCTTCTCAACATCCTCCTTTTTGGATCCAATCCGCATTCCTCTACAACTCCGCAGCCATATGCCGGCGTTTCTGCCTTGATAATCAGTCACATCCGCTGAATCTTCCACTAGAACTTCTGGCACAACATCCACCCATTTGACTGCTATCTCCTTAGCTTTATTATACTTTAAACATACAACTAGCTTGATAATTACTTTCCCCCCTGATTCTTCAACAAGATGTAGCTTAAAGGCATTACAAGTGCATACCCATTGTGCATCCCTTATGAGTATGTGAATACATGTGAACCACTTTAAGGCAACATGCCAAGGCTGGGAACCTTTCATATAGATCAACATCCAATGTACATCATACAAAATGAATTTATGAAACCAAAATTCAATGAGTATGCCCCTTCTCCAAGATAATGGAGTAGACATGAGTAGAATCAATCTTTGGAACCAAAATTCAATGAGTATGTCCCTTCTCCAAGATAATGGAGTAGACATGAGTAGAATCAATCTTTGGAACCTCTGCAAAATCAAAATCTGGTTCTGAAAATCAGATTTCTGCAATTTAGGCATCAAGACCTGAAAATCTAATTTTGGAATATCCACCTCCATGTGAAAATCATCTTGATTCCATAAAATATCTGCATATTCAGTCTCAAAACACCTTTGCAAATGATAATAATGCTCCCAACAAGTAAAGAAAACTTGCTTCAAATGAACAACAATCATCTCCTCTTCAAAATCAAGCATTTTGGGCATTGGTGACTCAAAACAACACCTTCCTTGAGATTGAATCATCCCACTCATCAAACTCTGCAATTTAAGTAAGAACAACATCCAAAACATAACATCTCTATCAAATCCACAAGGTTTTTGCAAAATCATGCATAAAACCCTCTTTGCATGATCATCAATCTGCAAAATCTTATTCAAACCATATGAAACATGGACAAATGAATCATCAAACTCATCAACTTGCATCTGCAAAAACTGATCTTCAACTTCTGAAATCAAAAATTCAGAAATCTGCTCTTCAGGCATAGAAATTTGATCCTCAAACCTTCCAAAATTAGAAACTTTTGCAACTTTTGCAATTTTAGGCTTAGCAAACATGCTCATACAGCCCAAAAACATCTCCAAAATGATCTTCAACCACCAATTAGCAGCAAATAACACTTCAGACAAATCAGATTTTCCTTCAAAGTGACATAAGAAAGGTTCAATGTTGAAAAACACTTTTGCAACCATCCAAGTTTGCTTCTTCAACATTTGCAACATCTGTAAATGTGAATCCCTCACTTCAGAACCTGATTTAGGCTCCAAAAGCCTCTGTTCCTGATTTTTCCTATTCATGAAATTGCCAATCCGATCTATTTCAGATCCAATCTGATTTGATTCAGGGCTAAAAATCGGTGTATTAGCCTCTTCTTCACACACTTTTGGCAAAACAAAATCAGTTTGCTCATGTTTCACCTCATAAGCATCATAAAAATCTGAATTTGAGTCAAAATCAAGTAGATTAGTGAGTTCTTCTTTAATGTGAGCATTCTTTGAACCACTTTCAGCCTTCTGTAAACTGAATTTGAACTCTAGAAAATTCTGAATTAACACCTACCACATCAGGTTGCTCTGTTTTGCATTTAGGCAACGATGCTCGATCTTCAATTTGAGAGAAATTGGCTTCAAAATCAGCAAATTCAGCTTCATCTAACTTCTTCCTATCACCTTGCATTGCAATGTGAAGAAAAATTCCAAAAAGAATTGCTTTGTGGATGTGAAAGTGCTCATTTTCAGCTTCTTGATTGTCAAAGTAGTCATTTTGACCCTCCTGATCCTGATTTTGAATTGACTTACTTGTAGAAAAATTAGATATTTGCTTTTCCAATGTTAAAATGCAACTTTCCCATGCATTCCCCTCATCATCCATGTGATTGAGGTCATGGAGTTGAAGACATTCCCCTTTTTGGTTGGTGCCTGATGTTGTTTTAGGGTGTGGGTTGTTGTTGACTACTTTGGTCCACACCCGAATGCATTCCCTTTACTCCAATCACCGACACTCCCATAGGGTAACTCCACTCCTCTTCCTCATCATCACTACTCTCATCACTCTCAAACTTCTCTTCAAACTTCTCTTGCAAATTCTCACATGCTTTATGCAACATTCTCACACCCTTCTTGCTAGAACAAGATGTACATCTTCTACCCTCATGATCCCTATGATACTCATATGCATCTTCCAACACTCCTTCAAATACATCTAGCTTCTCTCTAGCTCTCTTCATCTTCTCACATGATGATGCTTTATGAAAATGCTTTTGATGATTTTGTGAAATTTTATGCATAGATCAATCATGCAAAACTTCATGCATTGATCTCCTTTTGAACATCTCTCACACATGTATGAGCATTCATTTGTTGCATGGTTATGACTCATGCAAATCAAACACTTCTTTTTCTTCTTTTTACCCATATTTGAAGTTAGAAATTAGATAGCTATGTGAGCTCTCATATTCAATGCACCACACCAAATAAAGCCCACATGTATGCATGGAATGGAGAGCTGCGGTGCTATACCGAGATCCACCCCACTCATGACAAATAGGTGCTCAAACATTGCTAAAAACTTTCTAAAATCAAAATTTGAGGTGTTTATTATACAAAATCTAAATGATGGCTTACTTGGAACACGTCAACCTCCAATGTGAAGTAGCACTTTGAATGAGAAATTCCACCATCCCATCCCAGGATATGCAGATGCTGATTCTACTGCACCTACAGATTCTGATTCTGCTGCACTTGCAGATTCTGATTCTGCTCCACCTGTAGGTTCTGTGAGTAGTCTGCTCTGCTGCAAGATCAGAGCAGTCTGCAAAATCAGAGCAGTTTGCAAACGGGTTCAAAGCAGTTTGCAGTAGGTTCAGAGGTGGAACTCTGATTTCTGGACTGGCTTAAACTGAATTTGATTTTGCCTCTTGAATCTGATTTTGCCTCCTGAATCTGATTTTGCCTTCTGAATCTGCAGCAGTGCCTGAATCTGCAGCACTTGCTTTGCATGCTCCTATTGTAGGCTCCATCCTAATATCAACCATTGTGGTTGAAACCACCATGAATTGCCAGTGTTTAATGGTTACACAGCCAATCAGTTAAGCAGATACAATTTCTCCACAAGAAACATGTTGATTAGGCAAAAACAGAGATTCAGACACAACAGAAACGTAATGCACAGACAGAACTTTGACAGAGCAAAGTCACACAAGAGAGATAAACCCTAAAAATTTGCTTCATTCTCCTCTTTTTCTCTCTTTCTTCTCTCCCTCTTTACATTGCTTCCCCTTCTTTTCTACGTTGCTCAAAAAACGTTTCTCTTTCCCCAAAAAACATTATTCTTGAATAACCGTTACATATCGTAACTTCCAAGATCCCAAGAAATTCATCATACATTCCTACCACCTTATAATTCTGACTTACTAAATATCTGACTCAGCAAATATCTGACTTAGCACATATCCGACTTAGCATATATCCGACTGAGCACATATCCGACTTAGCAACATTCTGACTTAAGAGAACTATGCCTTCAACAATGGTGGCGTTTGTTATGCCGACTCTGGAATTGCTTGTGCTATCATGTTGATATTTTCTTTATCTTTGGTCTCTTGTTCCTCTAGAATGTGTTGGAAAGATGCAATATCTTGTGCCATCTCTTCTTCCATTTGATGTGTTGTTTTAGATTCCAGCTGTTGTAAGCTGCCACGCATCTTTTTACCCTTCTGTGATTTCTTCCCCCCCTTTAGTTCCTGAATGAGTTCTTTGGTCCTCTAATATCTTCAAACACTCAGGGCTCTGGTACTGGAATATTATTTTACCGTGAGCTATCTAAATGTCCTTTTAAATGACTGACCCCTGAACTGTTTGGGTATACGATCCAAGATAGGTTAACTTGGTGCCACGTGGTGCTCTCTTTCGCTTTTCAGCTGGTGATCCACGGTGGTACTAGCCTGGGTGATGACTAGGTTCCCCTCTACCTCTGGTTTGGATGTAGTGAAAGAGGCCAATTGTAACAAAAACACATCAGTCATTGTGACTGGGAGGAGCTCGTGGTCCTCCTTTTTGTTCTTTTTTTGGGGTTAGTAATTTTCATGGGTGTATGATGGGAAGAGTGTTAGTGTGGTGAGCAATAAAACAAGAAGGGATGTAAGTGAATTAAACCATGAAGTAACATGCCATGAAATGGTAAGGCGTGAAGGAGTGGTGCGTGAAAGATTAATTCATGAGGTGTTAACCCGTGAAGGGTTAGCATGTGAAAGGTTAGTTTGTGAAGTGTTAGCACATGAAGGGCTTAAGCCGTGAAAGGCTTAACCCATGAAGGGCTTAAACTGTGAAAGGCTTAACTCGTGAAGTAGCAAGCGTGAAAGCGCAGTCGTTATTTTGTTAAAGTGTAAGTGTTTACTCGTGAAAGAGTAGGTGTGTTAGATTATCTGTGCTGATGAGTAGCCCAGATGTGGGTAATGAAAACATAGCCATTTTATTATATATGCTTCAACCCATGATTTGCATTTGACTCCGTGAAATAGCAGAATGCTATTTCATGGGTCATACTCGTGTGCATTTATGAGGAGATTTGTTCGTCTCTAGAACTAAAGCACAAATGACTAGACAAAAATCAAGATGAATGAAAACAAGATTACATAGACTCAATCCATGTATGCAGAGATGATTTCATGAAAATGATTTAAACCATTGTTTTCATTAATGTAAAGAAATCGAGAGTGTGAAGAGCTCCTGCCTGGAAATCGAGGTCGCAACAACAAGCAATCACGAGAAGACAAAGCAGAAGATGCACGCAATGGAGCAGATGATGCAGACGAGAATATCATGAAGCAAACTGGGCCATGGAAAAATGACAAAAACGAGAAAGAAGATGTATTTATGATCTAGCCTTCGGCCCTTGACGACCATCTTAATTGGATATGCCTTATGCGCTCGCCATTTGTGGATGGTTTTTTAATCGTTTCATTTTTAGTGAGCCTTTCTTGTAAGACAATTCACAGGCTGGGAACTAAAAATTCTATAGGCATTACTGCATCAATGCCATAAGCTAGATGAAAGGGAGTGTATCTTGTTGCTACCTTATATGATGTGCGATAGGCCCATAGTGCTGCAGTCAGCTTGTGTTCCCAATCCATGTGACTGGCTTTCAAGGTTTTGGTCAAGATATCACATAATATCTTGTTTGTTCTCTTGGCTTGGCCATTTTCTTTTGGGTAATAAGGTGATGATTTGCAATGTACTACAAGGAATCCTATAAGTAATTGTTCAATCACCTCATTAATGAAATGTGAACCCCGGTCACTAACTAATTCAAGTGGGAAGCCAAATCTAAAAATGATATGTTCATATAAGAACTTGGCCATAGTCCGAGCGTCAGCTCTTTTAGAGGTTCTCGCCTCTGCCCGCTTAGTGAAATAATCTGTAGCCATGATCACATAATGAGCTTGTTGATGGATGCGCTGATGGACTAATGGGTCCAACAAAATTAATACCCCATTTCTCAAAGGGTTGTCTCACAATTACAGGGGTAAGCGGCATCCTATCCTTTTGTTGTGAAATAGCAAATCGTTGACATTCCTTGCATCTCTTTACAAATTATATGGTGTCCCTGAATAACATAGGCCACCACAGTCTTGCTTCTACTTCTCCCGCAAAATGTCCTCCGGCTATTCTCGCATGTGCTTCTTCTAAGATCGTGGACAAACTCATCTTCTCGCACACTTCTCGCACACATCTCTTGAGGATAACGTCCTTATCTAGCTTATGTAATTCTCCCAACACAATTAATTGATAAGGTGCGGCTAGCCTAATAAGCTGACACGCCTTATCTTTGTTCAAGGGTCGATCTTGTGGGAACCCATGGGCTAGATAGTTAGATATTTTCTCACTCCACTCAGGTACCAAGTCAAGTTTGAATAGACAAGAATCTGGAAGGTCATCATTAATTCCTATGGCCGGTTCTCCATTACAAATTCTAGACATATGGTCGCCAAAACATGTTGCGTTCCTTTTCTCACCGTGATCGTGAAGTCGAATTCCAGGAGTAGAAGTAACCATTGCGAGATTCTTCCTGTAGTGCAAGGCTTATTCACTAGATATAACGGGGCATGATGGTCCACAAAGAATATAAATTTGTTGGCTAGTAGGTAATGTCTGTATTTCTTTACAACATAAACCATGGCCAGCCCTTCATGCTCCGTGGTGGTGTAGTTTGTCTCTGCATCATTCAGTTGACGATTGGCAAAGAAAACTGGGTAATCCAATTTGAATTCCCCAGGTTACACCAATACGCATCCTATAGCGAAGTTTGATGCATCAATGTGCACGTGGAATACAAGATCCCAGTTGGGTGGTCTCAACATTGGTGCACGAGCTAGTGCATTCTTCAACTTATCATAGGCCTCTTGGCATTCCTCAGTCCATTCAAAGACAATGAGTAGTTTATACAATGGCCTGACAATTTCAACATAGAATATGATGAAGCTTCTCGATAATACCTAACGTGGCCCATAAACAACTGTATACCTTTATAGTTGGTTGGTGGGGGTAATTCCAAGATCAAATTTACCTTGCTCTCATTAGTGGAAATACCATTCTTAGACACAATGTGCCCTAAGATCACACCGTGCTTGAACCAAAATCAACATTTTAAAGGGTTTAGAGTTATACGATATAATCGATATCTTTCAAACACCTTCCTCAAGCAAGCCAAGTGCTTCGTCTAGCGTGAGTGTGTGCATAGATTGTCAATGAATACCTCCATACGCTTTTGCAAGTAGTCCTTGAAGGCCGTGCACATCAACCGTTATATAGAAAGTTGCTAGGGCATTGGTTAGGCCAAAAGGCATAAACTTATAATAAGCATATGTCCCCCACATCATATTGAAGGCCATCTTGTGCTAGTTTTCTGGTGTTATGGACACATGATTATAGCTTGAAAATTCGTCTAAGAAGCTGTAGGCTTCTTCACCTGCTACCCGTTCTAATACATGATGGCAGTGGGTAGTGGTCCTTCTTGGTGGTTGCATTGACCTTTTTGAGATCAACACATACCCTTAATTCCCCGTTTTTCTTTGACACAATAACAATTGGTGAAAGCCAATCGGTGTGCTTGATTTCATAGATGAAATCCGCAACAATGAGTTTATCAATTTCCTCCTTTACAATTGCCACATATTTTAGATTCATCTGATAAGCTTCTTCAAGCTTTCTTATTTCTTCAGCATTTGGATATTCTCCAATCCCCTTAGGTATTTCTGGTCTCTCTCTTGTAGATTCTCGGGCATGTTTATCCTGTTTTTGGTCCTTGGTCACCTTCTTTCTTTGATGGGGTAGATCTGGTGTCAATGGTATCTTCTTCATATCCATCCTGAATTATGACCATGGTATCCCCCTTGCCCAATTTTTTCACTCTTCTTCTTCTCCCAGTCTTAGAAGTTGTAAAACATCCTGGGGTTTTTCCTTTGTCCACTTGTTTCACTTGCGCTTGGGTCAGGACATTAGGTGACGTGATATTCCCAGGCTGCACACTTATAGTCCTAATAGTGGTGTGGTTAGAAGTAGAGGTGGAACTACTAGCGCAATATGGGCAATCTTTGATCAAATGATTAACACCACACTTCACACATGAAAGTGTAGGCATCACGTTGACCTGTGCTCTAACTAGTTGAGCTTGACCAGCACTAGCCACATTCTTAAGAGGACACTCTGCTACTCGATTAGGTCCATTATAATGAAAACATTGTATGGGTCCCCTTCTCATAGTTGAGTTTATGTCTTTTCCTTTCCATTGTACCGTGGTTTGAAACACTAGAACTAGCGTGCTGTTCTGTAAGACAATAATCTGGTATGATCTCCATGGGCTCCTCGTAGTAGTCATTATTGATTTCTACCTCACGCATGATTTCTCCCTCATCCAAGGGCTAGACTCAATCAACACTTGGTTGATTTTAGCCTATGGTGGCTGTGGGGATAAAATAGGTGGTGGAAAAGGTGACATGTCCTGCATTCAGAACATCCTTCTGGGTAGGTAGGTATTTGGATCCCTTGTAGCCACATTGGTTTGTAATAGTGGTGCTGGCAAGGCTAGCGGCACTTTGGGTGCTGGGGCAGTTGTGCTAAGGACTGAACCCTTGGAAATCTGCACATGGTAGTGTCATGGTTTTCCAATATCTGACAGTGAGCATAATAGAGTAATTGCCTTGGCCTTAAGTGAGGGAATTCGGTGGTCGTGTGATTTTGTCTACAAATAGAGAACCAAATTAGTCCTCTCCGGGGATAGAGATGAGAATTTCCTAATGTTTCTCTCCCATTTGTGACCTTTAATTTCTCTAAGATGGCATTACTGAGTTCTTTCACTGTCATATTGCCAACTTGCTTGTTCTTGGTCCTGATGATTGGAGACTCGCGTTGTTGCCACTACTGATGTTTCCTTGGCATCTTCTAGCTGTGGCAACTTAAGTATATTGTCCTCATATTCAATTGCCAGCTCACAGCAAGTATCTAGAGTAGTTGTCAGGCTAACACTATATAATCATGTATCTTATGATCTCGGACTCCTCTTTGGAAGCAAGGCAATAAAACTGATCATCAGTTAGCCTTTCCCTCAACTTGCATCTTTAATTTAAGTGCTTAAGCCGAGAAACATAATCCCGCATGGACTCATTTTTCTTTTGCTTGATATTGTGGAGCTGAGCCCACAGGACTCCACCTGTCATCACTTCGAGCAACGCTCGGTTTGAACACAATTTTTAAGTCAAGTGAAATTGACTTTATCTTCAGATTTTAGTGTTCGATATACCATTCGATATACCATTGGTGAGCCTTCCCTTCTAGGGTCAGGAAAAAAGCATATATCATGGTTACGTCGCTTATTACTGGCCTACATGTTTCATAAGTAGACTCAAAGATCTCTACATATTGGATTGGGTCCCCATCTCCTAAGAATTTTTGCACAAGTTTTGAAATAATGTGGCTTCATCTGGGATAGTTTGGATTCTAGGGTAGTGCCCAGCTCCCTAACCATACCTCGGCCCATTTTCACGGCCATATTTAGTAGATCTATCCTTGTGACTGCGTTTAGGTCTGCTTTAGGATCCATAGTTGGCATTCGAGGATCTAACACCCCCCTAACCTAGACCACATCCTCTCCCTAGATAGGTTCTTCTATGGTTGGGTTCGGGTAATTCCTCATTGCCTGGCTTATTGTTAGCAGCCATAGCCCGCCTTTGTTTGATTAGTAGTTCCATGCTCTGCAAGAACGTGGGATCATTGATCATTTCTTGTAGATCCTCTCTTGTATAGAGACGATCCTCACCACCTGCTGTAGGTGCCCTAGGCAGATTATCCTCCTCTTCTTATTTCTCAAGGCTTTCGTTAGCCCTTGGTTCCTCATTAATGGGTCTAGAGTTGGAATCACTCCTTCTGACTGCTAACACTTGAAGCGCTAAGGCGTGCAGGGTTAATTTGTGAAGTATTAACCCGTGAAGTAACAAGTTATGGTTCACGCCATGAAGTATCAAATGCTTTACATCATGAAACAGAATATGGTTCACGCCGTGAAACACTTCGCTGTTATTTCACATGATGATAATATTTTTCGATTTTGTTATATCAGATGTGTCAAGAGAAGATGACCTAATTTTAGTAAGGTAATCCTAAGATTCCCAACGCTAATTGTGGAAGGTGTTTCATGCCATTAAGTAGTAGGAAATGGTTCACGTTATGAAACGTTTCCTGCACTTTCACGTGTTAACAACCGCGTTGATGGAATGATATTTAGAGGGTGATTTCCCTATCCAAACACGTTGTGCCAAGGATTAGAAATGCAATGGAGGTCATGAACACAACCAATGGCTCCTTTTTTTTTGTAGTTTTTGTGATTTTTAGAAAAACAGAACAAAATGTGTCACCTCCTATTAGCTCACGCTGTAGGAATTGGTGACGAAAAACAACAAAACTCAATGCTAAACTCAGTGTATCTTTCCTCTAGGTTCTCCCAAGTACCCTTTCAACACACGATTTTCTATAATTTCTTCTCTACCACTCAAACCTTATCTACGTAGTTTCTTCACAGTACACCTTCCAAATGCAAAGGCAATGGTGAAACTTGCATAGTGGGAGCTGAATCTCTAGGAGGATGGAAGAAACAAAGGTGTTTCCCCGGCAATGGTACCAAAAATGTTATGGGCTACCGCACCTACCAAGAGAGAACTCCACACAACTGCAAATGGGAGAAGAAACAGAGACAACAATCATTGGGTACTTACTAATGCTTCGAACTCACGTCCCTTGAGGCTCCCCAAGCTTGCTTTGGAAGCTCCACTCCTTCGATCTCCACCTCCATACTGTTACCGCAGAGTCGCTCTCACACCACAACGCAAGGCAATCTACCTCCCACTCTGTCACACACATGCATGAAAGAGGAACATGCATGAAAGAGGAACATGCACGAGAGTACTCGCTCTCGCTCTCTCTCTCTCTCTCTCTCTCTCTCAAGAAGACAAGAACAAGAGCTCTCATAGCACAAAGGGGGATTGTGTCATTTTATTATGAGATTTGCCTTTTATACAATTGGACCTTATTCATACTTGGCGCCCAAAACTTCCTTGGGTGGCCAGTATCTCAAAATGTACATCTTTTATAGTGCCGTTACATGACACTTATTAATGTCCTCAATTGGAGAAACATCTTTGTTAATCCAAAATGGGACAAACAATCAGTTGTTTGTAGTATTTTGGGACCTATGTAACCTTTATGGATGTAACCTCCTTGTAGAGGGTTCAATGTCTTTCTCCCCCCTACCTCCCTCTCCCCCCTCTGGCTATGGATTGTGCATTTTGAGGCACGTCTGGTATTGTAGAATGTTGTCATTTATTGATGAATGATATTCACATTATGAGCATTCATTTGAAATCCTACAAGAGGAGTGAAGAGAGAGGGTGAAGGTGCTCCAATACATACTTGCTCTTTCCCAAACAAGTTCAAAAGATGCCTTTATTATTGTGCTATAGAAATTCAAGGAAAGATGCCTTTATTATTAACATTAAAAAAAGATGAATATTGTTTTTATTTTGTTTGTTGAAAAAGTAGAGTGCACCTCTCCCATTGCTCTATAAATATAGAGGTAAGCTCCAAAGCACTTTCTTATATACCATTGCCACCAAGCCTTGGTAGTAGAGTACACCACCCTAAACCCTCTTTTGTTTTGTTTGTGATAGCCTCATCAAATATTAGCATTGAAGTTGTTGCTGCGCGTATCCAGAGGGAGCCCACCAATGTGGAGGTCAAGCAAAAGACCATAGATGGTACACAAGCATGGAAGGGTCTCACATCCTTTCCACTTCCTGAAAATGATGATGCTATTTCTCAAGTTAAGGCCAAAGTGGTGGGCTTAATTGCGATATGGTGAGCCCACGGTTTTATTGATGAATCGTCTGAGTGTGTCTTGCTGGGGAAGTGTAGAAGGGTACAAACACCATTCGTTGACTTTGTGCTTACACCCTAGAGGACAAGTGAGGCCCATAGTAGTAAAGATGATGGTTTTCACATTTTTGTATTTGGAAGTTGTACATGAATGAACTTGGTTTTATTTTCAGTTTGAAGCAATAACCTTGATATAGAGGATGTGATGTCATGTTTTTCTATTTTCACTCCCTCCAGCTCTCTATTGCTCTCTCCCTCTCAAATAATTATGTTATATTTCTCTCTCCAACTGTCTTCGCCCCTCTCATAGAGGGGAGGAGGGTATCTTTTTGGAAACCGCTCGCCCGATTCCCAAAAAGCGCTAGAAAATGCTCACCAAAAAACCCCCCCTATAAGGGTGTTACTTAGGGTTCCACATGGCTCTAGTCATGTCTGAGGGGGTTAACAAGAGTTCCACATGGTTCAAAATGATGGGTTGCTATCTTTTTTCGGTGAATTGCCACTTTGTGTTGGGAGTGGTTCCAAGGACATGGTGCTATCATGAAATTGTGGAGAGCATATTACTTTCTCTGTTTTGTGGTAAAAGGATAAATAACATCAAAATGCAAACTCATGCACATGTTATCTTTAATTCTTTTTCTAGCCAAATACTCAAGTAAGCTCGATTTCGTTGTCATTGTCTTCAAAAGCAACATGGAGAAGGGAATGCACTTTCTTAGGAAGATGGGTTGCAAGCTTCTGGAATGTGGTTAGTCAAAAGCATGTGCATTCAACCTAGCAAAAATGATGCAGAAGCACTCCAAGGCCGGATAATAATTGAAAAAGAGTGGATTGCTGCCACTCATTGCCAAATCAATTGGCGCGCGAAGAAATGGCCACCATGGAAATTAGCCGCAGCAACAAGGCCACAATCCTCTTGTGCCCCCACCAAGAGGAAATCATACACACACCCTCGCCCACGATTGCCCTTCCCCATCACGCCCCATCCTTATCACCGAAAATCTCCTCTATTTCCACACCCCATGCCTCATCAAAGCCAGTCGATCGGCCGCTACACCACCAATGACAATCAAGCCTTGTCGACGTTGACTACAACCTCAACCACCCACTCTGCAAGCACTGCAACCTCATATCTTTATCATGAAAATCAATGGTGGGTGCCCAAGAATCTTCTTGCCACTCAAGGATTCTATGATGGCTACATAGAACTATGGATTCCCAAATGGCCATCTCTAAAACCCAAGCGCAAAAAGCCAACTCAGTCAACAAAAACCAGCCCAAAGCCCAAGCTTCAATGTTGGCTCGTCCTCCCCGACCACCGGTTACAAGCACAAGACTACCATGAAGGCAACATTCTCCTCTGGCTACCCAAGCATGCCGCTTGTGTTCATTGCACACAGCAACTTCCTAGGAAGCCGTGAGACAAAAGGTCCCACAGCCATGGGTTAGAAATAGTGCAGCCAACAACACTGGATGCCTACTAATGTGCTCATCAACGCACAAGGCTTCCATGATGGAAACACACACTGTGGCTCCCCAAGCCACAATTAAAAGCATATCCTCCACGTCGACAACCACATCATAGCTCAAAGTCTCGTCAACAAAAACCCAACAAGGGATAGTGCTACAAATTGCTGAGCTTCTCCAACCACTCAAAGATAAACTCAAAAGTAATCTACCCAATTGGGCCACTCAGTATAAAACCCTCTTTAGAGGTGCTGATCAATACACACATTAATAAATAAATAAAAAGAGTATCTAGGTGATTAAGACCACACGGCCACACATTTTGCCCTCGCCCATGCACAACACCTACAAATCTCGTTGGGCTCTGTCCTATGCACACACACCGCATAAGCTTCATCATATCGACAGGCATCCAGGTACATCTCTGGATGGGGGGACCATGGTGGGCGCAAGCCTAGTACGACCCATCGCCTGGATCTTCTTAATCACCCCTGCTTCACCCGAATAAACGTGCTTCATGTCTACTCAAACCTACCCTTAGCTTCTTCTTCGGCTCAACACCTCCTATGGATCCTTGCCATCAACTACCACTCCTATCTCCACAAGATCCCATAGCTCCAATGATAGCACACGACAAAGAACACAAAGAAACAAAGAGAACACCACAACTTGATGACTCAATATCCATGGGAGCCAAGATACCCATCATGGTATCTTGATAAGATGCTAGAGCTTCATGTACATCGCCATCGACATACAACATCTCGGAGTGCAAGCAGTCTCCATGCGTGTTGCCTCCTTGTCCCTCCGAAATTTCCCTCTCAGCACTTGCTTACTAACACCATTGTTTTACTAACCCCTCCTTAACAATACCACCTTCCACTTGGATATTAGTCATTTAGTATTACATGCTAGTCTACTCATTCAAGTACTCTGACTCCTCTAATGAGGATGTCGCGTCGCCCCAAAAAAAAATGAAGAAGAAAAAAGAAAAACATCAAAAACAAAATAAAGAGTACTATTGGGCACATACAAAAAAGCAAACTCATAAGAGCCCACCAGGCTAGTTGGATACTTAATCATCAGCACTCCACTAACTTCTTTTCATCTTACTAACTCCCACACCCCCTCTCATTTCTGAAGAGACAGAAGAAACAACCAAGTGCGATACTTCCCTACGTGTCTCGACAATCCCTCACCGATCATGAGGATGCAATCAAATTTAGGAAGGGAGTATGTTAACCACATATTGGTTAACACATTCCTATGACAACTATGTCCGCACACTTATGTAATGGGCGTCGACACTATATATTGTAAATCCTGTCATTTGATAAAGGAAACGTCCTAAAGATGCTCCCAAGTATTGAGCTTCAAAGGATAGACAAGAGGATCTTGGTCAGTTGGCTAATCCATAGAGAAAAGCCAACAACTGACATGTGCACTCTATTTTTTTAAGTTATGGGCTCTATTTTTTTATTGTACTAAGAGATTCGGGCAAAGATATGACAAAAAGATCCATGTTACATGGATTTGGAATCCCAGCTCTCTCATTGGTTAGGCCATTCTTTTTTTATTTACTCCTAAAGGGACAAAATGGAGAGTCCATATTTTTCCTAATGCTTTTCCATTGTCCACCTTCGGCCAAGAAACCTGCCTAGAGACTCTGGAATGTCCCCTTGTTGCAAATCATCTCGAACATTGTCAACTAGGCTAGTGAAGAGATTGATAGAAAGGTGGAACATCTCACCAAGCGCTTATCATCCATGGATGCATGGAACACAAAATGGCAATCAATGGTCAAACGTGGTTTGATGTACCAATGCGGACATGGCAAGCCTGTCTCGAAGTCATGTCGAGGTCGACGACGAACTACCAAAGAAGCCCAAACGAGCGCCAAGTATGTGATGACCTATTGTGTTGTCTTATCGTCTTTCGAATCAATGATTTCAACGTGGCCGCAACTACTGTTGGAATAATTGCAAGAAGTACTTGTACTCGATCGCGCATTTCCATAATTTTGAAAATGTGGTTCAATCTACAATATGCATGACGCCACAATTCAAGCATAATAGTGGATACGTGCGAGAAATCTGTGAACATGATGAACAGTGGAAGCTTCGTGTGTGTGCAGACACTTACAGATTTTTGAGGAGGCTAGAGAAGTAGGTTGATTGAAGAGAGAGCTGAGTAGTTTCTTCTTCTTCAGAAGACAAGGTACTCCCAGAGAGCAGCTACGCTTGCATGGTACAGGCGCAAGTAGAGCAGGTGTTTCCTTCTTCCATGTTTTTGGTGTTGAATGTTTGGCGCTAGTTTTTTTGGAGGTTTTTTTTGAAAAGGTTATTATTACCCTACCTTTACAGGTTTGCAAGTCGGGTGTCAGAAAAAAGTGGGAGCGTGAGACACGAATTATTACTAAACGCCGCAAACTCCCCCCGAGGGCAGCATGGGTCAAGGCTGTTATATATATTCTGATAACATGAAGTAGAAGGACTCTATTTTTCTTTTTCTTTTTCTTTTTTTAATAATGTAGATAGTAAAGATTGTATGTGAACATGTGATTATGTGTGTTCATCGAGTTGGCAATTTTGAGTCTTCCACTATGATGGGGAAAGCTTAGCTGAGCTTCTGTGTCTGTAAGTCTCCACTATTTTGAGTTGTCCACGATGTCTCTGTGTGTATGTGCATCTAGGACGAGCTATTGCACACAGGCTTGCTGAGAAACCTACGCTTTAGAGAATTGGATCCGCTATTAGCTATTTGAGCAGTCACTTGCCTATATAGCAAAATTGCACAACCAGAAGCTAAAAAGCAAGATGAAGATTCTCTCTCTCTCTCTCTCTCTCTCTCTCTCTCTCTCTTTTCTAAACCTAAAGAGACATGAGAGATACCTGTCCCAAACCTAAAGAGACATGAGAGATTCAATTTCCAATCCTACCCTTAATGAGATGAGAAAGAAGGAGAACCACTAACCTACGGATGATAAAAACAAATGACAAACTTTGTTATTAAAAATTAGGTTGAATTAAACTTATTATAAAATAATCAAAATGCTAATCTCATTAATTGAGCTCTTCAACATGAGCCAAGGATTACATCAATTTATAGCTCCAACAAGAGCATTCAGATCCATAAATAGCCTTTTGATTCACTCCCTGATTCTCTCAAACATGACCAGCCGACAGTGCAATCGTCTTACGCAGGTGGTGCTTGAGGAGGAGGTGTTATCTAATTTATAAATTTTGACATGATTCAGGGGTTTCGGCGCACCACCTAATTGATGGTCAAAGAAGAGATCATCATCACCAATAATAAGTTGTGCACAATATAAACACCATGCATGTTCTCTCCTTGGATATATAAGCTGTAGGATAACCACATGCATTGAATTTAACCTCTATTTTGATCTTTTTAGTGAAGGCTTGAAGACTCATATTGTAAGCTTTGGCAGTGAGCTTACAATTCTTAGATATTTAAAGTGCTTTTTCTTCTTCCTAGGAGTGTTTTGGCAGTGAGCTTACAATTCTTAGATATTTAAAGTGCTTTATCTTCTTCCTAGGAGTGTGAGTTTCAAGTTCTTCATCTTCATCATTATTATCAAGTAGTTTATCATCCAAACAAATGGCTTCCTTCACTCAACATGTATTCACAGAATACTGTTTCCTTAAGTGATCTGTACGCCTCTCCTGAATTGTTTGGTGAAACAAACGCCCAAAGTCTTGTCACATAGCCTTTTTACACATCTTTCTTCTTTGCCACGCATCCATGAACACTCTTATGATTGTTTTAAAATGGTATCTGTATTAGACTATGCGGGTCATCCCACATGTGACTAGGTATTAAGTGTAGCATGAAGGTATAACACTAAGAGGGTCATTCGCCATGTGACTAGGCACTAACGTGGCAAAAACCTTGCCTTCATAGTTACCTCTCTTGAGATGTAAAGTCCTAACCAAGTCCAGTAGGTGTATTCATTTTAATGGATTTTGGATTTTTCTCGTTGCATTCTTCATCGAGTAATATCCCAATAGCCTCTAATTAGGCTACTACACACCACCTCATGAGCTCCTACTCACTTTGTCCTTCACAAGATGGTTTTTCACACGACACTCTATTTTCCTTAAGGTTCTCTATTGAGAATGTAAACATCGCTTTCTCCACAACAACAAAAAAAAAAAAAAAAAGCTAGATTGCTGAGAGGAAGGCCTCTTACAATATTCGTCTCATGACCTCCACTCTAGCCACCGCAACAGGGTTGATGAGGTCTTCTAACTGGTATTACAACCTTTCTCACATGGTTTGACGCCCTTTCCCCTCCAATATCAAGGGCCTTGCCCCTATGATGTTGAGGACCTTTCCAATCCAATCATTCAAGTTATGTCCTCGAGGGTCGTTCCCTCTGGTCTTAAAGTAACCCCATAGTCATCAATGGGGCGAACTTTCTACACAGCCATCTTTCAAAATGGTTGAATCAAACATGCCCTATGGACTAAACACGCTTTTAATATAGGTTGAAGCATTCAAGCTATAACAAGACAAGAAACCTCCTTGATCAAGCCTATAGAAGAGCTCAAAAAAGAGGTTGAGTAGAAAGGAGAACACTCGTGGGCACAAACCCTAACCCTAAACGCTAATGAGTAGCATAGCATGACATACACATCCAGCGACTAGAATGATGCATGTGACACTGCGATGACAACCAGAGCTGGCCATGGAGATCCTTAATGCATGTGACATGAATCTTTAGGTAACCTGGCATTTTGATAAACCCATATCTCAAGGTGTTAATTTTAGCTCCTCAGCAAAGCTTTCTGCTGGTTTTAAAACACTCCTTCCCTATTCACAATAGCAGAAACAAGCGAACTTGTGCACCCAACTTCCTGTCATGGAATGGCACCCTAACACGATCCCATTCCTCCTGCTCGAAAGTCCAGCCTGTTCTGGGCTGCTGCTACTGCTATCGATGATCAAACTGCAGCACAAAGTATTCTATAGTGAACCCTCTGACAGCTTTTGCAACATCTAGAGCTTGAATTTGCGGCGGTGTATCTAAACTACTCATGCCATATAATATGACTAAATGAAAACCTACATTTAAGAGTCTTAGGGCACACCATTTGGATAATCAGTAGTATTAGTCCATAGAGGAAGTCACAGCCTATGTTATCAACATATGATGACACTACTGTGTTGAAAGTTCCAAAGGCAGTCAATCTATGATATAATTAGTAGAAAACCTAAGCTAGCTAGTGTTAAGCTTAAATATGTCTGAATGCACTAGTAGGATTAAGGCACCAAAAGTGCAAAACACATGCAACACTCCCACCCAAAGCAATCTGTACGTGGACCAATACTAAACATCAATGATTTCCTAGCCACTCACATACAAACTGTTGCACACCCTTTCGTGAGCTCACACACACCATAAAGATACCAAGCTATTGCGTAATCATTATGACATTGTTAGGCATGTAACTAGGCATCTTGCACAATCTGACTCAGTCAGTCCTCTATCATGGTGAGTTTTTTAGGATTCGTACATCTCGTGTACAATGTCATCCATGTTGCATCCGCACAAAAAAGCATGTTCAAATGCAAGATTATTTTGTTAACAGAAGAATTTTGTGGAATGCTCTCCATGTTCTGAACCCATACAACTTTCCATGTACTGCAGTACAGCTAACACACAGCACCCTAGCTTGACATCAATCACATGGTGGCTCACCAATTTACACACATATCAAGCAGCAGTTCTGTAAGCCAACTAAACTTCCAAAAAGGAATGATGTAGACAATTCACGTCTGCACTAATCTTGTGTAAAGTTCTACATCTTTTTATTTTTTTGAACTCTGTCGGCTCTGAATTCTTTGAATAAGCCAATAGACCTCAAAATTCTGCTTAGCTCCATTCTCAACCCTTCGTTTTCTTTTATATCTCTGAGAACTTTGAAGTGTGATAAGAACACATTACCAGTCTCTTCATCATCACAATTATCAGGGTCAAGATTGCCATCAATAGACACGAATGGTTTGGATGAGATTCCATGATGGCTCAGATACATTTTTTTCTTTACTGTCTTTTTGGGTGCTTGGACAGAGGGATGGAAGCCACCCTTATTGGTTGAATAAACAAGAATGGCATCTTTCGGAGTTAAAGTAGCTAGTAGGACCTCACCAGAAGCAGTAGCCATATTGGAGATTTGAGATGCAAGCTTAGCTACAGCAGGGTGATAATGTCTTGATAAAAGTGAGACCTCCCACAAAACAGATGAAAGCGCACCACTTAAATCCGGGTCAGCCCCCTCGCCCTGGAATACCTGTCGAAGTGACAGAAAAATATGTGAATTTTGAAGACTAGTGGGCATTATTCCACCCCCCACACACGAGGGTTTAAAAGAGTACTTACAGCAAAGTTCCCACCCTCGTCCTTTTCAAGGAGGTTGCGACATTTCTTATACCGCTGCAGCAAGTGCCGAACTGTCACCAGAGCTGCACCCCATTCATAGACCATTAGAAGAAATTCTGATTTTTGGCTATAGCAGGATGCTGTGTTTTCTTCAATTCCGTTGAAAAAAGCATGTAGCTACTGAAACTTAGTTGACTCTCAAACTATATAAGAAAAATGCACCTCATCAGGACTTAGACAAGAAGCTGGATTTCACTCACCAACATGTGTTTGATCTCTCTCTCTCTCTCTCTCTCTCTCTCACACACACACACACACACACACACACACACACACACACTTTTTTTTTTTTTTGTGAAACCACTATTTCATTTTATATTCGAGAACCCTCCTCATTGAAGTACATCTAGAAACAGTGGAAAAGCACTTCATAATTCTGCATCTCGAAATTGTCATGCAATGACTGACGTAATGATCGACGGAAGTATATATACTTGTCGATAAATAGACGATTCATAAAATCCTTTGTGCCAATGTATGCCATAGCACTCTCCATGTGATGATGGCACCGCAAATAATTTGGGGTCACAATTTCCCGCTTTGCCAAATACTCTCCTACTGGAAGCGTTCCCACGAGGCATCTCCATAGAAGAACTTTCTAATTTTAAAGGTAATTTACTTTGTCATCTCTTTCTTCCCAAATTACCCAAATTACTTTTTCACCAGCCTAGGGACTTGTTCATATGCCACACCCAATTCGCATGCTCCTTTTATCTATGGTTGTGGAAGCAGTAATCTATATGCCCTTGCCGTTGTCAATCCATAAACAGGAAACTGCGTAATATAACCTGGTCGGCTGTTCTTTAGCAACCAATCATCCTGTCGTTGCCCAATCGATATATAGGACATATCCTCATGTCCTGCTAGCAACAACAAGTCTTCATACAGGGCGGTAATGGGCTCTCAATTGCCCCCGTCATTGTGCTTGTCGAGACAATAATTGTCTGCCATTGGTCAATATGACGTCTCCCACCATGCAAATTCCTTTTTGTGCTAATACATAAGCTTTTATTGGCTCAGCCACAGCCAAATGCTCTACGCCAATGAATATTTTCAGCTACCAATGTGTTTCCAAGAGGCATTGGCCTATGTGCCCAATGCAAATGTATGAGCACAGACTTCCAGTCTTGTAGCAATCGGGAAAAGTAAGGGCAACCTAGGATTTTTCCTTGTTGCTGACCTACCAAGATATCCCAGTAGGAGAGATTCCAGTGCCTAGAAGAATCAACCTTGCAACACGCACACATTGCAACCAACATCTGTGCCCATGGTTGTCCTTGTTCCAGGAAAGTTATTATCATGGTACTTTTCCGAGCCAATACATGGTAATGCACATTCAAGATATTTAGCCCACCATGTATTTTAGGGCTGCAAATATGCTCCATTTTCAATAGCCTTAAAGCCTTTCTATTAGTGCTTCTTTTCCATAAACATGCCCCCCCCCCCCCCCCCCCCCCCCCAAAAAAAAAAAAAATGCCACGCACACTCATGGATCCTCACACAGTCTACCTAGATTTATGCAGACAAACCAATAATGGAAACCATGAACTGAGCTCAGACTGAAACTCTCCTTGTTCCTACCACGCACAAGGACTCTCGGAAAGAGAGAACATATGTAAATGTATAACTGCTCAAATTCCTTTCAAGGCTAAACCATTTGGTCCAGCGTTGTTATCGCATACAAGCACTTGTACCAAACCTAACCCCACCATGCACTTTGGCCCCCCATGCCACATTAGCGTGTAACTTAAGTTCTCAAGTAGTTAACTGACTTTAGCATGCAAGGGTAAGTTGCTGGAACAAATGTCTTTCTAGAAGATGAAACACTTGCTCATACAGCCATTTTCCTACTGTGTTGACTAGCTTTGCTATGGCATACAAGCACCAGTACCAGGCCTACCCATGCAGCATGCATTTTGTAATCCCCGTAGCACGTTACTTAACTAAGAACAAATGACTTTCTAGAAGATGAGAGGCTTGCTTATACAGCCACGTCCCTGCTATGAAAAAAAAAGGACTAAACATTACTTTAGAACATAAAAATCTTTTACTCTATACTTAAATCATTTAGCTTTCTCTAAATATAGTCAACTCTATTTTATCAGTTCAAAAACAGCCCTTAACAAACCCCAGATATGCCTTTCACACCAGTGCTAGTTATGTTATGGCGTTCTCTACTGATATATTTTCTCGGAACAAAAGAGCTCTATTATTCTGAATGAACTAACCTGCCATCGTTTCACCGGACCCTAGGTGCAACGACTCTGCTGCCAATCGCTTCACAAAAGCTGCAACTCTTTGCATGTCATGCTGTCTACTTTCCCAGAGCATGACCTGTAACGCTTCTGCTAGAACTTGCCCATCATGTTCATCCCTAAAATTTCATCCAGCAAAAACCATGCCTGATATTGAGCATCTAAGACAACCAAACAAATCATACTGCAGTCACGAAAGCAGTTTCCTAGCATGCGCTATCTAAAGCAGATTGGTGACAACAACCTGATGAAGTTGTGGCAGAGTAAAAGGTTGTAGAATGAAACATAAAACTCTCGAAGGTCAATGTTCAGTGCGTCCAGATTGCTTCGCACAATTCTGAATGCAACAACACAACAGTGAAGTCGATCTGTGAAACTAAGAGGGACTGCATTTTGAACCTCACCCGCTGGTTGAGCACTAGTATCAGCAGCCAGTCTCTTCAAGATTGCAAGCAAGTCTCCCATGAAGTCTACACTTACAAGATGAGAGAACTTTGCTAAACCATCAAGACACGGCCTTAAGAGTGGCCGTGGCCCATACTCAGCCAACTTCGATCTCAATCCTGCCGTGTTAGTAGTAGGGACCCTGCAGCATCACAGTCGTGAGACTAGACTTACCATGCACTGGAGCTGACAGAAAGATGAACTATGGTTACTTTGTAGGTAAAGACAAGATCATAAGGAGTATATGGCCTGAGCTAAACAGAAACAAACCCATCAGCAGGCTCCAAACTTGTCTTTAAAATTCGAAAATAAGTTTTAAATAGGGCTGTTAGGGTCTGTGTCTGCACCCTTCGATGTTCACTAGCATCTGGCAAGGCACATGACTCTCTGAAATCTGCCACAACCTTCACAAAAAAATTAGAAGGTTACATACGTTACATCTGTCATGTTGATGAGCTTAGTTTCTACATCTGTAGATCCCATCATGCAAAGTCTCCTAAGTCGCAATTTTGACCTACTTCATCTCTCAACTTGGCTGCAAGTTGACGCTTTTTGGCTTTTTTCTCCTTTTCCTGATGCTTGGAATTCAGCTTTTCAACTCTGTTGTCAGTTCCTTTCTCTTTCTCATGTTCTGCTGCACGTCTGTTAAGATCTTCATCAAAAGACAGTGCCAAAAGAACCTGCAAGAACAATACATGAAAAAAGATGCAAAGACAATACAGGATTCAAAACAAAGCATATAGTAGACCCACACCATACCTGAACAATGTCAGGCCTTAAAACACAATTTTCCGTCTTCACAAGGTCTGCAATCATCTCAACTGCTTCTACTGTAGCAGCACCTCCATGTTTTCCCTCATTTTGGAATAGTGACTTCACGGCATTGCAGCTCATTTTTCTGGGAAAAGGTTGAAGTTTGTTGTGACAATTAGCTTTTTTTTTCCATGGGGAAGACGATGTACCTTTTTGGCACCAAATCCTATAGGAAACTGAATTCAAGCATTGTCGAACCTGCATTCTGAATCTGGGGAGTCCATTTGGGGAACCAGGATAGACAACAAACTATCACCATAATTGAAGTGAGGAATGGCCTCCAGGAGTCCGCACACACAGCGAGTTGCTGGTTTTGAATGCAAAACCGACTTCACCGATCTGGTGAGGAACTGAACATACTTCTGTATATCACAACACTTGACGTAAGTTGTTGAGAATAAAAGCAGTGGAGTGAAGTGAGAATTCAAATTTGAAAATACATTTTCCCAAAAAAATCTGTCAGTAAGAAAAACACTGCAGGTGCCTAAACAATAAGCTAAGCTCTAGATGAGGCTGTTTATTTGCAGACACTCAAAAGAAACAGTTCTGCAACTCCCTTGTAATCCCATTGCTTTGATATATTATTAAAACCAAATCTTTGAACGTATCCGCTTTCCATGAGTTCATGTAGATGCCAAAAACCCTAGGGATTCATATCTCACATGCACTAAGGATTTCCATGGGCCAGATCAAAGTGTTGTCACACGCACTCCAGATTTCGGATTGGAGAGAGGTGGTGCACCAAGCTTGACCCTTAGCTCTTAATAATTCACTAAAATGAAAGAAAAATGATACAAGTAGATTGCATACACATTGTTACATGTGAGTGTGTGCTCTGTACAACGCAATGGGGACTGCAGCTGGGCCAGGGCCTGGTCCCTAGTATACTTTTGTTATTGAACTTTGGTACAAAAATTCGTGAAAGCTTGGCAACAGAAACACTTTTAACAAAAGCAACCAATAGCAAACATTTCAATGGCACTTTCTTGATGCTGGAAAAGCCCATATGCCTCAGCTCTCTTCCTGTGTGGTCTCCAGACACACGTGGCCCATCTCTTGAGCCCACATAAGTGCTGTCCTTGTACTTGCACCTAGCCAACAGTACAGCTTCTTTGAGTTCTTCCACAAAAGCAGCCCACACATGTGATAGCACTTCCGTTCAGTCCTGTTGCTCTTCTGCCTACTATCCATACAACAAACAGCCATCCATACAACTTCAGCCCCTCTTTGAAGCTGCCCACACAGCCTCAACTTTCTGCCAGCAGCCTGGCACAAACCCCAAAGCCTTTTTGAATGCGAATATGCTGGTCCACACCCCCCCCTCATCAACAAACTTGAGGGGAGGAGAGAGACCGATACTTTTCTCACTTGCCAAAGCCTATTTGAACACGAATATGCTGGTCCACCCCCCCATCCCACCCTTGCCACCCATCAACGAACTTGAGGGGAGGAGAGAGACTGACACTTTTTCTCACTTGCCAAAGCTGGTCAACATTGGTCAAAACACATCAAAACTCGTATAGGTCACTGTTGGTCGAACCTTAGCACACTGGTCAACTCTTGTCAAACATGCACAAAACCGCTGGAACCAGAGTCCAAAACTGCTTTTAAACACTAGTTTGGTAACATGACATAAAAGTGTCTTGTCAACTGACAAACTTTGTGGAATTGTTTTGACACATTGGTGTTGTAATATGTATTTTTTTCTTTCATCATCTAATCAAAGCATGCTGAAAAAAAACAAACATGTTGAGTTTTCTAGGAGCATAATTTACACCTCTAGGGTTTGAAATTAAGTAACTATTTGAAGGTAAAATACTGAAAAAAGGTCCATATACCATCATTTCGATTTCCTGACATTGGTAATCCAAAGGTAAATCCATAGCAGTACTCTCCCATAGAACATTCAATGGGTGCAATAAAACTTGACCATCTGACAAAACCAAACATTCTCGAACATGTAACTCAATGTCCTTTCTCATACTAGGTCAATAAAAAGTAGGTCTCTAAAGCTTGAAGTGTAATCAAGGTGTTTCTATGCCCCAAGTAGGGAGGAGCATGGCACTCTTCCATTACTTTGGCCTCAATTCCTTGTGTCACACATAACTTGGGTTTGCATCATAAGAAACCCTTCTTGATGACATAAGAAGTCACCAAATCTCTATACTGCAATCTTGTTCCAAGTTCCAACACATGTTTGAAATCCTTTTTGGTAGCATAAAGATCCTTCATCAAAGTGAAATCCATATGGTAACCCTTAGAAACTGTGTAAAACCGGTCTATGGACACATAAAGCGGTAATTCATTCACAAATAACCTGGACTTACTCAGACACACAATCACAGAATCCTCGCTCCCTCGCTCAACAACACATTGGCCCCAAAGTTCGGCGCCCCTTGCGGTATTTCTTTATTGTTAAAAAGTTGAAAAATACAAAGTACGAGTGCAACAAAGCACTCTACTTGCACCAGCTGAGTTTTACAAATTCTGGGAGAAATTTGCCAACATAACTGCACTAAAACTGTTCCATAACATCTCAGAATGAGTCCCAACTGACAGGCTCACTTCCATAGGCATCAGACTACCCAATGGAGTCCAAAACATCACAATTCAGCTTGCTGTAATTTTCTGCACAGACCTGTTTTCAGCCCAAATTAACCCTTGTACTGTCTTGGAAGACTTTAGCAAAGTCCTACTGCATTCTGGCATCAACCGGGCAACATAACAACCCAACAACAGCACCTAAACAGTGCTGAAACAGCATTGTATTGAAGAGGTTATTACCCCTCTTCCGTCCCTGCTTTGGTGTAGGAACTAACTACACCGGTTCCTGTTCAAGGAGGCAACTAGCCTCTGCATATAAGCATGAAATTCACACAACTGTACCTGATTTTATCTGATGAGAGCATTACCATAGTCTGCAAGAGAGAGAGAGAGAGAGAGAGAGAGAGAGAGGCTATGGGGAGCAAGCTCAACCCTCAATACATGAGTTGTAGGGCAAGGGAGTGCACCACAATAGCTCTTAACCTGCAACAATCCACCATAATGGCTGCAAATGAGCCTCATTCAACCCAAAATCCCACGCTTCTCCCTTCCCAGTGTGAAAAATGCACATAAATTTGACACTTGGCACATTTTTAAGCCTTTTCCACATGCAATCTTCCAAGCTAAAAATCTCCTGACTGGTTCACACTCTCACAATAGTCCTTTGCCAGCTTTTGGTCCCCTTGACATTCCGCACAAACTGACGCGAACACTTTTCAATTCCGACACTGCCCAAAATAGCAGTTCCCTAGATTTTAGGGATGATGTCATCTGCATTCCTTCTGGTCTCCTGACCATCTTTGACCACTATGATCACTTCAAAATTTGCTTAGAATTCAAGATACATTCACATTTCGGTGGCGGCCACTTACTAGTGTAAACCGGCCTATGCCCTCATTCAGTGACCATGTCCTGGACACTGTCATTCATCTTTCAGTGTAGTTCTCAGGCTTAGCCAACCACTGGTCCAAAGTCCCACCGGCTGACCCATTCTGACATTGCAATGGCCCAAGCCCTTCCAAGAGATCCCGGGGGAAAAACAGCTGACACTTGTGGTTTGCGAGACAATGCATCTGCAACCACATTCTTCTTGCCTTCCACATGCACTATCTGAAAATGGAACATTGACAGAAAATTTGCCAGCGCATGTGTTTCTCTGACAACTTTGCGTGTGTGAGAAAGTGTCTGAGCGTCTGATGATCTGTTTGCACAACAAAATCAGCACCAAGCAAATAGTGCTTCCAACTGGTAAGTGCATGGATCACAGCTAGCAGCTCTTTCTCATAAATCTGATAGTTCTTCTCAGTGTCAGAGAGTATTCTACTCTCATATGCCACGACTCGGCCATTTTGCATCAAGACAGCACCAATGCTGTTTCCACATACATCACACTGCACAACAAATGACTTAGACAGATATGGCAATATCAACACAGGATCTGTAGTCATTTTCTGTTTCAGGCATCTAAATGCTGATTTCTCTTTATCTGTCCATTGCCATTTAATGGCCTTCTTTTCAAGCGCATGTAACGGTGAAGCAATCTCTGCAAAATGCCTTACAAATCTACGGTAGTAAGAGCATAGGCCAAGAAAACTGCGAACATCATGCACAGTCTGTAAATCTGGCCATGAAACGATTGCTTCAATCTTAGCAGGATCCATTGTGACACCATCCTTTGATACAATGTGCCCAAGGAAGTGAATTTCTTCCAGAAAGAATTCACTCTTCTTGCCATTAATGAGCAATCTGTTGTGTTTCAGCTCATTAAAGACTGCTGTCAGATGGTCTCTGTGCTCCTCTTATCTCTTTGAATAGACTATCATGTCATCAAAGAATGTGCCCACAAAGCTTCTGTAAGGATGGAAAATTCTGTCCATCATTCTGTTAAATGTGGCAGGAGCATTTGTCAATCCAAAGAGCATGACTAAGAACTCATAGAGACCAAATGTAGTGCGAAATGCAGTCTTGTGCACATCCTCGGGTCTGATTCTAATCTGATGGTATCCACTCTTCAAATCTATCCTGCTAAACATTTCTGCTCCTTGCAAACGGTCAAGAATATCATCTATGCGCGGAATCGGAAATCTATTCTTGATCGTGTTCTTGTTCAAGGCACTGTAGTCAATACACATTCGCCATGAACCGTCTTTCTTCTGTACTAGTAACACAGGTGAACAAAACGGGGAACTACTGGGCTGAATTAGTCCCTTCTCTAACAGCTCATTAACCTGTGTCATAATCTCTTTCTGCTGGGCTGCACTAACCCTGTACGGTGGCCTATTGGGCGGACTAGACCCTGGAATAAGATCTATGGCAATCTCTCTGGCCTCTCAGGGGGTAACTCTCCTGGTAAAGACTCTGAAAAACAGTCTTTGAACATATCCAAGAAAGCTTTTCTACCTTCGTTTAGTGTAGACAAATCAGTTTCAACTTCATTCACTTGCTTTGCAAAAACCAAGTACACAGAAAGATGATTTTTCATTACTAAAGTTATGGCAGAAGCAGAAATAACTGGGACAGACTCTCCTTTCAGCTTCACATCCAGAACATGAGTCTTGTCCCTATGTACAATTGTGATTTTCCTATTGAAAGCATCCAACACTGCATGTTTCCTATGACACCATGGAATTCCCAACAGGACATCGCATCCTTCCAAGGGCATGATAAGAAACTCCTCTGTGTCCACATAACTTTGTATATGCATGCGAAGTTTGCCAAGTATAGGAGTGACAGGAACTGAATGCCCAGGGCATGCCAAATCAGCCTGTCCAACTGGTCCCATCTCTTCAGCACGAATTCCCAACTTGGCTGCCAATGCCGGTGAAATAAAGTTGGCTCGAGCACCAGGGTCAAAGAAAATCAGCACTGTAGCATCTCTGATTTTACCCCATGCTCTGCACAATTCTGTAGCATTATCACATGGCTGGTCACCAACCATGTCAGGTACCAATCCTGCACTCGGCATTGTCTTCTTCTTGGGTGGCCCTTATTTATCCTCCGCATCTTTTGCTGGCTGTTGTGGACATTTTGCAGCCATATGCCCTTTCTGTTCACAGATGAAACATTTCCCAGCTTGCATCAATGCCTTTCTCTCTTCAAATGACTTGCCATACAGTGGCCTCTTCTGTCCTTTGCCTTGACTAGCACTTTTCTGAGGCTGTGTCTGCCAAGTCTTCTTCTCAAATGGCTTCTTTCCATAGAATGGTCTAGGTGGGAAATCCCTCTTCACAACTGGTTCCTGTTTGCCCTGAGGTTCCTTGTTCACTGTGCTCTTAAAGCCACGTGAACCTCCCTGTAGCAATGCATTAGCCATGTTTGCATTCTCAATAAGCTGAGTCATATTAGAAACATTGGTCTTAATGCAATAATCCCTGATTTCTTTGGGCAAACCACAGCAATACTTCTCTATTTGCTCTGACAAATGGCACTGTCCTGTAGGAAGTTACTGGCAAGAGTGCATCCCAAAACTTCTTATTATACTCTTCCAAATTTACACAGTTGGCTGCATCAAGTTTGTGCCATGCTGTCATAACATCCACTTCAAAAGTATTTGTAAGCCAGGCAAAAGAGAACTGCTGCTTAAACTGAACCCATGTAGCAGGTGCTTGTCCTTGCATCAACAGTGAGGTCCACCACTGCAATGCATTACGTTTTAAGAAGTAGCAGCCTTCCGCACCTTAGAAGACTCTGTAAAGTTACCCCCAGTGTATGCTGCATCAAACTGCTGAATAAAAGTCAGCGCTTTCAATTTGTCCTGCATCCCACTGAAAGTCTCAAACTTTACTGCTTGACCTCCTTTGTAATCCTTTTGCACTTTTTCTGCATCAGTCCTTACTGCTCTTTGTCCACTAGGTTGAGAAAATTCAGCCACACTGACAGGTGCTGCGGGCCCCAAAGCTGGACTAAAATAAGTTTGAAATCCGAGCTGCACACCTATATTGGCATAAAGAGGGTTCACAGCTTCCCTAGGCATCATTCCTGGTCATTAATAAAAAACTTGCTGAATGTTTTTTTTTCTAATACATACATTAATAAAAACCTTTTTTAATGCTTTTCATGTATGTATGCATGTTAACACCTATATGTATATGTACATATATGAGTATATACACGTGTGTGTGTGTATATATATATATATATATATATATATATATAACCTTTTTGATGTTTTTCATGTATGTATGCATGTTAACACCTATGTCTATATGTACATATATTTGTATATGCACATGTGTATATACACACACACACACACACACGCGCGTGCACATATATATATATATATGTATATATATATATATATATATGTATATATATATATATATCTGTATGTATGTATGTATGCATATATATATATATATATATATGTGTGTGTGTGTGTATGTATGTATGTATATATATATATATATATATATATATATATATATATATATATATATATATGTATGTATGTATGTATGTATGTATGTATGTATGTATGTATGTACATACATACATACATACATACTGTCAACTGAAAGTTTAAGGGAACCTGTATCCAAAGAAAGAGACCGTACTCTTTCTCACCTGTAATCAGTTGTACCTCACTATGTGTGTCTCCTGTTCACCCAATCCAATCCGTGTCCGGGCTCTTGCAGAAAAGAGGACCCCTATCTCGGCAATGGAACCATAAAACCAGTCTATGGACACATAAAGCGGTAATTCATTCACAAATAACCTGGACTTACTCAGACACACAATCACAGAATCCTCGCTCCCTCGCTCAACAACACATTGGCCCCGAAGTCCGGCGCCCCTTGCGGTATTTCTTTATTGTTAAAAAGTTGAAAAATACAAAGTACGAGTGCAACAAAGCACTCTACTTGCACCAGCTGAGTTTTACAAATTCTGGGAGAAATTTGCCAGAATAACTGCACTAAAACTGTTCCATAACATCTCAAAATGAGTCCCAACTGACAGGCTCACTTCCATAGGCATCAGACTACCCAATGGAGTCCAAAACATCACAATTCAGCTTGCTGTAATTTTCTGCACAGACCTGTTTTCAGCTCTGTTTTCAGCCCAAATTAACCCTTGTACTGTCCTGGAAGACTTTAGCAAAGTCCTACTACATTCTGGCATCAACCGGGCAACATAACAGCCCAAAAACAGCACCTAAACAGTGCTGAAACAGCGTTGTATTGAAGAGGTTATTACCCTCTTCCGTCCCTGCTTTGGTGTAGGAACTAACTACACCGGTTCCTGTTCAAGGAGGCAACTAGCCTCTGCATATAAGCATGAAATTCACACAACTGTACCTGATTTTATCTGATGAGAGCATTACCATAGTCTGCAAGAGAGAGAGAAATGAAATGAAATGAAATGTTATATTAACGTCTTCAAAAGGCCATAATGACCTATGAGACCAAAAGTTACATCATGGTGGATCTGATACAATGTCTGGATAAAAAAACCCAGAAAATGAAAAATAAAGATGATACTACTGGCACCTAGAAAATGAAACTGGAACTGGAAGGTACACTATGGAGGTACCTCCATCTCATAATATGTGCCGCATCGGACACTGGCGGATCTCCTCAATATCCTCTGTGGTCAGCACCCTGACTGGGTGTCTCGCATGCCTCGCAAGAATAATCCGAATCTGCCGCTGCAACCTCCGTCTATGCTGGGATGCCCTCCTCCGTAGTCGTGGGCGTCTGGACCACCCAAGCTCAATCGCACGATCAATCAGTGTACCCCTAGTGTGGGCGGTATCCATGTCCTGCTGCTGCTGTGGTCCATCAGGCGCAGTGATGGCCGGACTAAAGAAGTCTGTAATGTGCCTCTGAGTCTGGCTCTCTGTGCGCCTAAGCAGGCTATCTCTATGTCTCCGCAGCTCAAGCAAGAACAATCCCAAACACCTCTGGTCCTGGTACCCCATGACTCTGGAAAGTGGTCCAAAACCCTCTCTGAATAAACAGTGGAAACGACCACGTATCTCATAGTATGCAGTACAATGGCATATATAATGCAGCTCTGTCTCTGGCTCCCCATGGCATACTCGGCATATCCTGGCCTAAGCTGGTATACCTCTATATCGGCCAATCTCAATCTCAAGCTGGTGTGAGGATGTGCGAATCTGACCAATAGCACATCGTACTGCATGAGACAAGTGTACATCCATGTAACTGGGTCTGATCACAAAACCATCTGCTGTGAGCTGAAGAAAATGCTGTCTGTAGAAAGCCATCTTCGTGCCCAGCTCCTCAGTCGGTTGTATCCATGTCCTCCTAATGTCCAGCTGAACTAAATCCTGACGGATGAGTCTGGTAATCTCTGTCCGTGTAAGAGTGAGAGAGGGTGCCTCCAGAGAATACTGGAAGGGAGGCAATCTGTCCATGCTAAAACCATGTGCCTGGAACCAAGATGTCATCTGTCCATACCAACAAGCCGTGTCTCCCTGTAAAGCTAACTGTCGGGAGGACTCCAGGGCGAGGCGTGCATATCTGTCTCGGGGGAGATCCCACAAGCCATGTATGTAGGAGACTGATCTCGTAAGAGCCTCAATCACCAGAGGGGCAGCCGCCAGCTCTGCTCGAATAATCTCATGAGGTACCACAGCCTTGGCTCTAATAAGCCTAGCAATCATAGATACCAAAGGCCTCTCCATACCTCTCCACCCGCCTGCGCTGTGATGGCCCACTGAAGGTCCCCATATCTGCACTCCATAAAGCATAGCTGATGTCACTAGAGTGTCAAAAAGCCAGAGTTTCGTTCGAGGTTCCTGAAACTGAACCTGCGAACACATCCTCTCCAAACCACCCAGGGCTGCATGTGCTCTAGTCAATCTAGTCTCTGCTGCTCTCCTCATCGAAAACACTGGCCCACTGAATACTACCCCAAGATATGTATATGCATCTGTATACTCCACAATCTCCTGCCCATATGTAAATGTGGAAGCTGATCGCCTAACCCACTGTGGCGTGGTGTTAAACACCATAACCTTGGTTTTGCCAAGGTTGACAGACAATCCACTATCATGTGCAAACTCATGTAAAGCATCCAGATGACGCTGCATACCCTCAGGAGAGTCAGAGATCAACACAATATCATCAGCATATAACAATAGTTGGATCCATGTACCTGCTAGCTGGGCTCCTCTGTCCCCCAATCTCTCAATGTAGTCAGAAGCCTCATCCACATACATACCAAACAGTGAAGGAGATAACGGGCAACCTTGCTTCACTCCTATAGTGGAGTGAACCAAAGTAGAGACCCCCTCTGGGGTGCGTACCTGTCCTGCAACTGATCTGTATAAAGCCATAATTCCCCATATGAGCTCTGTGGGTACCCCCATCTCCTGTAATCGCCTCATCAATCTAGCTCTGGGCACTGTATCAAATGCTTTGCGGAAGTCCACAAAGCTACAATAAATCCGTCGCCCATGCGACCTGCCCTCCTCAATAATGGCCCGCAGAGTCAAGATGTGGTCAAGAGTAGAGAAACCTCTCCTGAACCCTGCCTGTCCCTCTGCTCGAATGCCAACTCTCTCTGCCCATCTACTCAACTGCTGCTCAAGAATGGATGCATACAATCGTGCTAGTGTGTGACCAATCATAATAGTGCGATAATTCCCTGGCTGCATAGGGTCCCCTGACTTGAAGATAGGCAGGATGGTGGACCTACTCCAAGTCTCGGGTAAGCCTTCGCACATAGCACGATTGAACATCACTGCTAGAAGCTCTGCCAGCATGTCTCTCGCATGAATAAAGTGCTCAGCAACCAATCCATCGTGATCATATGCTCTCCCAGTCTTCATCCTATCAATGGCCTTCCTTACCATCTCTGCGGTAAAGAAAGTACATGTCTGTGGGCATGGTGCTGGCGGGTCAGGAAAAGGTGTCTGTCCAGGAACTGTATATAGAGATGCTGCATAACTACCCCAGACCTCTGTAGAAGTGATGGCCAAAGCAGGGGAGGACTCATGAAACAGACGCCAAGCCTCCCTCGAATCCTGGCTCAAGAACAGCTGGTATAATTCCTGCTCTAGCTGAGCAAGGAAGGCCCGCTTCTTCCTTCGCACAAGGCGTCGGAAGGCAATACGTGACTGTCGGTGAGTAGTGACTCCCAAAGCAACCTCCCGCTGCAGTCGGGCTCTGGTCTCTCTGCACTCCTCATCATACCAGCTGTTCTGGGGCATACATCTAGAATGCTGTCTCTGTCCAGGCTGAGTATGTGGATATGCCTCTCTTGCTGCATCATGTAAAGTCTCTGTCAGTATATGGGTCAACTCCTCCAAAGGTCTCCCTGGCTCCTCTGTGTACAGACGTCTATAAATCCCATCTGTGTAGACAGCATCAGTCTCTGAGGTAAAAGTATATCGAGTGTGATCTGCCCCTCGTGTCCTCTGAGCTGTGGTAAAGTGAAAAGAGATAGTCAATGTCAACAATGCATGATCCACTACTACCCCAATGGGCCGAGATCCAACTGTGAAGTCCTCAATGCATGAAACAAAGCTGGGCATAGCCATAACATAATCCACTGTGCTAGCACCATGTCTATGTGGAAAGCAAGTAAATCCAGCTGCTGACGGAAACCTCTGCAAGCCATTAAGTATGGCCAACCCATGCGCAGTCCCCATATCTACCAAATATCTCCCATACTCTGTGCACTCCACATCCTGTGAGCGTCTGTCTAATCCCATATCCAGAGTGTCCAACTCTCTCAGCATCTCCTCCGAGGTATCATAAAAGGCTGTCTGGCGGTTGCCCGTCCGGGCATTAAAGTCCCCTAACAGGATGATGTCTCCATCCCTAGAGAACTCCCATATGTCATCATCTAGCACAGAGAAAGGAGACTGCCCTCTAGGTGCTGCATATGTCGATGTACTAGGAGCAAAATAGCATATGGCAATATACAGGAATCTGCCTGTGTCGGCCCTCAGTCTCACCCACATATATCTGGCCTGATCATCTCTCCGAACTATGTGTAGAAGCGGTTGCAGCTCCTCCCTGAAAAGAACTGCCACCCCTCCTGATCCTCTACTACTGTGTACCGATCTCGTCCCTACTCTGCAAGCTGTCTCCCATCTGTATCCTGTCACATGTGGCATCATCTGACCAGGGGCCTGGTGAGTCTCCGAGTAGAAGACTATATCTCTATCTCTAAAGCTGTCCTCAAAGGCACCTACATCAAGTCTGAGGGATCCATTGCAGTTCCAGGCTGCCAGCTTTAATTTGGTCCCATAGGTCTCGCACCGTCATGTAGAGCGTCGCTCCACGATGACCACCCTCCCTTCTCTATAAAATGCTATCTTACCCTTTTCTCTTGCTGCTCTAATCTCTGGCATGACTTCCTTCATATGTGCAAGCTGTGAAAGAGTAAGATCATCACCAAGAAAAATGCCTATATTCTTTAAAGTGGGTCGTCTCTTCAAGAACTCCTTCTTCGCCTCAATAGAAGGGAAGCGAAGTATGAGAGCTCTTTCCTTTGATGTTTCCCCGTTGCCTCCGCTTTTTTTGCCCACTCTCCAGGCTTTTGCGTGTGTCGGACTGTCAATCCCCATCAACACCATAAGCTCTTTCACCTCCTCTTCAACTTTATCCCCGTCTTTAAGGCCGGTAATCCTCACATGCAAAGCACGTGTACGTCTTCGTTGTTCCTCTTCCAAAGTCATGTTAATGATTGTAGGTGTAGGGGTTGTTATCTCCTTACCTTTACCCTTCTTGGCGACCTCTATCCACTTCTCCGCTTCATCCATCTTCTTTTGCGTCTTGGTGATGACTTCCACCCATGAGGAAGTCTTTGCTTCCTGTTGCTTCTCTTCTTCCTTAATTGCCCGTACTTGTTCCTTGATAACCTTGAGCTCTTCTATCATGGATGGCTGAATTTCACCTTCTTCAAGTCCACCATTTGCCTTGGCCTCTGCAAGCTCCCTCTGAAGAGCTGAAATTACGCCTTTGAGCGTGTTGACTTCCCCGTGAAGGTCTTTGACTTCCACTATGAGGTCCTCCTTCTCCTCTTTCCACCGCTTACCCTCATTGAATACCATTTGGAGAAAGTTTGCTTTCTCCTTCCACCATCCCTCCATCTCTGCCTTCCATTCCTTCATTTCCTTTTCCACATTTGTTATCCTCTTGTTTGTGACCATAAAGGTCGCCTTCGTCGGGTTGCGTAAGGGGGAAGCCATGGAAGAAGTGAGAGAGAGAGAGAGTTATGCTGCTGCCTTGGGGGCCTGAGCAAGGGTGGGGAAAGGGGGGCACACAGCCTAACGGATAGATAGACTGGCCATTGCCAGCAGACCTGTGCGGCGTACAGTGAACAGGGCAGCAGGCGGGGGAAGCGAGCAGGGTGGCGGCGGCGGACAGGGCAGGGTGGCGGCGGCGAGCAGGGGAGGCGGAAGCGAGCAGGGTGGCGGCGGCGAGCAGGGGAGGCGGAAGCGAGCAGGGAAGGGCGGCGGAAGCGAGCAGGGCAGGAGGCGGAAGCGAGCAGGGTGGCGGCGGCGAGCAGGGGAGGCGGCGGACAGGGAAGGGCGGCGGAAGCGAGCAGGGCAGGCGGCGAGAGAGAGAGAGAGAGAGAGAGAGAGAGAGAGAGAGAGAGAGAGAGAGAGAGAGAGAGAGAGAGAAGATGTGTAACTTTGCTATATACACACAAGAAAATCCTGAGAGAGAGAGAGGCTGTGGGGAGCAAGCTCAACCCTCAATACATGAGTTGCAGGGCAAGGGAGTGCACCACAATAGCTCTTAACTTGCAACAATTCACCATAATGGCTGCAAATGAGCCTTATTCAGCCCAAAATCCCACGCTTCCCCCTTCCCAGTGTGGAAAATGCACATAAATTTGACACTTGGCACATTTTTAAGCCTTTTCCACATGCAATCTTCCAAGCTAAAAATCTCTTGACTAGTTCACACTCTCACAACAGTCCTTTGCCAGCTTTTGGTCCCCTTGACATTCCGCACAAACTGACGCGAACACTTTTCAATTCCGACACTGCCCAAAATAGCAGTTTCCTAGATTTTAGGGATGATGTCATCTGCATTCCTTCTGGTCTCCTGACCATCTTTGACCACTATGGTCACTTCAGAATTTGCTTAGAATTCAAGATACATTCAAGTTCTAGTTCCAATCCAAATCCAAATCCAAAATCCAAGTCCAGATCCAGATCCACGTCTACATAAGTCCAAGTCCAAATCCATGTCTGAGCTATATGTCCAAGTTCCATGCCCAAGCTTCAAGCCCAAGTTCAAGCTGCAAGTCTTACTAAGTTCAAGCTTCCATGTCCAAGCTCTATGTCCAAGTTCTCCATGTCCAAGCTCTAGTTCCAATCCAAATCCAAGTGCCCAATCTTCAAGTAAACCTTCACGAAGCTTCTTGATACCAAGGTGGCAATGCTGGATGATATGGACAGCTGGTGGACGGCGGTGGCGGAGGAACCAGGCAGCGGAGGAGGGCGAGGCGACAGCGGAGGGTGGCAACACTGCACAGACAGAGCTGGGCGGCAAAGGTTTGTCCACGAGGTTGGTCCACAAAGTTGATCTTCAAAGAGTTGTTCTCCCTCATCAAAAGGAATGCAAGCTTCTTATATACTTGAAGGGGGTCCCTGCTTTTTGCCATGCCTTGCTTTGCTTTTTTCTTTTCCTCTTTAAAATATTTTATTAATAGTTAAATATGGCCAAAGTTCCTGATTTATGCTTTTGTAGCTTTAAGGCCTTGCTTTTTGGCCTGGAGCTGCTTTTTGGAAAAGTAGATTTTTGCTTTTTGGTTCGGCTCTTTCCAATGGTGCCGTTGGATCATGGTCAACCGTGTTTGACTTTTTGCTTTTTCTTGCTTTTTGACTAAGATGAGTAAACCTTACGGTTCCTGTCCCCATGCCTTCTTCCACCTGCATGGTGTCCGGGCAAGGGTTCCATCATGTGAAATAGAGCTCAGGGACCAAATAGTAACAGTAGTGCCTTGGTGAATAAATCTACAACGTTGTTGTGTGTAGAGACATAAACAAGGCTGATCTCTCTTGCATGCAACCTCTCTCAGACATAACGGTGGTGCACTTCAGTGTGCTTAGTACGAGCATGGAAAATTGGGTTCTATGCCACCGATAGCACTGTGACTGTGAATGAGAATGGGTGTCACCAGCCTGGACATTTCCCAGTCTGAAAGGGGTCTGGTGGACTCCAGGATGTTTAAATATTTGGAAAGTACAAGCTTTGGGAATGGGGGATTATCCTAGAATACAAAGGACCACACTCCTAAAATTTAGGAGAGTTGCTATTTTTGGCCCGACTCCGATGGAAATTCTGTTCGCGTCATTACATCTGGAATCGAGCAGATACCAAGAGTTGGCAAAATGTCTATGACAGAATGTCTACCAGTTGGGATATTTTTAGAGGTAAAGATTATGGAAGGACCCATCTCTTAGATTGGGACATGTGGCAAGAAAGTGGACCAAAGTGAGACAAGTGGCCTGACACTTGTTAGAAAAAGGATCAAAGTGAGACAAGTGGCCTCACACTTGTCACTTCAGCTATTGTGTGGCTCTCCACTTGTCATCGTAACCTTCTCTTGCCATTTTAGCTCATGGGAGGCCCAAATCTATAAATTGGAGCCCTCTCTCTTCATTAATGGAGGCTCTCTTGCTGCACACTAGCCACTACCACCGTTGAAGGTTTCTCTAATGATGGCTACTCTCTTTCTCTCTCTCTTGAAGGCTGCCCATGAAGAATACCGGCTGTTGGGGACTGTTTTGGAGGCTTCCATCGCGAAGAAATACTGAAGGCAAGGGTATTCAATCATTTATTATGATTTCTAGCCATTGTATGTGTTGCACCAGCATTTGTACTTGCTGTACCTGCTGTACCAGCCACTGTACTTGCTGTACCTGCTGTACCAGCCACCGTACTTGCTGTACCAGCCACTGTACTTGCTGTACCAGCCACTGTACTTGCTGTACCTGCTGTACCAGCCACCGTACTTGCTGTACCAGCTTCTGTACTTGCTGTACCTGTTGTACCAGCCATCGTACTTGTTGTACCAGCCACTATACTTGCTGTACCAGCTTCTGTACTTGCTGTACCGGCTGTACCAGCCACTGTACCTTCTGTACCAGCCATTGTACCGGCTGTACCAGCCATTGTACCTGCTGTACCGACTGAATGGAGAGTTGTACTTGCTGTACCCTTTCTATTGCATGAAGACCCGTGGTTTTTGGGGAAGAATCAGTACCCACACGGAGGTATATGGATTATATTGTTGGCTCGGCATTTCTACAACCTATGTTCCAGCTCAGTTGCCTTGTGTTGGGCTGTGTTATGGCATTTGTATATGGATAATCCGGCATCTCCCGTGGGGAGAGTAAGGCCCTCAAAGCTTGTACATGATATTATTCTCCTTGGGTAATAAAATACTCCAAGGGGGGGGTCGGCCCATTCCGGCCTCTATGCGGTGTCACATGTGCAAGATCCATTTTCAGCATTTGTGGATGTTTTGTCCAGCTTTATGTTTTATGCAAAGTGATGATGGATATGTGTTAAGGCTGTGGCCATGTTTAAATGTTTTAATATGCATTGATGGTATCAACAAGTGTGTCAAAGGCCCTAGTCCCCTGGGCACCCGCTGCGAGTTACATTGGTATCAGAGCATAGGCTTTCTTGGAAGCGGAGGCTTCCTTCTATCAATAAGGAAGAGAAAAGATCTCAAGTGGGGACCACACTTACCATCATTGCTGTTAAGCATGGCCAGCCGCTTCATAGCTTATGAAGCAAGAGCATGAGCAGTAGACAGCTTGTTGATCTAAGGATTTATGAATTCACAGAATTTTATCGTGGAAGTGTGAAGTTGGCTTTATGTGCACACTTTCCATATGGATATTGTGGATTATATTATCAAGCTTACAGGCAAGCTATATGGAGATATATCTCAGGATATCTTAAGGATATGGTGACGAGATATTTCTTTTGGCTTCATGACCAACCTGGCAAAGAAAAGCTAAGTATACTTTGAGTTTGCAAAGTTAGTGCTTTTGCTATGAAGTGTTTTTGATGTTCACTAACCCTTGTATAGCTATGCAAGGAGAAAGGTGTTGTTGTTTGCCTTGAGATGGTTTCAGGGAAACATTGTTTATGGCTCCCTTTATTGGGATGGAATATATCTATGGAGATTTCTTTCTTGGACGAGATTTATATAGATATTGGGCTTAACAGGCAATTTCTATGGACGAATCTGTCCAAGTTTATAGAGAAGAAATCTTTGAATATCTCATGGATATGATGCTTTTATGGATAAAGTCCACCTCTACTCCAAGGTGTGTGGTTAGCACGGAGTATGTGGTAAGAGTTATGGTATACAAGGATTATGGTATACAGGTGTATGGATTCCTGGACTTCTTTTCTAGGGATTTGGATCCATCCTCAGGTTTATGGATTATGTTTATGACTCCCTTTTACTGGGATGGATTATTCTTTATGGCTCCCTTTATTTGGGATACATTGGACTTATGGAACTCATGGTTCACATACCTTGTGTAGTGTTCTCTTGTCTTACGTGCTCTCTTGAAGATTGTTTCTACCATGTGTGGGTGGAACAATAGAGAGCAGATGGAAGGGAACATGGGCACTTCAAAGGGTAGTGACAAGCACAACATACCCTGTGTAGTGTTCTCTTGTCCTACGTGCTCTCTTGAAGATTGTTTCTACCATGTGTGGGTGGAACAATAGAGAGCAGATGGAAGGGAACATGGGCACTTGAGAGGGTAGTGTGAGTTGGTAGCCGAAATGCCTACAAACTATTGGTGGCCGAAATGCTTATAAACTATGTGTAGCAGAAATGCGTATGGAACACCAGGTTATCTATGCCTGCGAGTGATTGTTTTCAGGACTCCTTGTTTAGCCGCCCTGTGTAGTATTTCTCTTGTCCTAAGTGCTCTTCAAGATGTTGCTACCTTGCTTGGTAGAACATAGAGCCAATGGTAGAGAATATGGGCACTGAAGTCGGGCCGGGCGTCAAGGTAGCTCCTTGGTGATCTACATCGACATACCATTGTTTTCTAAATGCTGAATTTCATATGCATTGGCATGGAGGATTTGGCAATGGATACCCGTGAAGCTATGTATTGAATTTCTCCAATAATAATACAATTTACTCAAGGGAGGGATCGGCCGTTTTGGCTCATTGTGTGTCTCTTGTAAGCCCACCTCTCATCCAAGGTGTGTGGTCAGAGTACCAACACGGAGTGCAAGTGGTAAAATGGACATGACGGGACTTACGTCTATGCCAAGGGTCATGTGGACCGATGTCTTGTTGGAAGGAGACTTATTTTGTCTCGCCCATTTACTTGGGACATGGATTATGATATCTCGACTTATGGGACTGATTTGTCTCGCCCATTTACTTGGGACATGATTATGATATCTGGACTTATGGGACTGTTTTTATCTCGCCCATTTATCTTGGGACATGATTTTGATATTGGTATTATGGAGACTTATTTAGTCTCGCCCATTTCTTTGGGACATGGATTCTTCAGTTATATTGGATTTTTTGAGACTGTCTCGTCTCGCCCAATCGATGGGACATGATTATATCTTGAATATATGGCTTGAAGCTTAAAGTTGCGGACAACTTTTAAGAAGTTGGGAAGGATGTCACCAGCCTGGACATTTCCCAGTCTGAAAGGGGTCTGGTGGACTCCAGGATGTTTAAATATTTGGAAAGTACAAGCTTTGGGAATGGGGGATTATCCTAGAATACAAAGGACCACACTCCTAAAATTTAGGAGAGTTGCTATTTTTGGCCCGACTCCGATGGAAATTCTGTTCGCGTCATTACATCTGGAATCGAGCAGATACCAAGAGTTGGCAAAATGTCTATGACAGAATGTCTACCAGTTGGGATATTTTTAGAGGTAAAGATTATGGAAGGACCCATCTCTTAGATTGGGACATGTGGCAAGAAAGTGGACCAAAGTGAGACAAGTGGCCTGACACTTGTTAGAAAAAGGATCAAAGTGAGACAAGTGGCCTCACACTTGTCACTTCAGCTATTGTGTGGCTCTCCACTTGTCATCGTAACCTTCTCTTGCCATTTTAGCTCATGGGAGGCCCAAATCTATAAATTGGAGCCCTCTCTCTCTTCATTAATGGAGGCTCTCTTGCTGCACACTAGCCACTACCACCGTTGAAGGTTTCTCTAATGATGGCTACTCTCTTTCTCTCTCTCTTGAAGGCTGCCCATGAAGAATACCGGCTGTTGGGGACTGTTTTGGAGGCTTCCATCGCGAAGAAATACTGAAGGCAAGGGTATTCAATCATTTATTATGATTTCTAGCCATTGTATGTGTTGCACCAGCATTTGTACTTGCTGTACCTGCTGTACCAGCCACTGTACTTGCTGTACCTGCTGTACCAGCCACCGTACTTGCTGTACCAGCCACTGTACTTGCTGTACCAGCCACTGTACTTGCTGTACCTGCTGTACCAGCCACCGTACTTGCTGTACCAGCTTCTGTACTTGCTGTACCTGTTGTACCAGCCATCGTACTTGTTGTACCAGCCACTATACTTGCTGTACCAGCTTCTGTACTTGCTGTACCGGCTGTACCAACCACTGTACCTTCTGTACCAGCCATTGTACCGGCTGTACCAGCCATTGTACCTGCTGTACCGACTGAATGGAGAGTTGTACTTGCTGTACCCTTTCTATTGCATGAAGACCCGTGGTTTTTGGGGAAGAATCAGTACCCACACGGAGGTATATGGATTATATTGTTGGCTCGGCATTTCTACAACCTATGTTCCAGCTCAGTTGCCTTGTGTTGGGCTGTGTTATGGCATTTGTATATGGATAATCCGGCATCTCCCGTGGGGAGAGTAAGGCCCTCAAAGCTTGTACATGATATTATTCTCCTTGGGTAATAAAATACTCCAAGGGGGGGGTCGGCCCATTCCGGCCTCTATGCGGTGTCACATGTGCAAGATCCATTTTCAGCATTTGTGGATGTTTTGTCCAGCTTTATGTTTTATGCAAAGTGATGATGGATATGTGTTAAGGCTGTGGCCATGTTTAAATGTTTTAATATGCATTGATGGTATCAACAAGTGTGTCAAAGGCCCTAGTCCCCTGGGCACCCGCTGCGAGTTACAATGGGTGTGGCAGATTGTGATCCCACACGAAGATCTTTTAATAGTCTTTTGAGCCATACACACTCAATTGTTGCTATAAATGCTACTCTGTAGTCAGCTTCCTAAGATGAAGTGGTTGCTTCTTGCTCAACCAAGATATGCACGAAATACCCAAAAGAAAGCAATTACTACTAGTGGAAACTCGTGTGTCAAAACAACTAGCCCAATCGGAATCGTTGAAAGCATGCAGTTGAATATCCCCCCTCTCAACATAGAACAATCCAAGAGACTGGGTACCCTCTTGTAAGTACCTGCTGAAGACACGCTTCACAGCATGCCACTACTTAGATCCTAGGCTATGCATGAATCTACTCAGATGAGACACACCATGCTGAATGTCCGATCTCGTATTGCACAAGTAAATCGCCTTGCTAAAATCAAGGCATCAAATGTTGAATGTATGATCTCATATTGTACAAGTAAATCAAGCATCCAACAACCTGTCTATAAATCACCAGCATCATGAAGACTCAACCTAGCACCTAGTTCCATAGGAGTGGAAACATTTAACATGCTTACATCCTTCAAGTTTAAACCTCATCAACAGCCCTTTTATGAACTTGGACTACGACATAACAATGCCATTATCACGTTGGATAAATTGTATACTCGAGTAGTAGTGCAACGGACCCAGATCTTTGACGAATGTAATTCAGCTTTGAATGCTGAAATATTGTCATCATTAAGTCCCGTGAGTAGCATGTAATCCACATAAAGGATGAGAACAATCGAATCCTCTCCATCCTTCCTGTAAGGTCCCCGGGGTCCATCCCCCTAGACCTAGCCTTGGAACTGTCTAACAAGAAACCACGTAGGAGCAAGGCTTAAGGCTCACCTCCCAGCCATAGAGCGAACATCCCCTACGGGCCATGCTCAACGATGTTAGATCAAACGATCGTAATAACTTATGAGCCTAGGTTTCACTTCTATGGACTACTAGGTCTTATAATTAGACCCAATGCTTTTATAAGCTTTTAACCCTATGATTACTTATAACTATGCCTCCACTTACAAGCCTCCCACGTTAGGGATATCACCCCACTAGGCGCCCCATCTCCAGCCTCCATCCTAACCGCCAGGTTATTGGGCTTTGAGATTCCTCACAGATTTCCATGTAGCCTCTCTCTCACACCTTCCCCTCCACTTAATCAAGCACTCATCATACGCAAAACGTCTTAAATGCTTAGTACGTTGATCTTGAACCGCTTCGGGTTCGCGGGGAATATACACGGTTCGTTCTTCCTGAACTTGTTCCTAAATAGAAACCATCATATAGAAATCACGTAATCGTGCTTTCAGTCTATTAACATCAAAGACAGGATGAACCCAATCTCTCAAGGAAGTTCTAGGCGGTACACAACATCACTTATCTTCATTTCGATCCTAAATGTGTTGGATGTTGCAAGAGAAGCTTTGCACACAGACACACAGGCACACACAACTCCAACAGAGAGTAATGTGAGAGAGTCATAATGATAAAATGTGAAAGTACAAAGTACTATAAAGTCTAGATCTAAAAGACCAACACACAATCAGTGTGTTTACATGGGGAAAAACCCATGCCCAGCCATGGTAAAAAGTGCCTATGAGTAGACTAGTTCACACCTAAACTTCTATGAGGAGAAATGGCTAACAAGCCTCCCTAAAGTGAATGATGTGAACATAGACAAGTTGTAGCAGACTACCGTAGGTTTAAAGCTTTGCGAAAAACTTCAAACTTCTCTCTAGAAAGAGGCTTTGTAAATCCATCTCCCATTTTGGCCTGTGTAGGCACATAAATCAAGTCAATCTCTCCAGCATGGAGCCTTTCCCTGACATAATCAAGGTAGTTCCAAACGTACGAAACGGTACGAGTTTAGTACGTGGTACAAAACGTTGATGACGATAAAGTACATAAAAAACGTTAAGTACATTTCAATGTTAAAATTGTATATATATATATATCTTTTAATAGACAAGTAAGAAGTGAAGTTTGCACACATTGAACATTCTAGCAAATATACTAGAGTCTAGACTCGGAGTCCATAATCAAGACATTCACAACACAGTGCACACAAACATTAATTCTTAAGTCTATAATCTATCGAGTTGTAAAGTCCTTAGTCTACACATACCCAAATAAAGTTCACACCATGATTGGAAGAGTGAAAAAAAAAACCACATGATTGGAACGTTTTGAACCATGCCAGTTGAAAAAATAGCAAACTGAGAGTTTTTTATAATAAAAAACGTACTTAAATGTATGAGAGTTCAAAACGTCCTATATCATTTAGGATGTGTTTTTTATCCTAGCTTGGACATAAAGTAATGTACCTCGATATGCTTTGTGCGAGCATGAAATACAAGATTCCGAGCAACGGCCAAAGCACTCTGACTCTCAATGTAGAGGGTGGTAGTAATACCAAGATCAAGTGATAAACGCCGTAGCCAAACACATTCCACAGCTGTAAAGACTGTCCTATATTCAGCTTCACAGCTAGAAGTGGCCACTGTAGGTTGCTTCTTGTTGAGCCAAGAAATGCATGAACCACCAAGAAGAAAATAGTTTCCACTGGTAGACACTCACGTGTCATGGCATCCTGCCCGGTCTCTGTCTGTAAAAGCAATCAAGCACAATGTAGACGAGCTACCATAAAGCAGCGCAAAGTTAATGGTGCCTTTAAGGTAGCGAAAGACACGCTTACATGCTTGCCAATGCTAAGTGTCAGGGCTATGCATGAATTTGCTCAATTGTGAAACAGTAAACTGAATGTCCAGACAGGTAGCACATAGATAAATAAGGCATCCCATAGCCAGCTAATAAGTGATGGCATCAAATGGCTCACCAGCATCCTCAAGTGAAAGTTTTAAACCTGGTTCCATAGGAGTACACAAAGCAACAAGCTTATGGCCGCAGGCATTTTCAGCCAAAGGTGAAAAAGCATGGAAGGATGCAAACACATCTAATTTGGCTTTCAAGCCATATATCCAAGTGAGCTAAGTGTAGTCATCAATGAAAGTGACAAAATATAGATGTCCCCCAAGAGATGGAGCTTGCTTTGGGCCACAAACATCACTACGCACAAGCTGCAATGACCGAGTAGCTTGCATAGTGCCATTCTTGGGAAAAGAATGTCAATGCATCTTCCCAAGTAAACAACCCTCGCATACATGCATAACAGGGAGCTGCAAAGGAGGCACCTCATGAACCATGTTATGCTTTTGCAACCGCATAGAGATGGGAAATTAGGTTGACCAAACCGAGCATGCCACAACTTAGTCACGTAGAATTGTAGGGGTAGAGACAGCAATACCATCATGAGACTCTTGTATCCTGTCATACATGTCCACCTTGTACAAACCACTGTACAATGTACCAAACATGACAATAGAATCTACATCTTGACGATCATGCACAGAGCAATAGTGATCAAAAAACCGAACTTTAAACCCAGTTTTAGCAAGAGCAGATACAAAGATGAGATTTTTACGAATTCTAGGTACATACAATGTGTCACATAAAGTGAAAATGTCACCATTGCATGCTGCCAAATCTACATTCTCAATGCATGTAATGGCATTCGATGCATTATTAGTGTACATCACTGTACCACCGTTAGGTGCATCCTCCAAAGTGGCAACATGAAGTGATGTGCTTTGTAGCACCGCTATCAAAATACCAAACACCATCAAAAACTAACATATAGAAACAAGGCATAGATGGGTTACTACATGTGACAATCAATGCATAGCCATCATGGGCCAAGTTGGCCTCTTCCCTAGTGTCATCCGTGGTAGCAACCAAACCTTGCTACTTTTTCTTTTACTCACTCTTTGTCAAATCCCCACCGGATCTCCTTGTGGAACGCTCCTGGTACGAGACTCGAAACCTGCAAACAAACAAACAACATGGGGGTGCAGGCCTGACTCACCTCCCAACCATGACAGCCGTGGGCAAGCCCACAGTCTTGGCTGTCCCCACCGAGCCACGAGCTGAGCTAACTAGGTTGACATCTCCTCGCGACGTCCCATACCGCCACGAAGCTACCCTCGCGGGCCTCGAGATTGCTGCCGGCCTCGGCTACGTAAAGCAAGTGCACGTCTGCACTAGATCCAGGCTCCAGACCATAGAGCTCTCACAAATCACGCGAGACTCTATATGACTAATGACTAACCTTGGCCACCCTTTTATAGGCTCTTGGCTGGTCATCGGGCGTCCACACTTGGGTGCCCACCCGTTAGTCTATCCCTAACTCAGCTCGCCAATCAGCCTGCCTATGCACGACCGGGCGTCCGATTGACGAGCGGTCTGCACCCCAACGACCAGGAGAACATCCTAGACAAAAAAAAAAAAAACGTCCCCCGAGGCGGTCCGGCACGCAAATCGAGGCCGACGCCCCAAATTTGGAGACCCCGCCCCAAAATTTGAACCGTACACACTTACCAGGGTGCCCGCCTGTTAGTCTATCCCTAACCCGGCTCGCCAATCAACCTGCCTAGCTCCAAGCTTCCCCAAACCTTGAAGCTAGTCTTATGTGCGTGTAGCACACGGTAGATATACACTGTGCACATGACATACTCCCCTTCCTCTAAGAGCTCACTCCAGAGCTCACTAAAAAGCCAGGGTAATCTCTCTGAAGAGTAGTCAATGTCTCCCATGTAGAGTCCTCCTCAACACGATCCTTCCACTTGATCTTGTATTCCGTGACAAGCGTATTACGCAATCTTCTTTCACGAAATCCAAGAATCTTTTCAGGTTCGTGTGGAACAAATGTCATGTCCTCGACATTTATGATTTCTTGAGGAGTAACTAACTGGTCTATTCCACCCAGTACTTCCTTAAGTCTACTGACAAGATGAACTTTCACATAAGAAGGCAAATCCAATTCATATGCGACTGAGCCAACCCGTCGTGTAATACGAAATGGTCCACAGTATGTAGGGGATAATTTCAGAGATCGACCTGTCCGTAAAGTCGAATCTTTCGAAACTCGCAAACACCATCGTGCCTTCAGAGAACTCTCTTGGTAAACGATGTCTATTAGAATAAAATCTGTCTCGGTCTTGAGCACTTCTAATAAATTCCTTCGCAACTTGTAACATTTCTTGCATATCTTGCAAAAAATTGCATGCTGCATCATGCTGAAGTCCTGAGAATCCCACTGTAACAGGTGATCTAGATTGAAAACCATACATAAGCATGAAAGGACTAAAACCTATACTCGTATGCTTAGTACTGTTATATGCAAATTCTAACATAGGAAGATAATCCTCCCATGAACTCTCTCTTTTGGATACATACGCTCGAAGCATATCCTCCAAAATCTGATTCACTCTTTCAATCTGGCCATCAGATTGAGGATGATCTGAGAAACTCAAATTCAAAGTTGTTTCCAACTTCTCAAAAACAAGTTTCCAAAAATCACTCGTAAACTTAGAGTCCCTATCACTGACTACGTCATGCGGTAACCCGTACATAGGGATCAAGGTTGAAAACCATACATAAGCATAAAAGGAATGAAGCCTCTTGTCAAATGCTTATTATTGTTGTATACCTTTCCCACTACTCCGATTGCCGTTTTGAAACAAAGGCTCATAGCATATCTTCCAAAGTCTCATTAGTTTATTCAGTTTGACCATCACTCTGCAGATGATCAGACCGCTTGCCAAAATCCTACAATGAACTTATGGTTGCGATCACTGACTATCTACTCAGGCAAACCATAAAGCCTACATAATTACTCTATGAAGTAAGAAGCCAATTCATGACTCTTAATTGTAGACCGTGTTGGGAGAAACCTCGCCATCTTGGTCAGTCTATCCACGACTATTGAGATAGCATGAACTTCCCGATTCGTTCAAGGTAACCCAACAATAAAATCCATTGAGATACTTTGACATTTGGCTAGGGGAGATGCTATGGCTACTTTGCATTCTATTCTGGAGGAGGATTGTATCACTATATGACCACACATTGTCATCATGTGGCATCGCATGGATACTTTAGCTAGCTACTTTGGTACAGTTTTTTTTTCCATGATTCAATATTCATCATCGATACATTGTACTACCTTTTTGGTCTCATAGACCCTCTAGGTCCTTTGAACACAAAAATATATCTTTCTTCTTTCCTTCTTTCTCTATGGGTCGAGATAGAGGAGCACTATATTTTCAGATGCCAGTGTATTATGAGATATGAGGGAGGTTTCATTTCAGCTCTAGTTGGGATTTTATTATGTTGTTTCCATTATTATGTCACTTCATGGACACATTGTAACACTTTTGGTCTCATAAACCCTTTAGTCTTTTGTAGAAATTAATAGAACTCTCTCTCTCTCTTTTCCATGGCTCAGTATATCCATGGTACCATTGTATTACTTTTGGTCTCATAGGCCCTTTAGTCTTTTGTAGAAATTAATAGAACTCTCTCTCTCTCTCTCTCTCTCTCTCTCTCTTTTCCATGGCTCAGTATATCCATGGTACCATTGTATTACTTTTGGTCTCATAGGCCCTTGGGGTCTTCCGTAGACGTTAATGTAACTTTCTCTCTCTCTCTCTCTCTCTCTCTCTCTCTCTCTCTCTCTCTCAGCCACATTCCCACTCCCAGTGGATCTGCAGAGCCTTCTACAAGCTACCCCCATGCTTGATATCCTTGATGGCCCCCTCCTCCTACAAGGGGGTTAGCTCCATAGGCTATATGATGATATACCTAGATGAATCTAGGAACATGCCCAAATTCACCTTTTGAGAATGTGCATGTTATATACTCATGGTAATCAACCCACAAGGCTATATAACTATCAACTCCATTACGCATAGTATGGACTAGATACTACGACATCCCCACTAACGTCATCAGTGCCCAATAGCGGGTGTAGAACTTTGTATCAAGATATGCTCACACACGCACTCCACACACAGACACACACACACACACACACACACACATAAGAGCATATATTCACACAAAGACCTTCGTACTAAGTTTCTGTCAAACCTCCGGCGATGCAGGGCAAACTCAGCCATAATGAAGCCTAGCTGATCCTATTTTGTATCATATGGCTCGGATTTGACATACCCAGCTCATAGCTCTAGTCTTTGGGCTCATAGACCCATTGAGTCGTTAAGACGTTTAATATAACTTTCTTTCTTTCTCTTCTCTATTTTAAGGAACAAGCATGTGATACCTGATAACATTTCAGCAGCTTTGTCTCAAACTCACGCAATTTCTTTACTTCTTTTGACACTTGCATTTCCAACTCCTTTTGGGTTGGTAAACGTATTCGATACCTAGCAACAGAATGCCATAGTTATAGACAAAGTTAGATTATCACAGCAATGAGTTCAACAGATCTACATTACTAATCTAGGTGTACAGAGACTAGACCAATAAGAAAACAAAGGATGCCCCTTAAGAGCTTTACACTTGGCTACCACGATCATGGGACACATTTTGAAGATGCCCCCTGGATTCCCTATGTGTAACATATTGCAACACAAAACTCCCATTATCCCTCCCCCCTGCACAGGAACTTTCAAACTACTTTACAGATTTCATAACGCAATTTAACAGTGCCAAGCACAAGGCCAGCACCATGAGCTTGACTTCTCCACACTGGAAGCCTACACGTTGAATGCAGTGGTACTATTCCACTTACCCAGGGACAATATCTTTGAAAACAGCTAGCAAGGAGAGCATCGCCATTCTGGCTATATTTGCATCCTTATCTGTGCAAAACCCTTGCAACTCTGTTAGAGACTCAATGTTGTTCTCTGGATCAGCAAGCACTGCTGTTCCAAGCTCAGCCATACGAGCTTTCACTTCTTCCACCCTCTCATCTTCAGACATATCCTGCTTCAATTCTTCCTGCAGAATCAAATTGACAAAATATTGATCACTAATGCAGTTCTGTACCTTATATGTTGACAAGAATAGCTCAGGTGAAAACTTAAAGGATTACAATAAATTTCAAATCAAGTAGACGTGCATTGTAGAAATAATTGCATTTACCAATGCCAAGATGTGTGATGCCATGGCAGCATGATCCAAGGCTTTTTGTGCCTTCTTCTGCTCCTTTTTAAGATCAGTTTTTGAGAGCTTCCTTCTCCCCTCAGAATTCGGTGCCACCTTGTCAGCTTGGACTGGCATGCTGCCAAGTATAGATGGTTTTTGTGAGGTGCCTGTAGATGCATTCCTTCTTACAAGCACCTTCCTCTCTTCAAGGCTCAAAGAAGCTTCCCTTTTATCTATTGAGGCAAGCAAGCAGACATTAGATGAAGAATGTGGGGGAGGGGAGGCAAATTATCTCATACTTTTCTTCAAAATTGATAAGGATTTGTTAGCATAAGACTCTTTACAAACAGGAAAGAGGGCGACAATGTAACACAGCAGCAATACTCCGATTTCTTTGTGCCTACAAAAGAGGAATTTGACCGGCTCATATCTATTCATTGAAAAGCCTTTGTACGGTAATATATATGCCGTCATAAGGCCAGATGAATCTGAACTTACGAATAATTTTAAAAGAAACAAGAGAATCACCACAAAAAAAAAAACAAACAAACAAACAAACAAACAAACAAACAAAATTAAAAAAAGGCTTAATAGAGACACCCGAGAAAAAATAATAATAATAATAGTAATAATAACTTACAAAAATAGACAAATACATAGCTAAATCACACACACACAAATTCTTTATTGAACCACAACAAAAGAATTTCTAACAAACAAGCTAAACAAATTTTTAATGACTAATTAGCAAAACAACAAAAAGTGCAATCATGAAGTATAAGATCATCAACTTCATCATGCATGGCATGGAGTAGGTGCTACGACATCCCTACTCACGTCATCAGCGCCCCAAAGTAGTTGCAGGTTTACATATATAAAAAAATGTCCTAACCAAGAGGGCACGATTTTTATTCAGAGACCAACAACGAGCTGAGTTTCTATCACTTCTCGGGAAGTGAAGGGCACACTCAGCCATGATGAAGGCTAGCACTTACAACTAGACTAGCAAAAACAAATCACTTCCCTATTAAAGCAATGATAAATAACAACCAAGAGCTAAAAAGATCTAAACACAAAATGGGCTTTTAAGCTCCCCATTTTTGTGAAACTTACTACTTATAATCTTAAACATCCCAAAAGCAAAAATCTCAAAGATATATCTACTTCGATTCAGAAAAACGAACTTTGCTTAAAACCTTTTTAAAGCAATAATCCTGTTGCACAAGCAAATTGGTAAGTTGAGAATCTAAATAACTGAGAAGAGACAACACCATATTTAGTTATTTTAGAAATGTTAGAAGTGAAGTGAGACATTCTTATGATATTTAAGTTGGAATACTCGGGTTGTAAATGTTTATCATATATACTACATCTAAACCAACACAAGATTGAGAAATCTTGAGGTTCAAAAAAGAACAATGGTCATTATTTGTAGTGCAGTTAAGTTCACAAAACTTTATTCATTGAAAAGCCTTTGTAGGGTAAGACCACCACTTCAAAAGATGCATCAAGGACCGTTAGATTCAAATGGTTTTAGCCCAATTGATTTTCACCATTTAACCATGTCCCTTTTTGCTTGCCAGTGGGTTATTTGAGTGGATGTCCAGGGTGATTGACAGCCAGAGGTAGACCAAAAGGTAGATTGTAGGGACTCACGAGCTCTGAGTGTGATGGTGCAAAGGAGTTTTTTCTTGATGTCATGTTTAAATAGATGTTGTGTGTCCTCTGCCACGTCTATTGCTTGCAAAAAGGACTAAAATTAAGAAAAGGATGAGAATTGAATTTTGTAGCCGGCCAAAAATGCACCTATCATAAAGGTGCTACAAGTTCTCAGCACAGGGGGGCTCTCTTGTACCGCACTTAGTATTTTGCAATAGGAAATTCAATGTGTGGGGAAGATAGCACAAAGGGATCAAGAGGTGTTGGGTCTTTCAAGCGAGGATAGGTTAGATGGGTCCAATTATTCTTTGTGGAGCTTTATGATCAAAAGCATATCGGTAGCCATGGGATTGTGGAAGGTTCTCACAAGTGATGAACCTCATCCTTCTTCAGTAGAACCTCATCCTTCTTCAGTAGAACCATCCACAAATACCAGAATTGTTGCTCGGGTGGTTGCAGCAGCTGGTCTACAGGTTTATGCACCTACTCCGGAACAGTGTAGGTGGGACTCCAAAGATGCCCCAGCCATGTCTATTATAGCCCTTTCAGTTAAAAGATCAATCATTCCTCAGACTTCCAAGCTTGCATGGGAAGTCCCAGAATCGATGTTTCAGACCCGTAAGGAAGCCAAACTTGAAGCGGGAGTTGGACAATCTGCACATGGATGGAGGAGAGTCTATGGTTTGATCATTTGACCAAGGTGAAGGATCTCAAAGAACAACTACACAACATAGATGAGGTGATTCTGGATAGGCAGCTCGTCACCACTACCTTAAACTCTTTACCTCAGTTTTCATACTTCTCTTAATCTTTCCATGAGAGGTGGAGGCAACCCAATCACTTTTGATGAGCTGGTAGGGTTACACTTACAAGAGGAGCAAACGAGGGTCAATCTATCAAATACCAGAGATGATCAAGCTTCTGTTTACAAAGGCAAAGCCACGCTGGATTCCGAGGATGCCATTTCAACACAAGGTGATACAACCAAGAAGAAAAAAAAGGGCAAATGTCACTATTGCCACAAACCAAGGCACTACATAAGTGAGTGCAGAAAGCGATTAGCCAATGAGAAGAAAGACGCTACAGAAGAAGCCGCAAATCCAGTCACCTCGAAAGGAGAAGCAAGAAGCCAAAATCGTTGATGAAGGCTGGGTGTTTTAGATCCAACATCTTCCACATTACCACGGGGGGGGAGGGGGGAGATTGGATTGTTGGGAATATTCACATTTAGTAGTGGAAATGTGTTAACAATTTAGGGGGTTAGGATAAATGTGCACTTAATGCACATACTTAAATAAAAGGTTAGAACCTTAGCCTAATAGAGTGACACCTAGTCACTCACTCAGAGTAAATGGACACATATGTCAGAATATGCAGCGGAAATGATATCCAAACTTGGGTAGACAAGAGCAAGTAGACTGCAGAAAATAATCAGCACAAGAAACACTGAGAGATGTGTGTAAACTCTTCTCTATACACAAGATCCCGGAGATAACTGAATGAGAAAGTGGAGGAGGATGGGGGGCAATATATACAAGCCCATGAGGGCAGTCGGCCTGCTCTAAAAGAGGCCCACGACTGGACAAAACCCACGACTGCTGAAAAATAGCAGTCGGCCAGCATCTGATGCCCCATGCCTGCACAGAACAAGTCGGCCAGCACTCAGACAGCCCACGACTGCTACAGATGCAGTCGGCCAGCTTCAGAGTGCTCCTGGCATCACCTGGCAGCCCTCCAGCCACTAGAAAAAAAATGGGAAAAATAGGGAAAAAATACGGGGAGTGTGGAAAAATGATATACGGGCGGGCACACCCACAACAGAGGCCCTGGTGTATACAAATAGACAGGAGATGACTTCTAACACCCCCTCTCAGCTCCTGGCTGTGTAACCAACCCCAGGGAGCTGGAGTGCCGCCTGAGCGTAGCCTGAGGTAGAGACTTCGTGAAGAGGTCCGCCGCATTGTCCTCCGTCGAACAATAAAGTAGCAAGATGTCACCCGCCAAGATCTTCTCACGAACAAAGTGATACTGTATCTCTATATGCTTGGTCCGGGCATGGAAAACCGGGTTCCGAGCAATAGCTATACAGCTCTGGTTATCACACTGGATGACTGTGGGCTCCCTCTGTGGAAACCCCATCTCGCCAAGCAGCCTCCGCAGCCATACAACCTCACAAGCAGCACCACAAGCAGCCCGATACTCTGCCTCTGTCGAAGAAAGGGCAATAGTCGGCTGCTTCTTGCTGCTCCAAGAAACCGCTCCTGAGCCGAGGGTAAAAGTGTATCCTGAAGTAGATCTCCTCGTGTCTGGATCTCCTCCCCAATCTGAGTCACTCCAACCTTGGAGCTTGACTCCATTCCCTCCTGTGTAAAAGAGTCCCAGATCCTTCGTACTCTGCAGATACCGCAAGATCCGCAATCCTGCGTCCCAATGAGTCTTCAATGGCGTCTGCATAAAAGAGCTCAACAGCCCCACGGAGAAGCTCAAGTCCAATCTGGTGTTCAGCAACCAGATCAATGAACCAACCAACTTCCGGTACTGCGAGGCATCAACTGGCTCACAAGGATCTGTAACGGTTAACTTTGTGTTCGGGTCCATCGGCAAAGTAATAGGCTTGCAGTTCTCCATCCCAAAGGCCTCAAGCAACTCATGAACATACCGCTGCTGAGAGACGAAAAACCCCCTCTGGGTCTGCCAGATCTCCAATCCCAAGAAGAAGTGGAGTAAGCCTAAGTCGGTCATCTCAAACTCCTTTGACAAGGCAGCCTTCGTCACTCCAATGTGATCCACATGACCGCCGGTGAGAATGAGATCATCCACATAAAGGATGATGAGTGTGACCATGCCGCGTTCCCGAAAGAGATACAGGTTCGGATCTGCAACCGATCTCTGGAATCCAGTCCGAATAAAGAAGGAATCAATCTTCTGATTCCAAGCCCGCGGAGCCTGTTAAGACCATACAAGGCCTTACGTAACCTGTAAACCATCCCTTCCGATCCTGGAACAATGAAGCCTGGAGGCTGCTCTACGTACACCTCCTCCTGCAGGTCACCATTAAGGAACGCCGATTTTACATCCATCTGGTACACGGGCCACCTCTGAGAAGAAGCAAGGGCAAGAACGGTCCGAATCGTGGTCATCCGTGCTGTCGGTGCAAAGGTATCCTCGTAGTCGATGCCTGGCCGCTGAGCATAACCCTTAGCCACGAGCCTGGCTTTGTGTTTGTCCACCGACCCATCAGCCGCGTACTTGGTCTTAAAGACCCATTTGACACCAATGACTGACCGCTTCGACGGCCTCGGTACCAACTCCCAAGTGTTGTTCTTCTCGATGGCGTCAAGTTCCACCTGCATGGCTTCCCTCCAAGTATCCTGTGAAAGGGCTTCCTTTACGGAAGTGGGCTCTTTATCCCGCATGATACGAGACATAAGAGCATAGTTCACTTGAAGAAGCTCCGCCGTGTTGCTTTTATCTCGAACTCGATGTGATCTTCGAGGGCCGTCCTCTGTGGTCCACTCGGAGGGTAGCTCCGTGACACCTGACTCCCGAAGGGTGTCCATCAACCACCTAGGTACTCGAACAGATCGTGGAGCCTCCTGTGGTCGCGGGGGCTCAACTCCAGCTGGGGGCTCAACCTCCTGTGATGACTGAGGTGGATCAACTGGAGTGGTAGACTGGGAATCATCATCAGACTCTGGATCTCCAAGAAGTGGCGGCTCCTCGACAGTGGATGCTGGAACATGCTCGTCAAAGACCACATCCTGGCTGACAACAATCTCGTTCCTCTCTGGATCATACAACCTGTATCCCTTGGAAAGAGAGTTATACCCCACAAATACCAGCTTGCGGGACTTGGAGTCAAGCTTCCCCCTCTGATTCTTCGGAATATGTACATACGCGTCACTCCCAAAGACACGGAAGTGCGAGACATCGGGTTTCCTGCCAAAATATGCCTCAAATGGAGTCATATGGGGTACAGAAGTCGTCGGAGAGCGGTTAATGGTATGGACAGCTGTCGCCACAGCCTCCCCCGATCTTCCAGCATGGTCCTCGCCATCTCCACCACTGTCCTGTTCTTACGTTCAACAACTCCATTCGCCGAAGGCGATCCGGTATTGGCCAATTCCCTCTTGATGCCATGATCTGCACAAAACCGAAAGAATACAGTCGAGGAGAATTCCCCTCCTTTGTCAGCCCTGAGAGTCTTGACCTGAAATCCAGACTCTTTCTCCACCATCACGTGCCAATCCTTGAACCGAGCAAAAGCCTGGTCCTTCTGTGAAAGAAAGTAGACCCACGTGAATCTGGTACAATCATCAACAAGCAGCATGAAGTAGAGAGATCCTCCCAAGGATGGTATCTGCTGTGGTCCACACAAGTCAGTGTGAATCAACTCCAAAGGTTTCGAAGCCCGCCTGGAAGCCTGCTTCGGAAAGGATTCCCTGTGCTGCTTACCACGTATGCAAGAACTGCAGCGTCCTTGCCTACTACCAACATCTGGCAAGCCAACCACCATCTGGTCCCGGAAGGCGCGCCGCAAAGCATCCACATTTAAGTGGCCAAAACGAAAGTGCCACAAGTCTCCGACCTGAGAGCCTGTCAGTGAGGAGAGGGTAGAGAGTTTGTAGATACCGTTCTCCACACCGCCTTCCCAAACAACTTTGCCTGTCTCACGGTCCCTTAGAGCAACGGAATGCTCCTCAAATTCCACCCGAAAGCTAGTCTTGCATACCTCATGCACTGACAAAAGATGAAAGCCCAGAGCAGGGACATAAAGAACACGGGAAGCATGCTTGCCCCCCTTGCCGTCGGGAATGATCTCCATCCGGCCCTCACTATGAATCGGAATAGTGGAGTTATCACCAATAAAGATACGACCTGACTGCCGCTTCAGATCCAGGAAGAAGTCACGGGATGGAGTCATGTGCCTGGAAGCACCACTGTCGAGAATCCATTCCCGAGTATCCTTTGCGGTGAAGCCAACCGCCTCCTCGCTCGAAGACGATGAATCATCGGAGTCCACCATCTCCAAGTGCACAAATGCCGGAGTCTTCGCAGCTGAGGCTGAGGACTCAGCACTCTTCCCTGTCCGCTTAGGGCACTTCCTCCAGTAGTGGCCTTTCTCGCCACAATCATTACAAGATCTTTCGGCCTTCAGCTTCTCTCGTTCTGGATCAGGCTTCTTCTCGGAAGACTTATCTGGTGAAGCCTTCCCTTTGCCCTTGTTGGTATTACGGCCTTTCGACCGTTGGCCAGTTAAGGCCTCCGAACCTCCGCCGTGAGGAGGGTTCGTGAAACGTTCCTCCTGGTCCAAGACCATTGGCACTAGCTCCTCCCAAGTAATGGTGCTGAGCCTGCCACTAGTGATCAACGAAGAATAGAAAGCGGAATACTGACCAGGCAAGTGGGAAAGTAACGTGATGGCCATATCTTCGGACGATATCTCTTTCCCAGCTTGAAGGACTTCCTGCTGAAGGGCCTGCAGCTTGTTAATGTGTTCCCGCATCGTCGAAGACTTTGCAGGGTTCATAACCCGCATCTGCACTTCCAAGGATATCCGCTTCATGGGTGACACCCTGTTGTACAAAGAAGCCAAGTGCTCCCATATGCCTCTCGCCAGCGTCATGTGCTTCACATGGTTGATCACCTGTGGTGTGCAATTGAGGAATATAAATGACCGGACCCTGGCGTTGACACAGTCCCACATTTGTGCCTGTGCCTCTCGGTCCTTCCTCGCTGATAAAACCTCCCCTTCCTCAGCTTCCGGCCTTGGCACCCCTTTGATAATAAAATCAGCAAGATCATGTGACTCCAAAACTAACTCCATCATGACCTTCCAGATGCCATAATTGGACCCGTCCAACTGCCGATCCACTGGGAACGTGGGGAGAGTCGGAATCTTCACGTGCTTCTCAGCCATCTCGAGTAAATCCGCCATCTCGGAGAGTAACCTGAAAGGGTGGGTGGGTGGGAAAAATCTGAAAATCAGAATATATGCAAGTGGCTGTCCAGCCCCTCTGCCCGCCTTCCTCTTGCACCTTCACTTCCCGTTCAGCCCGAAACAGTCCACCGATCAGCAACCTGTTGCTCCCCCTCTTGCTCAGAAAAACGCCCAAGATCTGCTAGAGCCTAGGGCTCTGATACCATGTCAGAATATGCAGCGGAAATGATATCCAAACTTGGGTAGACAAGAGCAAGTAGACTGCAGAAAATAATCAGCACAAGAAACACTGAGAGATGTGTGTAAACTCTTCTCTATACACAAGATCCCGGAGATAACTGAATGAGAAAGTGGAGGAGGATGGGGGGCAATATATACAAGCCCATGAGGGCAGTCGGCCTGCTCTAAAAGAGGCCCACGACTGGACAAAACCCACGACTGCTGAAAAATAGCAGTCGGCCAGCATCTGATGCCCCATGCCTGCACAGAACAAGTCGGCCAGCACTCAGACAGCCCACGACTGCTACAGATGCAGTCGGCCAGCTTCAGAGTGCTCCTGGCATCACCTGGCAGCCCTCCAGCCACTAGAAAAAAAATGGGAAAAATAGGGAAAAAATACGGGGAGTGTGGAAAAATGATATACGGGCGGGCACACCCACAACAGAGGCCCTGGTGTATACAAATAGACAGGAGATGACTTCTAACACATATGCACACACGGCACACTTGCTTTATGCAAGGTTGTATTAATTGAAGGTGTTTAACATTAATGAAAAATTTTGCTTCTAATCCATGACTCTCATTCCCTTAATCCATCATTAAACCCTTAATTCCTTTTTGTGCTTAATCTACTTGTGTATTTTAATGCTCTCTTCCTTCCTGTCTATGAGCACTCGTCAGCTTCTTTCTGTCAGAATACGCAGCGGAGATGATGACAAAATCTGGAAATACTAGAGCAAGAACAGTACAGAAAATAAACAGCACAAGAGAAGTAGAGAGATAGGCGTGTAACTCTGCTCTATATACACAAGAAGATCCTGAATACAATACAAAGTGGCAAGGGGCTGTGGGGCCACTTTACATGGCCCGCATACAGCAGTCGGCCTGCTCTAGGACAGCCGACAGGAGTCCAGAAGTGCCCACGACTGCATACACACTAGTCGGCCAGCTCATAGGGGTGTCAGCCAGCACCAAGAAGGTCCACGACCTGTCCACATACAGTTGGTCAGCACCACTAAGAAGACTGATGCAGTCGGCTACCAAATAGGACCTCCTACCACCACAGTACTGCCTCCCAAGCCACAAAAAAAATAGGAAAAATACGTTGTGTGTAGTTTTTTGGGAACCTCAGACTCAACTTGTACATGTGTACATGAGTGATGTTCGTGTTGTAATAAGGTCATGGGGGCACCCATTGACTCAGTGTGGGCGTTGTGGATGCAGCAATCAAGCATAGGGCTTTGATGGAGGTGTATGTGCAGAGACAATGTTGAAATTCTGGAAGCACAGGCTCGTCCAAAACGAAGCTGCTGAAGGTAGTGTTTGAATATGTGTGGGCGCGTCAAAAATATAATGGGCACTTGGAAGGTCGCATTTGAGATATGTGGAGCATGGAGAAAAAGGCAATGAGGGGCCATGTACCTTGGACTTGGTGTGAAAGGAAATAATATAGTGGCCATTTTTCAAAATTAAATAAAATAGGAAAAATGAACGTGGCCGGTATGCGTGGAGGTTTGAGAGGGCTGCCAGCGTGCGAATTCTCGAAGGCTGGCGAAGCATGGATGGCGGGCTTGTTGTTTTTGGGAGAGCGCAAGACAGAGGAGGGCCCGTGTGTTTTGGTGGCTAGCTGAGGAGGCCACCGTGTTGTTGAGGGGAGGACCTCACTGGGTTGCTGTGCAGGGGTCGTGTAGAGAGCTGGGAGACTCTCTGGGGGCCTCGAGCGTAGCAGGAGGCTGCAGAGAAGGCCTCGAAGGGCTAGGTGCTGCTGGTGAAAAGGCGATAGTGAGAGAGCAGCCGTGTGTGGGAGCCGCCCAGGAGCAGCAGCTGGAGGAGCCGTCACAGAGGACAGGTGTGGGCTGCAGTTGGTGATTAGCGGCTGGTAGCGGTGACTGGAGTTGCTGGCGATTTGCAGAGAGCCGCCTAGGACGTCGACACGTCAGCAGTTGGTAACTGGATACGTCAACGCAAGGAGGTTTGCAATAGAGAGGTGCAACGCAAGTGTAGAGGCTGGGCGATACTAGAGAAGAGAGAGAGAGAGAAAGAGAAGGTTGGCGTAGTGGTGGTCAACCAGAGAAGAGGAGCCTGGTTGACAGGCTGCAAGTGTGGAGGTCGCTGGCTGATGAACTGCATAGAGTGACTGGAGATGCCACCTTGTTGAGAGTCGCCCTGGGTCATTCTGCAGAGGAGCTGAAGCTACGTGTGAAGGGTGATGTGACGTGGTAAGAGACCACAAGGGAGACGCCCTTGAAGAGGGGTGAGTATTAGTGAAGATAAGCTGCTGGTTGACAGACTGGCAAGGGGCATGAAGGTAAAAGAGGGGAGTTTGGGAGTGGGGCCTTGCTTTGTTTCTGGCCGCCAGTGATGGCTACCGTGATAGATGGTTCCAGCTGGTAGGGGAGCTGCCTTAGTGTATGTGTTTTGGGCTGGCTGTTGTGCAGGCGACAGAGAGTGCCTTGCTTTGGTTTTATGCTTTGAGGACTGGCAGTGTGCTGGCAGGAGAGAGAGATCTTCAGCTGAGGTGCAGAGTAGAGAGTGAAGAGGTCTATTGCAGAGAAACAAGGAGCGAAGGGATTTGGAGCGACCAGGAGCCGAAGAGGACTGATTGCGAGTGGATGCCAGATAAAGCTAGTTCTGAGGTGTTTGAGACATCTGACTCTGTAAAGGTCAAGGTCTATGCTGAAATATAAGTCTTGTTCATGCTCTTTGGTCTGGTGTTCTGGTGTGTTTATATGCGTGTGTAGAAGTGTGGCATCCTATAAGGGCGTAGACAGCTCTACCGCTTCCGTGCCATCACTTTTTGGTGCCCCCACTGAGGAGCAGATTTCCTCTGGTTTGTGAAAGAGATAGGGGCTGTGTGAAGAAGGTTGGAAAGATGGCTCAAGATTTTCCGGAGTATTGGGGATTGCCACAGGAGAGTGCAGTCAGGTTTCTAGAAAAGATGGAGTTTACAGCCTTGATGAAGGACAGGGCAGCCCCGGAGATCCTTTCTCGAATTTTGACTTATTGCTTGCAGGGTGATGCAAAAGTATGGTTACAGATGTTTGTGACTACACATGTTCATCGACAGGATCCTGAGTACCGTGTAGTCAGAGCTACATTTTTGGCACAGTTTGTCCATGTGAAGAGTCCGAATGAAGTGTGGAAGGAGTTGTGTAACATTCAACAGAAGGACGGTCAGGATGTGGATCAGTATCTGATAGAGTTTGGTAGACTGTGGAGTCTATGGTGTGAGGCTCTCATTCCTGAAGTACCCCCGCAGATGATTAAAAGGGAGCGGTTTGTGGCTGGTTTGGAGCCAAACATCCGTTTGAAGGTGGAGCTGAAGAACCTGGATAGCTTTGAGGAGGCTGTCAGAGTTGCTCGTGAGAAGGAGTGGAAGGTGAAGCGTTTGAGGCAGATGGGAATGCAGGGAGAGCCAAAAAGGTTTGTGAAGATGCCAAAGATTGAGAGTATGCATCCTGGAAGAAAAGCTGCTGTTGTTCCTAAACAGGAGGATTCTTTGAAGAGGGAGGTTCATGAAGCAGTGGAGCTCATGAAGTCTTTAAGCGTGAATTGGATAGAGTCTGCGGGAAGAGGACGAGGCATGGGTGTTATGGGAAGAAAGACTGATGCATCATCTGGTTCTGAAGGAAATTCAGCAGATATTGGAAGAGGGAAAGGGTATCCGTGTGATGTGCAATGCCGGAATTGTGGTGAGTGGGGTCATATCAGTCCACAATGTGAGAGACCAGCCAAAGCTAATGGTGGTATATATCAATTGTCTTTGGGAATGAGTGATAGGGTAATTGGCCCTAATATGCAGGTGAAGGATGTAATCCAGCCCAATGTTCATGAAGTTTGTAAGGTCACATTTGGAGAGCAGGATATGGGACAGATTAATCTGTTGGGAATGGAGAAGGGTGAGGTTTCTGGAATCAGCCCTGAAGAGCTTTCAGAAGGTGAGGAGGAAAAGGATGGGGGTATTGATGATGCTGTGGATTGTGAAAGTGATGCTAGTGCTGTGGAGCCTGATGAGCTTGAGTATGGATATGACTTGGATGATCTCTTTGATTCAGAAAAGAGTAATGATTTGCAGGTGCCAGTACTTCAGCCAGTCAAGGTGGAGAGTGATGATCAAGGTGTTACTAATGAAGATACTGTGGATGGAGCCCGTATGGATGATCCGGGTGATGAGTTGGATATTGCAGCCTGTGAGAGTGTGGATGATGAGCTAGACAGTGTACTTGATAATGCATTGGATGATCTGTTGAAGTTGGCTTCCTTGGAGAAGATTAGTTGCATGCCAGTTGTGCAGCAGGAAGAGAGTGATGGTGTGACTGATGATGGGTTAGATGCTATTTCGGGTGATGGTGTGATAGATTTCGCAGGTGCGGTTGCTGACCATAAGGTGTGTATTCCTTGTCATGCCCAAGAGAATGAGTCGGTTGTGAGTGGTGAGGATGCATGTGAGACTATTGTTGTTGGTCAGGGGGACCAAGATGCTTTGCCTGGCAGTTTGGGGAGCTTGGACTTGGTAGAGATGCCTGTGCAAGATGTGGAGAATCTTGGAGGATCGCCAATGGTCTTGAAGCTGGAGAAACTACAGGAAAGCGACAATGATGAGTCTGTAGTGCATGAGGTTGCTGTGTGTAATGTTGATGGGCTGAAGGGAAATGGGTTTATGGTGGACACACCACATGTGGATGCTCAGTATATGGATGAGCGGTTTGGTTATAGTTCGAGTCTGGCAGATAGTCCAGAGGAAGAGTTGGAAGCCAATGATGTAGGCTGCAAGTTGGATTGTGACCATGAGATGGGAGTTGATGATGAGATGTCTGTTATTTCGGAATATGATTATGAGTGGGAATCAGATGTGTCAGAGGGGAGTAGAGGTGAGGAGTAGTGGTCTCCATCACGAGGATATGTGAGCTGGTATGGAGGAGGAAGTGCAACAGTGGATGGTAATGATGCCATATATAAAGAGCAAAGGGGGTTGCTGAAAGTGGAAGGCTATAACAGGGTGTATCAACGGATATTTGACAGAGGAGAATGCTTGAGGGATTGGAAGGTAGATGCACCAAGGTTTCTGTTTGATCCAGCGGGATAAATGGTTTTTGGTTGTGCAGCTGCTGGACATAAATGTCTCAGCAGAAAAAAGGGGGTTGCTAAATATGTGTGTAGTTTTTTGGGAACCTCAGACTCAACTTGTACATGTGTACATGAGTGATGTTCGTGTTGTAATAAGGTCATGGGGGCACCCATTGACTCAGTGTGGGCGTTGTGGATGCAGCAATCAAGCATAGGGCTTTGATGGAGGTGTATGTGCAGAGACAATGTTGAAATTCTGGAAGCACAGGCTCGTCCGAAACGAAGCTGCTGAAGGTAGTGTTTGAATATGTGTGGGCGCGTCAAAAATATAATGGGCACTTGGAAGGTCGCATTTGAGATATGTGGAGCATGGAGAAAAAGGCAATGAGGGGCCATGTACCTTGGACTTGGTGTGAAAGGAAATAATATAGTGGCCATTTTTCAAAATTAAATAAAATAGGAAAAATGAACGTGGCCGGTATGCGTGGAGGTTTGAGAGGGCTGCCAGCGTGCGAATTCTCGAAGGCTGGCGAAGCATGGATGGCGGGCTTGTTGTTTTTGGGAGAGCGCAAGACAGAGGAGGGCCCGTGTGTTTTGGTGGCTAGCTGAGGAGGCCACCGTGTTGTTGAGGGGAGGACCTCACTGGGTTGCTGCGCAGGGGTCGTGTAGAGAGCTGGGAGACTCTCTAGGGGCCTCGAGCATAGCAGGAGGCTGCAGAGAAGGCCTCGAAGGACTAGGTGCTGCTGGTGAAAAGGCGACAGTGAGAGAGCAGCCGTGTGTGGGAGCCGCCCAGGAGCAGCAGCTGGAGGAGCCGTCACAGAGGACAGGCGTGGGCTGCAGTTGGTGATTAGCGGCTGGTAGCGGTGACTGGCGTTGCTGGCGATTTGCAGAGAGCCGCCTAGGACGTTGACACGTCAGCAGTTGGTAACTGGATACGTCAACGCAAGGAGGTTTGCAATAGAGAGGTGCACCGCAAGTGTAGAGGCTGGGCGATACTAGAGAAGGGAGAGAGAGAGAAAGAGAAGGTTGGTGTAGTGGTGGTCAACCAGAGAAGAGGAGCCTGGTTGACAGGCTGCAAGTGTGGAGGTCGCTGGCTGATGAACTGCATAGAGTGACTGGAGATGCCACCTTGTTGAGAGTCGCCCTGGGTCATTCTGCAGAGGAGCTGAAGCTACGTGTGAAGGGTGATGTGACGTGGTAAGAGACCACAAGGGAGACGCCCTTGAAGAGGGGTGAGTATTAGTGAAGATAAGCTGCTGGTTGACAGACTGGCAAGGGGCATGAAGGTAAAAGAGGGGAGTTTGGGAGTGGGGCCTTGTTTTGTTTCTGGCCGCCAGTGATGGCTACCGTGATAGATGGTTCCAGCTGGTAGGGGAGCTGCCTTAGTGTATGTGTTTTGGGCTGGCTGTTGTGCAGGCGACAGAGAGTGCCTTGCTTTGGTTTTATGCTTTGAGGACTGGCAGTGTGCTGGCAGGAGAGAGAGACCTTCAGCTGAGGTGCAGAGTAGAGAGTGAAGAGGTCTGCTGCAGAGAAACAAGGAGCGAAGGGATTTGGAGCGACCAGGAGCCGAAGAGGACTGATTGCGAGTGGATGCCAGATAAAGCTAGTTCTGAGGTGTTTGAGACATCTGACTCTGTAAAGGTCAAGGTCTACGCTGAAATATAAGTCTTGTTCATGCTCTTTGGTCTGGTGTTCTGGTGTGTTTATATGCGTGTGTAGAAGTGTGGCATCCTATAAGGGCGTAGACAGCTCTAGCGCTTCCGTGCCATCAACGTAGAGTGAGGAAAAATGAGAAAACACCTAAAAGGGCGGGCACACCCACAACAGAGGCCCTGGTGTATAGGTGAAGACAGGAGATGACTTCTAAAACCCCCTCTCAGCTCCTGGCTGTGAAACCATCCCCAAGGAGCTGGAGTGCCGCCGGAGCAATGCCACCGGAGCAACACCTGAGATAGCGACTTCGTGAAGAGGTCCACCGTACTGTCCTTCGTCAAACAGAACTCTAGCAAGATGTCATCACCAACAATCTTCTCACGAACAAAGTGCCTCTAGATGACCGTGGATTCCTCCAGTGGAAGCCCAATCCTGCCATGCAACCTCTGCAACCTCACCACCTCCCATGCAGCACCACAAGCAGCCCGGTACTCTACCTCTGTCGACGACAAGGCAAAAGATGACTGCCTCTTACTGCTCCAGAAAACTGCTCCTGGGCTGGAAGTAGATCTCCTCGTGTCTAAATCTCCTCCCCAAATTGAGTCACTCCAATCGTGGAGTCGGACTCCATCCATCAATCCCCCTCCTGTGTAAAAGAGTCCATGATCCTTCGCATGTTGCAGAAACCACAAGATACGCAATCCTGCCTCCCAAAGAGTCATCTGCAACCATGAGCTCAACAGCCTCATCAGGAAGCTCCCGTCCAATCTCATATCCATCAACCAAATCAATGAACCATTCTGCTTCTGAGTCAAAGAGGCATCATATTGCTCACAAGGATCAACACCTGTTATTACGGTGGGATGCCAAGTCCTGGAAACCTGCCAAACCACACAAGGCCTTCTGAAACCTGTAAACCACCCCCTCTGAATCCGGAACCACAAAGCTTGGAGAATGTGCAACATCCACCTCCTTCTGCAAGTAATCAACTGCCACCTGCCTGGCTTTCCAATAGGTCCCCGTGGAAAGAACTTCCTCATCTACAAGAGTTTCTTTGTCCCGAATACTACGAGACATCAGAGCATAGGTTACCTATAAAGTTTCCTCTGACTGAAGAACACAAGAACTACCAACATCTGTACTGGAAAGTTCCTGCCAACTGCTGCCATCAACTGGCAAGCTATCCACACTTAAGTGGCCATTACCAAACTGCCACTCATCACAAAACTGAGGACCTGGGAGAGAGAGTGCTGAAAGTTTGTAAACTCCATTCTCCACTCCACCTTCCCAAACTACCTGGCATGTTGCCTTGTCCCAGAGAGCAACAAAATGCTCATCAAACTCCACCCGTACGCCAGTCTTGCAAACTTGATGCACTGACAACAGATGAAAACCAAGTGTGGGAACATACAACACAAGGGAGGAATGCTTCCCCCCTCTGCCATCAGGAACTATATCCAACCTGCCCTCACTGTGAATTGGGATAGTGGATGTATCCCCAATAAGAATGTGACCAGAATACCTGCAGAGATCCTGTAAATCTGAACGAGAAGGAGTCATGTGCCTCGAAGCACCACTGTCTAGAATCCACTCCTGAGTATCCGTAGTGGCAAGTCCTCCAATCTCCTCCCTGCTTGAAGAAAATGAAACATCGGTGTCCATCACCTCCCGGTGCACAAAAGCTGGAGTCTTCACGATTACTGCTAAGGATTCTTCACCCTTCTCGGTGTTCCGCTTGGGACACTGCCTCCAATAGTGGCCTTTCTCACCACAATCATTACAGGTCCTCTCTGCCTTTAGTTTCTCGCGGTTAGGGTCGGACTTCTTCTCAGAAGACTTCTCCGGTGAAGCCTTCCCTTTGCCCTTGTTACGGCCTTTTGACCGTTGGCCAGTTAAGGCCTCCGAACCTCCGCCTTGTGGAGGGTTCGAGAATCTTTCCTCCTGGTCCAAGACCATGGGCACAAGCTCCTTCCATGTAATGGTGCTGAGCCTGCCACACTGGTAATCAAAGACGAGTAAAATGCTGAGTACTGAGAGGGCAAATGCGACAGCAACGTTATGGCCATGTCCTCCGATGATATCTCCTTCCCAACCTGAAGAACTTCCTGCTGAAGAGCCTGCAGCTTGTTAATGTGCTCCCGCATCGTCGATGACTTTGCAGGGTTCATAACCCGCATCTGTACTTCTAAGGAAATCCTCTTCATGGACGATACCCTGTTATAAAGAGAAGCCAAATGCTGCCATATACCTCTAGTCAGCGTCGTATGCATTACATAATTGATTACCTACGGTGTGCAGTTGAGGAAGATGAATGAAAGGACCCTGGCGTTGACACGATCCCATAACTATGCCTGTGCTTGTGCCTCCCGGTCCTTACGAATCAACGGTAACTCCCCTTCCTCTACCTCCGGCCGTGGAACCCCAACAACGATGAAATCAACAAGGTCCTATGACTCCAAAACAGATGCCATCATAACCTTCCATATGCCGTAGTTGTTCCCGTCCAACTCCACCGGGAACGTGGGAAGTGTAGGGATCTTCACATGCTTCTCAGCCATCTCTAATGAATATGCCATTGCGGATATGTAACTGAAAAAGGGTGGGTGGGTGGGAACAAAGAAGAACTTACACCTGCAAGTGGCTGTCCAGCAAATCAGCCCGACATCCTCTTGCTTCTCCTCTTCCCGAACAGTCCACCAATCAGCAACACAACAGTCCCCCTCTTGCTCACACAATTCCCAAGATCTATCGAGAGCCTAGGGCTCTGATACCATCTCAGAATACGCAGCGGAGATGATGACAAAATATGGAAACACTAGAGCAAGAACAGTACAGAAAATAAACAGCACAAGAGAAGAAGAGAGATAGGCGTGTAACTCTGCTCTATATACACAAGAAGATCCCGAATACAATACAAAGTGGCAAGGGGCTGTGGGGCCATTTTATATGGCCCCCATACAGCAGTCGGCCTCCTCTAGGACAACCGACAGGAGTCCAGAAGTGCCCACGACTGCATGCACACCAGTCGGCCAGCTCATAGGCGTGTCAACCAGCACCAAGAAGGTCCACGACTTGTCCACATACAGTCGCCCGGCACCACTAAGAAGACTGATGCAGTCGGCTACCAAATAGGACCTCTTGCCACCACAGAATTGCCCCCCAAGCCACATAAAAAATAGGAAAAATGGGGGAAAAATACGGACAGTGAGGAAAATGAGAAAACACCTAAAAGGGCGGGCACGCCCACACAGAGGCCCTGGTGTATAGGTAAACACAGGAGATTACTTCTAACACTTTCATGTACTTGGCACCTACAGACAATAGCTTTTTTACCCAATGACCTCATAAATAAGATTCAATAGACAATAGCTTTTTTACCCAATGACCTCATAAATAAGATTCAATAAGTCACCAAACTCATGTAAAACTCCTTGCCGACAAAGTTTGATTTAAAAAACTAGTAGATGTAGTGAGGTCCTTGAAGGTGATAAAAGAGAGCCCTTGCATTTGACAAGGGACACATACCTTTATTGTCTAACTGAGATTTCAACTGGGAAGTGCGATAATGGAGCTCTCCAGACAATGTCTTAACTGGCAAAACATCAACTGGATCCACCAAATTTACTTGCCAATCTTCCTCTTTAAAAGCAGAAACACGCTTGGCCTTTTTCTCAAAATATGCCTCCAAATTATCTTCTTTCTTTTTGCTAAGTTTAAGCCCAAGAACCTGCCTGAACAAAGAAACAAACAACAATTCAATACAAAACCTAGGCAAGATACAACAATTATGAGAATTAAAATATATCATGCTTATTTTGGCAATGTGTGAATGATCCATAGGAAACCTTGCAATCTTTGGAGCTACATAATATTTTCCTTATCCAATTCCACAGAAAGAAACAAATTCATGCAAAAGCACACATAAAGTGCAAAACAAGATGCAACGCCAAAATAACCTAACTTGTCGATTTTATGTGTGTGGACAATCATGTGGCAGTGCCAAATGCTTGATTTGCTCTTTTCAAAAAATTGGAGACTCCTCTCCAAAACCCCTTTAGTATGTATAGGCTCAACGTAGCATACCCCTTGAGTAATTAACAAGAGACCCTTTGAAAGAATTAGAACATTAGCTGAGAATTCAACAAAAGCCTAGATAGATAGATAGATAGATAACACACACATGCGCGCACGCGCACATATATATAAGAAATTAGTAAAAGTTAATTTAAGATCTATATGTGATGTTGTAGTAAAGAAAAAGACCCGAGAAACTACTTATAATGAGTGGAATAAGCACTTTCTCATGAAACTACAAGTGTGAGTAACAGAAAGAATGCAGGTTACACAAAGCATTGTATGGGTTAAAGCAAGCTCCAAGAGCTTGGTATGATAAAATACATGCTCATCTAACCAGCCAAGGTTATGTGAATAGTCCAGCTAAAAGCACATTGTATGTGAAGAAAACTGGTGCCGATATTCTCATAGTCATCTTGTATGTAGATCACATGTTCATTACAGGGACTAGCAAAGCACAAATTTCAGATTTGAAAGCTGAATTTGATATGTCAGATTTGGGGCCTTTACACTACTATCTCGGCATACAGTTTATGCATACAGATGATGGCATTGTTATGCAGCAAACTAAGTTCATAAAAAGTTTGCTAAAAGGTTTCACATGGATGTCTACTCCAGTAGAACCAAGTGTACGGCTTACTATGCATGATATTGGAGAGCCTTTTGAGGCCGGCATTTACAGCCAAGCAATCGGATGTCTCATTTACTTGTGTAACACGAGGCCTGACATATCTTTTGGGGTGTCTTTGTTGAGCAAATTCATGCACAACCCAGGCACAAAGCATTGGCAAGCAGTCAAACGCATTTTTCGTTATATTCAAGGTACCTTGGATCTTGGTTTGTTCTATCCCAAGGGGACAGCTTGCAGCTTTATGCATACAATGATTCAGATTGGGCTGGTGATTATGATACCAGGCAATCCACCAGTGGAAATTGTTTTTTTCTTGAAAGTTCATGCATATCTTGGTTGAGCAAAAAGCAACCCACTATTGCCACATCTACTTGCAAGGCTGAGTACAGGGCAGTCTTCACAGCTACAGTAGATTGTGTATGGTTGAGGAGATTATTGGCTGATCTTCGTGAGTGTCAGCAAACACCCACCACCATTCTCTCTGATAGCCAGAGTGCTATGGCCGTGGCACGAAATCTCGTATTTCATGGACATACTAAGCACATTGAGATTCATTATCACTATGTCAGAGAGAGGTTACATGCAAGGGAGATCAGTTTATCTTATTGCCCTACACAGGATAATGTTACAGATCTATTCACAAAGGCTTTACCTCGAGAGAAGTTTGAAGCTTTCCGCAAAGCTTTGGGCTTACTCTCATACAGAGAGTGATCTGCTGCCATGTACAGGTTCACACTTTCACTACAGGGGGGATTTGTAGGCATATGCTCACTTATGGTAGTGCTATGTGTGAGCAGGGCTTAACCAAGGGCACTTTTTCCCATGTGGTTTTTCCCCTTGGATATCAAGTGTGAAAGGACACTCTATCCATATAACTTTTGTACTTCTATATTATATGGATGTGACACACATGCAAGGGTTGACTTGCATTTTGTGACTACCACACACTTGGTGTTTTGAGCTCTCTCTCTCTTTCTCTCTCTCTCTCTCTCTCTCTCTCTCTCTCTCTCTCTCTCTCATTTCTATGTGAGCTTCTCCTTCCTGCACCTCAGCCTAATCTGCAAGAACATTTCTGTGTGTGTGAGTGTGTGAGTCCACCAACACCTCTCTGCACTACTTCCCTCCATCTTGTGATCCAACAATCCAGGCGATACCTTGTGAAGCTCAAGAACTACTTGCCTATCAATGCGAAATAGGTTGATGAAGATTACTTCAAAGATTACCCATAGCTTCTTCAAGCATATTCAGAGGCTTTTCACTTGAGGGGACAATTGTTTAGAAGACGGGGAAGATGTCGTCATTTGGCCACCCAAGTGGACTTTCCATGTTTTGTTCCAAGGTACAGGAGGCCACGGAGCTTCGTGTCACCCATACTCAGGCCAAGATTCATGTCACTACAAGAGGCCAAGCCTCGTGTCGCCCGTAGTGTGGCCAAGATGTGGAACCCACTGTTGGAAATATTGTTCATCCCAAGATGGACTCCCTGCATGCTTGTATCTAGCCCATTTATAAGGCCCTCCACTACATATTTATTTGCTATTTTTTGCACCATTTTTGGGAGCATTTGTTAGCATTTTTGGGGACTTTTGTCCTGGTCAACCTGTAGGACCCGGCCGACCAGTTCTAGAGGACCTATATAATAGGTGCCTCAATCCACGTCATTTTTATCTCCCTTTTCATCCTGATTTGTACATACCCGCATTCATGGGCCTCCCTCGTGCTGTACCTTGTATCTTATTCAGGTTCTTGATCATCTGCAATCTACTGTCTACACATATGCTGTTTTATTCTCTATTTTCAGATTTACAGCAATAGCACATAAACCTCACACCCACTTTCAAGAATCTCAGTTTAGGCTTCCCACTGAGCCAGTTTCATGCTCGGGAAGACCTTCTATTATAGGTTCCAAGAATGGGAGATATATCCATTGCATAATGCATGTGCACACATCTCTGTTTGCTTGAAACTGGTTTCTTGTAACCTGTTTTTGTGTGACTACTTCACGACCACGGGACACCCACCCGTGAACCATGCGAATGCTCTATATTCTAACATGGTTTGTGGCATGTGAACAGGTGGCAAGTATCCATTTAAACCCTCGTTTATTATTCTAAAGGTTTTCTGCAGTTCACATTCATTAAAGTTGGGCACCGGCCATGGCCAATGTCATGTGCATGCACTTGGAACTGTCATCATTTTGTTCCTTCACTAGTCTTGACCAGTGTTTCACACATTGAGCGGAGCCAAGGTGTGAAAGGGGATTTTTCCACAAAAGAAAGCTAAAGCATTTACTGGCAAAGTTTGGGCTGAAAGATGACTATGCAACATGAGCACCATGGGATTTTTATCAATAAAGTGACTTATAATGTTTATAAGTCAATATGTTCACACATCATTAATGATGGGCTGGACATATTATTATTTTGGACATGGACAAGTGGATAAAAGGAGGCGCCTACATGAAACTTGGGCTATAAGTTTGGGAAAAGCATAAAGTTGATATTTTTGGGCAAGTTCAGCTATTTTGGGCAAAACGGAAAAGCACAACTATTTTAGAGCTGGTCGACTCTTTTAAAGGAAGGCAGGGGGCTGTTTTTATCATCAAGCTCTCATCTCTCCTGGCCGACTACAGCTTTCTCTCCCTTTTCCCTCAGTGCTAACCGTACAGTAGCCTTCTGGTGGTGCTTCTTGCGCTGGCCGTACAGCAGGCAATCACTTTCATCTCTCTGTATTTTGGCCGAACATCTGCTGAAAACTGGTCGTACAGATCTGGCCATAAAGCAGCAGATCTCTCTCTCTCATCAGGCCGTACACAGCAGCCACACGCGTGATGGGCATCTGGTGTTCTTCACTCACAATTCTGGCTCTGTTATGGGCAGATTTGGGGCTGTTTTCGAGAAATCTGAAACGGTTTTTGAGAGCTCTTCTGGGGCTGATTTGAGGCTCTGTTTTGGAGCTGTTTTTGGCTCCGTACCAGGTTGTTTTATGGACTGTTTATGAGCTCATTCATGGGACTGTATTGAGACAGTTTTTCGGATGGCTTTTGGTGCTATGTTTATATCTTGGTACTGAATAGATATCTGGGCAAGAGTTGTACTGATGCTGTGGAAAATCCGGTGTTGTATGCACCTGCACCTTGGTTTATTGTAAAAGCTTCTTGCTCAATAAAGAAGTTCCTACGGGGGCCCAGCCGTTCCGGCTCATTATATTGTTTATGGTTCTTCTGCTATGTTTTCAAGCTCCGTCTAGTATTTGAAGTGTTGGTCTATCGTTTCGGGTCCCCCTTCTAGTTACAAGAATCCCGTCATCAAGTTTAACAGAAGGGGATGTTATGTGCATGAACACGTACATGCTAATCCCACAAGTAATCCTTGAAGAGGCAACAGAATAAAAACCAAATTCAGGACCAAGTGGCTGTCAGCCAGCAGACAAAGAAGGCATTCTGGTGTCTGCTGGCAGCAAAGGTTATTTCATGTCCAGGGACCTGGCCAACAGCAGGTCGGCTGTCACCCACTTGTATTTGTGAGAAATCCCCAATCCAAAACCCTAATCAGCTTACATGGAATTTTGTATCAAGAATTTTGAAGTAAATAAAACTTGGACATGTTGTCTGACCTAGCATGGCAGACTTCATGATTGGACATGTGTCCTTTTCCAAGGAACCATGATTGGACATGCTTCTATTCCGAAATGGGAGAGCATAATATTGCATGCATGAATGGACATGCTTCCATCCCGATGTGGGGAAGTATGATTGGACATGCTTCATAAACATGATGGACTATGCACTCTTACCATTATGGGAGAGCGTATAGATGGATACAAGTGTATGAAACGGATGGTACTCACCTTAGGCACATGCACAATAAGCTGTTTGAAAATCTTGCATCTGATTTTGAGAATGCCTGAACATTTAGGCATTCATAATAAAGCATCGAACTTGAGCATAATACTGATTGCTGATCTAGTGACTTGTATTTTGCAGGAGGTTAAGTATGCTTCTTACTTAAACTACTTTCAATTTTGATAGTTTTACAAAATATGTACCTTTTAAGTTGAAGGTCAATTTTGAGGCCTTTCCCTTCATCTTTTGGGAAAACAAAGGCTGGAATCGGAATCAAAGCGATCGAAAACCCCCCGAGCATTTTTTTTTAAAAAAATATTTATTTATTTATTTATTTTTGAGGTGACGTGGCGACTCGCCCATGCCATCTCAGCAACTGTCTCTTCAGTTGCACATGCAAATTCGTTTTAGAACTTGAGTTATAAGCATCTCTTTCTATTTTCCAAAGAGGGAAAGAGAACTAACTCTTTCTATTTGTTGACAAAGGAAAGTTTCCCATGCAAAACTGAACATGTGTAAAAGTTTCCCATGCAAACTAAAACATGTGTAAAAGTTTCCCATGCAACCTAACATGTGTAATCTTTTTCTATTTTGAACTAAGAAAGCTTTTTAGAAAGGAATTCACCTATAAAAGGAGGTGATTCCCTTCATTTTGGAAGAGGAGAGTTCATGTAAACTTGTGCAGTTTTGAGAGAAGGAAGGCAAGAAGACTAGCTTCTTCTCTACCAAGTGCAGAGAACCATTTTTCAAGAGAGAAGACTGTCATGTGAAGACGGAGATGCTACTCAAGAAGAGGCTGAAGAGTTGAAAAAGAGCTTGCTGATTTTCTTCATCAAAGGACTTCACTCTTGTGAGCATCCTTCCCACAAGAGAACCGGTTGTGTGACCCATTGGTAGGCCATTGGGTGGCACACAGACGGGTGAGTTTCTCCAACACTTGTGTGTGTGTGGTAGGCCACCACATACAAACTAGGAGATTCCAAAGGCTTTGTTTTCTATCTTGTTTGATGGCGGTACCAAAATCAGCCCATACACTTGTAAAATTCTGGAAGAATAATTCATATTCCTGTGAAGGGGCCCAGCTATAACTTGGTTGAACACAATGCTAATCGATACACTTAAATACACTAAGATTTGATGGACACTTGCTCAAATACAAGAAGTAAATTGCTGAATTGACAACAGACACACAATGAGCCAGAACAACCGACCCCTCCCTCAAATAAGGTATATTGATCTTGGGAGAATCAAGTACATAGTGTCATGGGCATTTCTGACCAGATTTCCATAGCAATGCATATGAATACAGTATTGCAAACAAGTGGTTGTCGTTGTTACAATCCACACTACCCTCTCAAGTGCCCATGTTCCCTACCATCTGCTCTCTATTGTTCCACCAACACATGGTAGCAACAATCTGCAAGAGAGCACGTAGGACAAGAGAACACTACACAAGGTATGTGATCTTGTAATCTGGTTCCTCCCTCTTGCTACTTGCTTCCATATTTAAGCATTAAAGCTTACCAATTGCAAGTAGAGTCGATCCAATTGCAAGTAGGGTCAATCACAGCGAAAGTCTTCGCGATGGAAGTCCTTGGAGTGAAGAGATCTTCGATTTGTCGCAATTCTTTGCGACAAAAGTCTTCAAGAGGATGAAGGGAACCTTGGGAAAGCTTCCCCTATGGTTCAACTTGAGAAAGGAGAGCTAAAATTAGGGTTTTCAGCAAAAAGACCAAAAATTACAGCAATAAAGAGAGCTGTTTTGCTGAATTTCAGTCATTGGAAGTGTGTAGGAGAGTGATTAGCATCCGGAATCACTCTTGGAAGCTTGAAAATCACCTTAGCAAGCTTGGAAATGGAGTTGGGAAGGAGAATGTGCAGAAAATGCAGCCCAACAGTCCTCATGAAGGAGGCGCCAATTTCTAGAGAGAGAAGGAGAGAGGTGGCGAGTTGCCAGTGTAGGGGGAAGGTAGGTGGTTTGTGGAGCAAGCTAGAGTGGACACATGGCTGGTTACTCCCTTTGTACAAAGGAGATAAGGTCTGGGCGGTGGACATTGGGTTGTATCCACCTCGGGACATCAGTGTGTGTGAACACCTGGTTGGTAATAATTTATAAGTGAGTTTTGGTTGCCCAAAACTTAATGAAGTGTGTACACACTCACTTATAAATTAGTGCTAACTCCTAAGGCCAAGTTTATGGCCAATACTTACCACCTGTCACATGCCACATAACCATGTCAACAGACAGTTTCACACGCACGGTTCGCGGGCGGGCGTCCCCTTACCCGGAATTACACATTGGTCAAGCAAGCATGAAAACAGCATGCAATTTCAATTGCAAGCAAGAACATAAAGATGCCATGCAATGCAGCATTAGTATGGACAATCCCCGTTCATGAGACTATACCAAAATAGACGTGCTCCAGGCAAGTACACGAGGTACCAGACCCAATGGAACACCAATCACCCAAGCATTTCCGGGCATGTACACGGAGGCACAAGTCCCAACGGAAAGCCAAGTCCACAGTAACACATGAGTGGCATCAATCCGTGGCATATACAACTGCAATGGACACCAGTCCAATGTACATACATGATAAGAAAGCACGGGTGGACCAATTGGGTGGCCAAATGGTGACATCCCCCCGGCTTCTAAACAATTGTCCGCAATTGAAAAGCATCCAAATATGTCTAAAGCACATGCGGACAATCTCTGAAGAACTCATCTACCCATTTAGCATCAATGGGAAGATAGTTCTTAAACTTCACAAGGTAACACCTGACAACTTTGCCTGCAGCAAGCTTGCATTCCTTGTGTACACAATCTGCTCTAGCTGCAAGATGTCCTCAAGCTCATCCACTTCTGGTGGATCTTCAATGACCGTCTCACTAGGCTCCGGCCCTACATACTTGCGAAGGAGACTCACATGAAAAGCATTGTGTATGTGCCAATGACTAGGTCATGCCAATCTGAAAGCCACTTCATTAATCTTCTCGATCACTCGAAAAGGCCCATAGTACCTGGTTGCAAGCTTAGGATATGCACCCTCTTTGCCAGGCCTCTTTGCAAGTCTTGCTTTCTCAAATTTCAGCAATACCCAATCATTCTCTTTAACATCCAATTGCCTTCTATGCTTGTCGGCAACCTTTTTATGCTTGTCTTGTGACCTTGCAATGGCTGTCCGCACTTGAGCAAAAGTAATATCCAAGTCTCTTACATACTCATCAGCTGCAAATATCTCATCCTTTGTGCGAAGAATGGGTGGCAAATCCACCTTACCAAAAACAATCTAAAACGGGGCCTTTCTCGTAGATGCATGCACCGTGTTGTTGTATGCAAATTCCACAAGCGGTAAGTACTTCTCCCGAGAAGACTTTTTTTTTTTCTTCCGAGAAAAGATCTATTCATTAGTTATATAAAAACGCCCGTAGGGCTACAAAAGATCCGCTCCTGCTCACAAGAAAAACAGAGCAGAGAACAAAGCAAGACAGCCAGGAAGACTCTCCCTAGGTGCTGAAAAGTACAAGTATCAGTACAAAGAACTGAGGCTATATCATACAATAGGAGGGGGGAAAAGCCAAACAGGTGGCCTGTAGTGCCAACGGAGGGACCCCGCATGTAGGGTATAGAAGGGGCCGCTGCGCCAGGTGATGTGAAAGGCCTTGCGCCGCAAGATCGCCTCATCCCGAGTCGCCTCGAATGCGGTCGTACTGTCCTCGCAGGGTGTGGATCAACTCCTGCCAAATCCCCCGAACAGTCTCGGCTGGTGGCTCCAGTCTCCCCTCAAAGGCCCTAAAACACCGGGCCCTCCAGGTGAACCAGATGGTGAGGCTGCTGAGGAGCTCCCATCGTAGATCCCTCTCCTGTGTCCAGCTGGCGGACAAGAAATCCGGTGAAGGAACAAGGCGAGGCTGGCCCCTAATGAATCTGATGGCCTGGCTGTCCTACTCCATCTCATAGCCCATAGCAGGCCCTGACGAAGTCGACCAAGCAGCGGCACCCCACGTATACATACCCTCTGGAGAGACGGGGGCCAGAATACGCAGCATCGTCTCTGTGTCTCCATAGGGTGGCCGCATCGGACGCAGGCCGCCAGAGGACCGCTGTAGATAAGCCAGGTGCCAACTGCTGAGCCCCTATGGGCGACCAGCCACTGGAAAGTCGAGATCCTACGGGCCTGTCGACTAGCCCAGAGCCGGGTCCAAAAATCCTCCAGGAACTCCTGTGAGAGTCCCTGTAGCAACCAGTGCCCCGCTGCAGCCGGAGAGACCATCCTCCTCGCTGTCAAAATATGCCGCCCCAACCGAACAGTATACTGGAAAAAGGTGATCTCTGTGGCCTCAAGGGATGCATAAGGATCATGCCACTCGTACTCACCAGGGTCCCACTGGAGCCGGGCCAAGGGGCGCGCTGCATATGCCCATATACGCCAATCCGGGAGCACATCTGCAGGGTCTGGGTCAATATGCCACTTCCGAGAAGCGGCCACTACCCGTATCCTCTGAAAGGTGCACTCTGCAACCAAAGGCGACTCCACCTCCACTCTCTGAAGTCTGCCCTCATCCTGAATCTCATAGTAGAGGCAGCTGCCATCCTCAGTGCAAGCTCTAACAGCAACCAGGATCTCCAACTGTGTAAAGGCTCCCATCCACCGTGGGGCCACTAGCTCGAGAGGCGTGAACCACTCCTCTGTGAGTGCCTCCTGAATGTCATCCCTCATAATCAACCCCCCTCTGAAGTGACTCAGCCTCTCCACCTGGATCTCCTCTGGGAGACTGCAGAAGGCCTGCCAGTCTCCAAAGCTACGTGCCGGGCCTGCCGCCAAAGGTCCACAGGCTAGACGAGGCCGAGAACCCAGCATATGACCCTGCTCTGTGCGAACCGCTAGGCTCCAGATGAGCGGCTGTCTAGCCCGCTCCTCAACACAAGAAGGAGGTCTCTGAGAGAGCCCCGGTCTCAGCAGCTCCCAAGCTCTCAGGATGCTCAAGGCAAATCTGTCCTCCCATCCTCTACTGAGGCCTGTCCTCCTCATCTATATGAAGATCCATCAAATCTCTGGTGCCCAAGTGCCCCCTGCTGGGGGAGCCCGAGCCTGCAGCCGCTGTAAAAGAAGCTCTTTCCAAGGCTCAGCGCCTGGAAGCAGCCCCCGAACAATAAGCTTCCCCAATAAGGCTCTGCTCTAATCGACTGGATCTATAATGCCCAAGCCTCCCTGGGCCAGCGAAAGTGTAATAACTGCCCAAGCAACCTTTGCCCGGGCTGGCTGACCGTCCCGCCCAGACCAAAGAAAGTTCCTGATCAGCCTCTCTACCTGGCTGATGCAAGAGCTCGAGAAGATCCAGCAAGACGTAATGTACCACATGGTCGCTAAAAGCACCTGATTTGCCACCACCACCCTCCCAGCCAAGGATAGCCGAGCTGTACTCCAATACAAAAGCTTCTTCCGAATGCTCAGAAGAAGCGGGGCAATCTGCTGCTCAGGTGACAGAACTAGTCCAATCTGGCATCCCACATATCGCACTGCTGTGCCAGGAAGAATCCATCTAAAACCGGGGTCTGGGCTCCATGCCGGAGTGGGAGCGCTACTGATCCAAAAGGCCACTGTCTTGCGCCAATTGATCAATGCTCCCGAAGCTGCACTAAAAACCTGGAGCGACTGCTCTGCCCGCTGAAGATTGGCCTCATGGCCATGCAAAAATAAACCCGTGTCATCAACAAACTCAGCATCGAGCACGTCCTCCCCCCGAACTGGGAGCTGGAGTCCTCGCAAACCAACCTCCTCTGCTGTCAGATACATGCTCATAGCCTCAGCAAAGAAGAGAAAAAGAAACGGGGCCAGAGGACACCCCTGACGGACTGATCTCGTCAACTCAAAACTCGGTCCCCCGTCCTCCTGCAATCAGCACCTGCCTACGAGTTGTGGAGTATAGAGCCGCCACCCCTCGAATCCAAGCTGGCTCAAAGCCCAGGCGAAGCATAGTGCCCTCTAAGAAACCCCAATCGACTCTATCGTATGCCTTCTCAAAATCGAGAAGCATCACGACCAAGTCCTCACCAAGAAATCTAGCTCGGGCCGTCGCCTCCCAAAATGTGAAAATGTTGTCAAGGATACTACGCTCCTTGACGAATCCTGTCTGGGTAGCATGAATCAACTCCCCCAGGAAGGGCTGAATCCTCAAACTCAAGGCCTTTGCTAAGACCTTGTACACAGTGTTGAGGATCGTAATAGGTCTCCAATGCCGAATATCATCTGATACTCCCTCCCCCTTGGGGATAAGAAAGATCAAGTCCTCTGAAAAGCTCTGTGGCATCACCCCAGTGTCCAAAACATACTGAAAGCCCCTGCGGAGGCCTGGCCCCAAAAGGTCCCAATAGCGCATAAAAAAGGCAGGCGTCAATCCGTCCTCCCCTGGGCAACTATGACGCAGCAGGACCCTCAAGGCCTCAGCAAGCTCAACCTCTGAAAGCGGCTCACCCAGAACTGTACGCATACGATCTGTGACCCTCCTCTGCACATGGGCCCACACAGTCTGTCTGCAAGCATCCCGAGCCTCAGTGGCTGGCTCCGCTGAAAGCAGGTCTCTATAGAACCCAGTGGCAATGGCTCTGATCTCCCCGCGCTCAGTAGCTACCGATCCGTCCGGCCTCCCAAGCTGACGGACTCCTGCTCGAGCATGGCGGGGTCCAGTAATCTCAAAAAACACCCCAGTCACTCTATCACCAAGCTGCGTCCACTGAGAGGCTTGGCGACGATAGTAAAACTCATGTCTTTGCTCCTCTGCCTCTCTAACCTCCTGGCGTGCCTGGCTCAGCTGGGACACCACCCACTCACATGCAGGCTGCTGCTCCTGAAGGCGCTGAAGCGAAGCAAGGCTGCGTCTCAGCCAATGCTCCCGCTCGCGAGTCTCTCCCAGCCGTGTCAAAGCTGCAGCGTGCAGAAAAGAGCTAAGCTCGATGAGTCCCTGGGCACACTGGCCAACTGCATCCTAGTCAGCGCACTGACTATCATGCCAGATCCTCTCAATATCCTCAGCGAGACTAGGATCTGTAAGTACCCTCTCTAGGATCCTCAACTGCAAGCTGGGCTCCCGTGTCCTCTCCTCAAGTGTCAAATAACTGGCGCATGGTCTGAAAATGAGGTGCCAGCGAGAATGCCAACGGAGCCCCCTCGCTCCCCTAACCAGTTGCCCACATAAAAGCGATCAATCCGTGATAGATTAGTCCCTCCCTGCCGGCGATCCGACCGAGAGAAACTAAGACTGTCCTGAGAGCGGGAGAAGGCCCCATGCTGCCATGCGTCAGTGATCCTTAGTGACATGCAAAATCGCTCCCAAGCTGCAAGCTCCGTGCCGTGCACTGTAACATGACTGCCTCCCACCCTATCGGCCGGGTCCTCAAGCATGTTGAAGTCTCCCCCGACACACCAATGTGTGGCCTCTGGCAATGCATCCGTAACCTGGGTCCAAAACTCTGCTCTGGCACTAGCATGGTTGGGCGCATAGACGTTGAGCACGCCCAAGAGCTCATCATGCATCCTCAGAATGACATACTGTGCTCTACCAGGCACAATGATCCCTCGATCCACAATGGCCTGCCGCCATACATCTGCAATGACCATGCACGCTCCTCCCTGTCCACCCAACGGGCCAAACCCTGCAGACCAAAAGGTGTCCCATCTACCAGGCATCACCGAACCATATCTCCGGATCCTGCTCTCACCCAAGTGGTGCTCCTGTATCATCAAAATATCAATACTGCCACCAACCAGGCATCTCTGAAGCTCCTGCCTAAAGCAACCACGATAGCTTATATAATGTGCTCCGCCAAGGCCCTGTACATTCCATGAGATGATCCTCATGGATGACCTGCTGAGGTGGATGCTGTCTCAGCCGTACGGCGGGCCTTCGCAAGCGGCTTGGACGGAGAATAGTCCCCATCCGAGCGGCTACGAATCTGCCCACCCGGTGTGCTGCAAGAATCACGGATCAGGCGCCAGTGGCTGTGTCCCATGGCGACTGCCTCCCGCTTAGACAGAGCAACCTTGTGTATGCATACATATCCAGGGTCGCGTGCTAAGTTTGCCACTATGCGAACGACCAAATGACGAATCCCTGAGGCATCCACACTCCCGGGATCCAAGAAAAAATGAGCCAACTCCCATAGTCGGCCTATCACATCTGTCACCTCCAGATCGCTCACATGGTGAGAAAACTCAACTGCCTGAGTCTTCAAAGTGCTAAGAGCGAGCTCCAGAGTCCACTCCCGATCGCATGGGCCACAGAGAGGGAACGAGAAGGCCACCGCTGAATCAAGTGCCTCCTCTCCGCGGGCCGGAGGTATCACTACATGAACTCTGATGGGTGCTAGCTCATGGGGGCCCTCTGCTCCAAAAAGCCGTGTGAATGAGTAATCAAAAGCCTCCGAGCACTGTCTAGTGCCGAGGCGACTCAGCCGACTGCGGATAGATGATATCCGTGAAGCCCGAATCGGCATGGTAAGTCTCCTCTGCGGTGCTCGAGCAAGGTCGGTGCTCAGAGCCCTCCGGACTGCAGGTGAACGTCAGGGGACTGCCAGGGCCTCCCGGGGAGCTGAGGCGGATGGGGGGGGAGGAGGGGGGGGCGAGGGGGGTGGAGGAGGAGCCGTTGCCGAAACCGGAGTGGGGACGGGAGGAGGCGAAGGTGGAAGCGAGGCGGTAGGGGGGGACGGGGGTGGGGGGGGTGAAGGAGGGGGTGCTGGCATCTCCTCGTCCTCAGTCGTCGCAGGGGTCTCCTCCTAGAGGGGAGCAAAGCTGTTCCTCACGGGAACCCAGTGATGCTGAGACTGTGGCTGCTGATGCATCGGTCTCTGCGCGTGCTGCTGTGGCTGTCTCCCTCGACGGCGCCCCTGTCCAGGCTGCCACTCCGAGGTCTCTGTGGCCTGAGCAGGTGTCCCGGAGGCTGCCTACCGAGCCGCATCTGTGGGCGGGCCATCAGGGGCCTCCTGCTGCGGTGAAGGTCGGGGTCTCCTGCGAGGGCAGGCCTTGGCCAGATGGCCGACCTGCCTGCAAATAAAGCACTGGTTCGGGAGCCCCGAGAACTCCACTCTTTGATCAATCCATCCCCCCCTATCCTAGGTAGCTGAATGACCTTCGGAAGGGAGGAGATGTCCGGAACCAAAACTCTGACCGAAGGTTGCCCAGCTGCTCTGGCCACCACTGAAGCTGCTGTGGGGCCAGTCTCTAGCACCGAACCCACCAATGCTCCTAGCCTAGAAAGGAGCGGAAGGTACTCACGGCGGAGTCCAGGGAAGCAAACTGTAACATGGAAAAGGCGCTCTCCCTGCTCGGCCGCTGCTGGGTCAAAGCCATGCTGCCAAGGTCTGAAGAATGCCCGAGCACCCCTGATGTCAAGGGGACTCATGGCTAGGACCTTGGCCATGCTTTGGACTGTCTCGAACTCGATCTGGTAGTGTCCACAGCCCAGTAGCTGAACGTCCAGGATCTTGCCCACATCTCCAAGAAGGCGGAATTGGAGAAGATCCCGGATCTCCCCTCTGCTAGGGCGAGTGCCGACTATACGACAGATGGTGGAATGTGCCTGGAGGCGTTCCACCTCTGCGGCGAGGCTCGCTTCCTCTTCTGGCGAAAGAGAAAGCCTGATGGGGGTATCCTCAGGGGCGGGCGAGGGGGCTGCGGGAGAGTCCCTCTGAGGTGGGGCGGGAGGAGCCTCCATCAGTGTCTGAAGCTATGTCGAAGGCGGAGCGAATGCGGAAAGTCCTGCAAGAACCGAGCTGCACACAAAGGACGGAGGGGGAAGGCGGAAGGCAAAAAGAAAACCCCAGGGGACGGAAAAATCAGAAAAAATGGGAGAGGGGGGGGGGAGGCGGCGAAGACAAAAAGCCCCTAGGGGGGAGGCGGAAGCAGCGCGAAAAAGGGGGCGGGAGGGAAGATAAGGCGACGGTGGCGAAAGGGGGGGCGGGGCGCTGAAGAAGGATGGGAGGGCGCGAAGGAGAGGAGCAGGAGCAGGGGATGGCGCTGGAGCGCGCAGGACAGCCAAGCGGGGGAGGGGGGGCAAACGCGAGGGCAGGCGCGGGGGGGGGGGGGGGGGCAGACGCGAGGGCGTGCAGTCAGCGCGAGCAGGGGGAGGGGGGAGCGTGAGCTTCAGCGAGCAAGTAAAAAAAAGCACGTGTGGGAGCAAGTTCTTCCCAAGAAGACTTCTGATCCACGACATAACATTTCAAGAGATCCAACACGGCTGAATTTGCAGCCTCACTTTGCCCATCCGTTTGAGGGTGATAAGCTGATAAGAAGTCCAATTTGGTGCCCATATTATCAAATAAGGCCCGCCAAAAGAGACTTGTAGTCCTGGGATCTCTATCCCCCACAATGGACTTAGGCATTCCATGATGTTTGAACACTTGTGCAAGATATATTTTAACCATATGCTCAGCTTTGATGGTCTTTTTGACCGACAAGAAATGAGCTTGCTTGCTAAACCTATCCACAATTGTCCAAATTGCATCATTACCTCGTTGGGTCCGTGGCAAGTCCATAATGAAATCCATTGTAATACTTTCCCATGGCTACGTGGGAATAGGCAATGGCTGAAGCAAACCTAATGCCTTTTGTCTATCAAATTTCACCTTTTGACAGGTGATACATGCACGTACATGTGCCTCTATGTCCTTCCGCATATCTAGCCAAAAGAAATACCGCTCAATCATGTGCATAGTAGGCATTATGCCTCTATGACCAACATATGGAGGAGCATAGCACTCATCCAAAACCTTTTGCCTCATGTCAGACACTACACATAGGCAATTATCTTTCATGAAATAACCCTCTTTGATCACATGTGAGGCATGTGCATGACCAGCCATCAAATCAGCCCAAATAGTGGCAAAATCAGCATCCGTATGATACAAATCACGCATGGTAGACAAGTCCCCACGAGAGGCAACCGAGATAGCTGCTACATACGGCTTTCGTGACAATGCATCGGCCACTACATTCTTCTTTCCCGGGGTGTGTAAGATCTGAAAATGAAACATAGAGGGGAAATTGGCCATCCTCATATGCTTCTTTGACAACTTAGTTTGGATAAGAAAATACCTCAAACTCTGGTGATCTGTCTTCACAGTGAAATCAGCCCCAAGAAGGTAATGTTTCCATATAGTAAGTGCATGAATTACAACCAAGAGCTCTTTCTCATAAATGCCAAGAGATAGCTCTGCATCATGCAATCTACAGCTCTCATAAGCCACAGCATGTCCCTCTTGATTAAGGACAGCTCCTATGCAATTTCCAGATGCATCACATTCCACACAAAAAGGCTTTTGCAAATCCGGAATGATCAACACTGGACCATGAGTAGTTGCATCTTTCAATTTGAGGAATGCATCCCTCTCTACATTAGTCCATTTGAACACAGCCTTCTTCTTTGTCAAATCATGCAAAGGAGAAGCAATCCATGCAAAGTGCCGAATGAACCTGCGGTAGTAAGAGCATAATCCAAGAAAACTACAGATCTCATGCACCAAACTCAATTCGGGCCAGTTCCGAATTGTATCAATCTTTGCAGGATCCATCCGCACTCCATCTTTGGACACAATATGCCCAAGATAATGTATCTCTGACAAGAAGAACTCACTCTTCTTTGTATTTATGAAGAGTTTATGCTTACGGGGTTCTTCAAAAACAATGGCCAAATGAGCTCTATACTCTTCTTCGGTCTTGGAGAAGACTAGGATGTCATCAAAGAAGACACGTGTAAATTTCCTGTACCCACGGAATATGCGATCCATCATTCTATTGAATGTAGCCGGGGCATTTGTAAGACCAAAAGGCATAACAAGATACTCATAAAGCCCAAATGCTGTCCTGAAAGCAGTTTTGTGTACATCCTCAAGCACTACACGCACTTGATGATACCCACTCTTGAGATCAATTCGGCTAAAGCATGCCGATCCATCCAACTTGTTAAGGATATCGTCTATGCGTGGAATCGGAAACCGATTCTTGATGGTAAGCTTATTCAAAGCTCTATAATCCACACACATACGAAAGGATCCATTCTTCTTTTGAACCAACAGGACAGGGGAACAATTTGGGGAAGAGCTTGGCTGAACCAAACCCTTCTCAAGAAGCTCATTCACCTGCTTCATGATCTCCTCTTTTTGGGATGCACTTACATGATAGGCTGGCCTATTAGGCGGTGAGCTACCTGGCAAAAGATCAATGCGATGATCTTCCGGTTGTACGGGTGGCAACTCATTTGGTAACTCATCAGCAAAACAATCATTGTGCTCTTGCAAAAATTTCAGCCTATCATTACTAAGAGTGTTTACATGTACATTATTTTCCTCAACATAATCTTGTACAAAAATCAAGTACGCAAAAACACTCTTTTTCATTACTTTCTTAATTTGTACATGAGATACAAGGGGAATGGTATCACCCTCTTCACCAGCATCAATTACATGCTCTCGGCCTTTATGCATGAAAGTGATCCTGTTGGTCTTGTAAGCCTTGCACGGATCAATACGTGTATGCCAAGGCTTTCCAAGCAATACATCACAGCCATTCAAAGGCGCCACAAGAAAATCCTATTGGGGTAAAGGCGATATGCCCACCCTTATAGTGTGTACAAGCCCATAAGTTATAGTACATAGTACACTTAGTACTTTTAATGTACTAAGTGCACTATGTGTACTAGTGCAATATACATGTGTGATAGGGGAGTCACACACTCATGCCTCATGAGTTGACTTATCCCCACAACTCTCTCTCTCTCTCTCTCTCCCTGTGTGAGGCGCGGGGCTTCTTATCATGAGCCTCGTGTGAGAGAATATACCAATTGCTGGTGTCGAGCGAGGAGCGAAGAGCAGGCGGCGCACAGAGGCGGGTTCTGTGCAACAAATAGCGCCGACGCACTGTTTCTCCCACACAACTGGTATCAGAGCTATCGTAGATGATGAAGCGGGTGCTGGTAGTACCTTGGTCGAGGGCTCCAACGAAGGCTTGATCTGCTGCCATAGCTTTCTAATTTCTCTCTCCCTGTGTGAGGCGCGGGGCTTCTTATCATGAGCCTCGTGTGAGAATATACCAATTGCTGGTGTCGAGCGAGGAGCTAGGAGCAGGCGGCGCACAGAGGCGGGTTCTGTGCAACAAATAGCGCCGACGCACTGTTTCTCCCACACAAATCCTTATGATCCACATAGTCTTGAATGTGTATGCGCAACTTGCCAAAAATAGGCATGACCTGCACTTCTCTACCAACAAAGGCAACCCATGCTTCAATTTGAGGACCCATGTCCTCCACTTCAATACCCAAAGCAGTTGCCATCTGTGTGGATATGAAATTTTCAGATGCACAATCATCAAACATGAACAAAGCGGGCTGATCCTTGAGCTGTCCCCAAGCTTTACATACAACCCTGTCTTTGCTATCATGTGAAGTGTTGCCCTGCACATCAGGAACCATATGCACATTAGGCTTTGATGCATTTGCATTATCATGCTTCTTCTTGTTTGGGCATGCCTTTGCAATATGCTCGGTGCTACCAAAAGTAAAGCATTTTCCCTCACTCATATATTGCTTTTTCTTCTCCGAAGTGAGACCATAGTCTCTCAGTTTGAAGAAACACTTCTTGGTAGTGTTATTTTCAGCCTTTGGACAATGTTTATCTTGGTTTTGGTCCTTTTTAGATGGCTGTCCATCATTTTGCAGGTTTTGGACAGCCCTCTCTTTGCCTTGAATTGAGGGTTTAGCCTTATTGGATTGATTCAATTTGAGTTCCAATTGCTCGGTGGCGGTAGCGGCTGCGATTAGTTGGTGTAAGGTATGACCAGGATACATTTGTAGTCCCGCTTTGTACACGGGTTGCAATCCCGATTGAAACCTTCTCTTCCTTTCCGCCTCGGTGACATGCATAAATGGAGACACCTCCAAAAGCACTTTCCAAAACTTTTGTACATATTTACCAATTCCCCCTCATTTTGCTTCACCCAATCCCACTTCATTGTTATCTCATTCAATGCATTGGGAGGCAAGAATTGAGCATAGAACCTCTCCTTAAACTCTTCCCATGATCTAACACGATTTAGTGAGAGCTTCTCCATGAGCCACCAATGGGCAGCAGTGCCTTTCATAAACATGCTTACATGCCGGATCATGGATTTCTGAGTGAAATCCTCGTCTCACTGAAAGCAATATCAAACTGGGCAATAAAAGCAAGTGCCTTTGATGCATCATATTCCCCATGATATGTGTCAAACTTCACAGATTTGTCTTGATGCATGTGCCTGCATCTCAACATGTTTTCCCCCATGTTTGTCCATTGGGACAGCCCCTGTGACTGGCATCATTTTAGGACCAAAAGGTGATGCATAAGGCATAGATACATGTGCCCTGTAAGCATGAGGCATGGCTGGCCCCTCAACATGCATTGATACATTTTCAGCCATAGCTTCTCCCTCACGAGCACACTCGAAGGCATGAGTGGCATGAGAGATGCGGAATACCTACACCAACAGAAAATTGCAGCCCATGTTGCATGTGTTGTGCATGCACATTTTCAGCCGGCAATGGCATTTGACATACATTTTGACCACTGCCATAAACATTGTATCCTTCAAGGGCTACATAAGGTATTCCTGCATGGTGTAAAGTCACTGATTGTTCCTCTCCCATAGCATGAAGATTCATCCTCTTAGACATAAGTTCTTGTTCGGGCACATGTGGGGATTCCAATTCATGTGGAATGGTTGCCTTTTCTGCATAGACATCCTCGGTACGAGCCAAGTATACACATGTTGCATCCCTCGGTTGCATGTGCAACTCTTGAGCAATCATTGCCATTGCATGATCCATATAAGATTCAGCTTTCTTGGCCTTCAAACAATCATGTACCAATGGATCCTCGTGGCGGTAGAGATTCAATTCTTCTTCTTGTACATGGAGAAGAGCCTGCGTACGAGTAAGTTCAGCCCTCAAAACTATAGACTCTTCTTCCTTCTCTTTGCCACGGGACGGCTGTCCCACATATTCATGTTCCCTATTAAGCACCATATGAGTTTCCTCATCCTGTAAAGCATTGGAAACATGCATTTCATTGTCCCTGCCTCTTGTGTTAGCATCTCCAACATTCATTGTATGGTTATCCATAATGTTCTAAGTGTAGAGATAGCTAGTGTTCACGGTGATCGTCTCTCACGATAGAAGTGGAAGAGAACCGTATGCTCTGATACCAATGTAACTTGGTTGAACACAATGCTAATCAATACACTTAAATACACTAAGATTTGATGGACACTTGCTCAAATACAAGAAAGTAAATTGCTGAATTGACAAGAGACACACAATGAGCCGGAATGGCCGACCCCTCCCTCAAATAAAGTATATCGACCTTGGGAGAATCAAGTACATAATGTCATGGGCATTTCTGACCAGATTTCCATACCAATGCATATGAATACAATATTGCAAACAAGTGGTTGTCGTTGTAGACTTGCAATCCACACTATCCTCTCAAGTGTCCATGTTCCCTACCATCTGCTCTCTATTGTTCCACCAACACATGGTAGCAACAATCTGCAAGAGAGCAAGTAGAACAAGAGAACACTACACAGGGTATGTGATCTTGTAATCCAATTCCTCCCTCCTGCTACTTGCTTCCATATTTAAGCATTAAAGCTTACCAATTGCAAGTAGAGTCGATGACAACGGAAGTCTTCGCGATGGAAGTCCTTGAAGTGAAGAGATCTTCGATTTGTCGCAATTCTTCACGACAAAAGTCTTCAAGAGGATGAAGGGAACCTTGGGAAAGCTTCCCCTATGGTTCAACTTGAGAAAGGAGGGCTGAAATTAGGGTTTTCAGCAAAAAGACCAGAAATTACAGCAATAAAGAGAGCTGTTTTGCTGAATTTAAGTCATTGGAAGTGTGTAGGAGAGTGATTAGCATCCGGAATCACTCTTGAAAGCTTGAAAATCACCTTAGCAAGCTTGGAAATGGAGTTGGGAAGGAGAATGTGCAGAAAATGCAGCCCAACAGCCCTCATGAAGAAGGCGCCAATTTCTAGAGAGAGGAGGAGGAGAGGTGGTGAGTTGTCCAGTGTAGGTGGCAGGCAGGTGCTTTGTGGAGCAGGACACATGGCTGGTTACTCCCTTTGTACAAAGGGGATAACGTCTGGGCGGTGGACATTGGGTTATGTCCACCTCGGGACATCAGTGTGTGTGAACACCGGGCTGGTCATAATTTATAAGTGAGTTTTGGTCGCCCAAAACTTAATGAAGTGTGTGTACACACTCACTTATAAATTAGTGCTAACTCCTAAGGCCAAGTTTATGACCAATACTTACCACCTGTCACATGCCACATAACCATGTCAACAAACAGTTTCACACGCACAGTTCGCGGGCGGGCGTCCCCTTACCCGGAACTACACATTGGTCAAGCAAGCATGAAAACAGCATGCAATTTCAATTGCAAGCAAGCACATAAAGATGCTATGCAATGCAGCATTGGTATGGACAATCCCCGTTCATGAGACTATACCAAAATAGACGTGCTCCAGGCAAGTACACAAGGTACCAAACGCAATGGAACACCAATCCACCAAGCATTTCCGGGCATGTACATGGAGGTACCAAACCCAATGGAACACCAATCCACCAAGCATTTCCGGGCATGTACACGGCGGCACAAGTCCCAACGGAAAGCCAAGTCCACAATAACACATGAGTGGCATCAATCCCTGGCATGTACAACTGCCATGGACACCAGTCCAATGTACATACATGATAAGAAAGTACGGGTGGACCAATTGGGTGGCCAAATGGTGACACCGGCCGTTCCAGGTCTATGCTGTGTCGTCTCTCTTTCTCTCAATTATTCTTCCATCTACTTGGCTCCAGTATTGTTGGCTGAAAATTCATGAGACTTGTAGTCAGGTCACTTTGACTCTTTTTCGACGAGTCCAACATCAACAGTCTACACCGACGCATACTTGTTTGGGTAACATGTATTTATTATTTGCATTGCATGGAATATCTTGCTAAAAAGCCCTTGGAAGTTTGTACACAAATTAAATACTCCAATAATACACAACAGGATTGTCGGGCTATTCGCAGCCCCAGTGGTGGTGTACTCTGCAGTCTCTATCTTTGCAAATTTATTTTGTGCAATGTTGTGTACTTTCAGTTATCTGTTGCATTGTTGTTGGTTCATATTTGACTAGCTTGTTGTTCACGTGATGGTGCCCAGAAACGTTCACACCCCTTACAGTGTAATTACATCTGCATCAACCGAAGGTTCATGTCGATCAAAAAGGTGGTCCTAACACAAGTTCTTGCGAACGGAGGGCAAGGGGCCCGTCTACACCTTTCCTTACATTGATAGACCCACGACACTCACCACCACAAAGATGCAGCTCCACACAAAACATTTCAATGATCTCTACTACACAAATGTCTCCAACCAGCCATCATTACCACATGCCACTTCTTCCAACTCATTATCCTCATCCTTGAGGAGGTGCAAAAGGACCAATGCACAAGTAGAGAACGCATGGTCTTCGACCTCTATGGCATGGTCAAATACTTCCATGGCCACAAGGTGGTCACCTTCGAGGATCTGCTGTATACCCGCTTCTGGATACCCTTTGACATTTTGTGGCGATTGGGTCAATGGCTTTCCTACAAGCCCTTCATCACTTCCTTCTACGAGACCGGTAATAACTTTGGCACCAATACAAGCTGGTAAGTCTCATCGCCATGCTGGGTCCAATCTACTACTTTCCTTTTGTTTATGGACCCGGAGCCAGTAAAAAACCCTCCTCAACTCAAGACAAGTGCCACAAAAGCTTCATGACCTTGATTCCCCAAAACCAAGATGAAAGATACATGTCAAAGAAAGTCAAAATAAGAGTCAAAGAAAGCACAGAGTTACAGTTCTCACAAAAAGGAGAGCACACACGTGCACACCTTCAACCCTCATACATAGGCACTCACAATAGCTAGCACCTGCACCAAGCCTCATCATCAACAACCATCTAGGTACATCTCTGGATGGGGAAGCAATGGTGGCCTTGTCCATGGTATGACCCATCGCCTAGGCCCTAGATGCTCTTTGATTTTGTAGGAACCTCCAAAGATCTTCAAAGAAAACAACTCCTTGTGGTCTCCATTGGACCATTTGCCGCTTCTTCAACTACCTTCACCATCATAAGACGAACATTACCACCAAAGGTGCAACAAGCAACAACAAAGTAGCCCAACCTCTAGTTCCACCATGAGATTTGGGAGTCATACCTTGCCACGCCAAACAATCCTCAACCACCATCAATCATTGCTAATCAAATGAAGATGGTCTTGGCGCATGAATCCACAAAGCAAGCCATGGGGTCCTCTTTCTTTTTCTGGGTCCAAACAACTCACAAGCCCAGAAATGAGGCCTCGCTTCAAGCATTTTCACGTGCACATGCATGCTTCCTAACTCAAGGACCAACCAAACTCTACCTCCAACAAACCTCGAAGCACATGGATTGGTCTCTTCACCGACTACATCTTCAACCATCACACCTCTTCGGAACCGACAGCATCTTCAACCACCCGAGATTGGTTACGCAAGGACACGGTCACCATTAGGAAGGGGAGTACATTAAACGACTTTGTTGGTTAACATGGTTTCGCCCGCCCATCCTACTGTAAGGCCATTCACCATCCTTATCGTTTGTAGCAGAAGCCCCTTCATGTACTTATTTGCTTAAAACTAGAACTAGTTTTAAGTTTTTCCTGGCCTAGTGAGAAACCTAGTCATCTGTACATAAGTCATTTTTGGCATTAAGCAATACACATTCATTCCCTTGCATTAGAGTACTTGTGAGCTCTCCCTCTTCTCTACTCTCTTTGATTGCTTGTATTCTCATGGACCTTTGTTTAGCTTGATAGTTTGCTTGCTTAGATAGAATTGAGTGTAGGCTTCTCCCTCTCATGAGCTTCTTCGTTACCCACTCTTGTGAGAGAGAACCACCATGAAGGCTATTCTCTTCTTACCTCCAATTAGGAGTAGACAGCTCTCCCTTCACCTCCATCGCCATGAACGCATCTCGATGTGACAATAGAGTGAGGACACGACTGACCGGCTAGCACCCCCACATCAGGGAGTTGCATTTACGGCTCTTGTTGGACATGTCATTTCCAGCTCTCTTTTACTCCATTTTATGCCCCTTTTTATCCAGATACTAATCTGATGTTTTTAGGGATTTTTCCCATATTTCTTAAGGCTATTTTAGGCATTTTTATCAGTCGTGGACATTTGTCCTCCAGTGCTATTAGCCGACTGCTCTACATGAGATGTATATAAGCATGGCCATTGTGCCTTCATAATTCATTCAATACATTCATTACTTTTCAGTTCTTGGCTCAAGTGTTCGATCTCTCTTGGCTGTCTCTCTCTCGTGTGATCTCTATTTGCTTCCGCTTCATATTCACATATTCTCACATGGTAGCAAAGATCTTGAGCTTCCCCAGATCAGCAACAAGAAGAGTTTTCAGCCCGCGTTTTTCTCCTCTACTTCCTTGGTGGCTGCATTTTGGAGATCGACTTTCATCGCACAAATCAGCTTTTTCTGTTGCGTTTCTCCTACAGCAACACCTTGCTACGTTTTTTTTTCCCTCTCCTCTCTCCTAATTTTGTATTCTGCGCATACCCCGGACTTGTTCGTACTCCACGCTTGTGGTAGCACAGTGCACTTGCTCCATTAGCCACTCCCTCCCTGACTTCATCGCGCATCAGGTTGGCTCCTGTCTTCACCCGTGTGCCTTGATCTCCGGTAGGAGTATAGTTCTACATCTTTCTTTCACCTCACCTAGCATTTAGGGAGGAGTGGGCCACCCCCGGGTACCTACTTGCAGCCTTTCCACTGTAAATTCAAGAGAAGGATTCCATGGCGTCTACACCGACAGTCATCTCTTCATCCATTCCTCAACTTCCCAAGGAATCCATCTTAGATGGAACCAATTATCTTGATTAGGCACTATAAATGAAGATTCTCCTTCAATATCATCGGCTATGGGATATTGTTTCTGGTGCATATGCCTCTCTCGATGCTACTTCTCCTCAAACTGCGACGATTGATGCCTGGGTTGACAAAGATGCAAGGACTTATGCCTTTATCTTCTTCAACATAAAACCGTCTATTGCTCATCAATTTGATGACAATGATGAGGAAACTGCAGAAGAATTGTGGGATAACATCCAAAGGAGGTATCATCGTGAGAACTCTTGGAGAATCAACTCTCCAACTTGAAGATTGCCAATACTGCTAACATCATGGATTCTATTATGGAGTTCATAAACATTCAAAAGCAGTTGGTCTCTTTAGGGAGCAAAGCTACCGACGATGAGAACTTTGTCAATCGGCTCCTCGCCAAATCGCCCGAGACTTTCTCTGCTTTTTGTGATACTATATCACTTCTTCCTTCTACTCTTGATCTACATACCATTGTTGGCATGCTTCAGGATAAGGCCATGAGAAAGAACACCAGCCAGGGTACTTCCGAGACCCTTCTTCAGGCTAAGGGCAAAAGCAACTGGCAGTCCAAGGTTTCCAGAGCAACAAAGGTGACCACAAATCTGCCAACAATCCCTCTCACAAAGAGCTTACTTGTCATTATTGTGGTCTCAAAGGTCACATTCAGCCTGATTGTCACAACAAGAAGAGAGAAGGCTGTTCTGCTACGAAACCCCCCAATCAAACCTCTTCATCCAACAGCCAAACTCAAAAATCCTCTTCCACCAAGGAGACTATCTTCATCAATATTGAGGAGCTTCCCTCTGACTCTCATGTTCCTTCCACCACACGTCTTACGGATTGAGTGGTTGATAGTGGGTGTACTACTCACATGACTCCTGATAGGACCATTCTTCATAACATTCATCCCAGCTCTTCGACGGTGTTCATTGGTGATACTTCCAACCTGGAGGCCTCTTCGGTTGGTAGTGTGCGACTTAACTCTTCCCCAGGCAAGCCTTCTACCATTCAGGATGTGCTTCATTTTTCCAAGCTCTCCAGCAATCTCCTCTCAATTTTTCGGATTGCCGAGAAAGGATATAGTGTCTACTTCGACAATTCCGTCCTCAAGATCATCGACACCAGCAACTTGCAAATTGTTGTCACAGGTATCCAAGAAGGTGGTTTTTATTGGTTGAAAGACTTTGTAGGCTCTTTGACTAAGTCCCATTCTCATCTGTTGCAACTTCTTCACAGCTATCATGCCTTGGTAGCTCATGTGGATACGGATTTGTGGCATGCTCGCTAACTTCTCTGTAGCTACTATCTTCTCAACAGATGGTCGAGGGTCTTCCACCACTGAAACCCTCCCACTCCACTTGTGTGGCTTGTCTTCATGGCAAGTAACACCAAGTTGCCTTTCCTCAAGAGACTACTGATCACGCCTCTCATATTCTAGAGCTCATTCATATGGACCTATGCAGCCCCATGTAGACTACTACCCAAGGAGGAGCCAAGTACCTTATGCTTATTATTAATGATTACTCACGCAAAGTTTGGGTTTATCTCTTGGAAGAAAAATCTCAAGCTTTCTCTCACTTCCAAGAGTGGGTGACTTTGGTCAAGATTACAACAACACAGAAGGTTCAACAAGTCCCTTCCGACAATGGAGGAGAATTCATCTCCAACGCCTTCCATAATTTTTGCTTGGAGAGCGAAATATAATTTCATTATCTTCTACTGAGGCTGAGTACCGTGCTTATCTGAATACCTACTATGAGCTGTTATGGTTGTTCCAGATGTTGAGTAATCTTGATTTACTCTCCGATTCTCCGATCCGTATTCTTGCGGACAGCAAGAGTCCCTTGGCGTTGGCTCGAACTTCATCCTTCCATGGCAAGACCAAACATATTGAGGTCCACTTTCACTTCGTTCGTGAGGTGGTCGCCAACGGCATCATTACACTGGAGTATTGTCCTTCTCAAGACAACGTTGCTGATCTTTTCACCAAACTTCTTCCTCGAGATATTATTGCTCAGCTCCTTACCCGTATCATGTATAACCCATGTGCTGGAGATGAGAGGAGGTGTTGGACATGTCATCTCCAGCTCTCTTTTACTCCGTTTTATGCCCCTTTTTATCCAGATATTTATCTGATATTTTTAGGGATTTTCCCCACTATTTTAGGCATTTTTATCAGTCATGGACATTTGTTCTCCAATGCTATGGCCGACTGCTCTACATAAAATGTATATAAGCATGGCCATTGTGCCTTCATAATTCATTCAATACTTTTCAGTTCTTGACTCAACTGGTGGATTTCTCTTGGATGTCTACTCTCTCTTGTGTGATCTCTAATTGCTTCCGCTTCATATTCACACATTCTCCCAGCTCTAAGGAAAGACCAGATGACAATTGTTTCGGCAAAGGCTAAGGTAAGCTATTATCTTGAACACGACCTAAAGTGAAATGGTATGTGCATACTGACCTTATGAGGAATGGTAAGTGCATACCGACATTAGATTGGCACATTCATACCAATTGAAAGATGGGTAAGTCTGTACCACTTGCAAGATGGGTACGTCTGTACCGGTATGTCATGTAAGACAAAATGTTGATAAGCTTGTAAAAGGCAGTACCCAATTATCACAACTTTCCACACACAAAAAAAACATTCCCCGTACAACACTCTCTCACAATGTGCTTGTCAGAGTCACACTTAAAACATCACCCAGCTAGCCACTTAAGTTTGAACTCTTCCTAAAGAGTCCTCAATTCAACACTCCACCACTAGAATTTGTCCTTGTCATTTTGGCATTAATAGCTCCTTCTTTAGAATTATCCTTTCCCATTTGCTGGTTGTGTTGTGTCATAGGCTTGTGACCATAGTAGTGTCTCAAAGATTGTCGCCAAACAAGCTGACCATGTGCGCAACAATCAACCCTTCAAACCATCCATAAATCTGCTGACCTGCTCCTTTGTTCGAATGATCTTGTTGAGAATGAACAAGAACTTTCTGAAACCAGGAAGGTACTCAATTACGTGATCACCTTATCATTGAGAGAGATTCTCCCTTTTTAAACCACGCCAGTAGTCCAACAGGCTAGTGGAGCTCACACACAGCTCTGAAAGGATATCAATGAGCCTACAACTAGCCCCCCATCCGCTAGCAATTGGCAAGTAATTACTTGGGTTCTCCTGACCTTCCTTGCTTAACCATCCTGACCTTCCTTGTTTCTTGTAGAATGTGTGTGGCTTTTCAAAACATTGCAGCCATCCTCCACCCTTGGTTTCCCACTCACCCTGCTGATGGTATAGAATCAGGTGTCTGTCTATGCAATGGCTTCTCCTTCAATTAATCAGTTTCTTGAAAGCAATGGCTTTGCTGAATGATATATGCTCTTACACAAGGGCAATGGCTGATGGCTATGAAGAACTTGAATGAATCCCAATAACTTCTTACAGAGCAGAATCCAACATTGACATGTGAGAGCTACAGGAACACCACAAAAGATAGCAAAACTTACTTGGTGATGGTGGAGGTGTCAAGGTTGGAGAGGAATCCAGCATACTGGCGATGCTTGGCGACAAAGCTGATGTCCTCGTCCGAGATGTCCACTTCGTCTTCCGCGACATCGGGAGGGAGCAAGGGAGTAGCAGGCGCTTGCTTCTTCTGTGGAAAGCAAGCTTATTAAAGTAAATGTCGTGCAGTAAGGCCGTGCGAGCACAAACATACACCCCGAGAGAAAAGGGGGCGCACCTGCGACTTCCGTTTGCGTTTCCGGGACGACATAGCTTCCGGCTTGAAGGTTCGAGAGGGCATCGAAGCGCAGAGAACAGGTTAATCTTTGTGCAGTCCAATTTTTTGCTCAAGGACTCTCGGGAAAAAGAAAAAAAAGGTCCAAAATGTTTTTGGCATTTGATAAAAGAGAAACACACATTTTCTACATTTGGTTTGACCGATTGTAAAGTTTTTTCCCATTAAATATGAACAAGTTTGAGGGCAGAGATGTTGGCGGCGGGCGTCCTTTAGGCATCTTGATCTTCTTAATGACAATTGTTAGCCGATGGGGAGCTTGAAGCAAGTGTGCCATGAGCCTGTTAGAAGTCATCTCCTGTCTATACATATACACCACGGCCTCTGTTGTGGGTGTGCCCACCCTTATTAGGTGTTTTCTCATTTTTCCTCACTCTCTGTATTTTTTTCCCCATACTTTTCCCATTTTTCCATGGCTTTAGGGGTAGTCACGGGTTGGCTGGCGCATCTCCTATGGCCGACTATACATGTCTTCATTTCTGACCTGGCCGACTCAAGGTTGCTGGCCGACTGGTCTATGAGGGCTGGTCATGGAGATTTGTCCACTGTCGGGCTGCCCCTAGAGCAGGCCGACTGCTGCCTGGGGTCCATATAAAATGGACCCCCACAGCCCACTGCTGGTTGGGGTCCATATAAAATGGGCCCCCATAGCCCATGCCATTGTATCACTTATTCGGGATTCCTGTGTATATACAGGGTACATACCCAGCCACACTCTTGTCTGCGTTTTTCTCCTTCTGCTCCCAGTTCAGTGTGTTGCAAGAAGCTGGCGCTTGTCTTCTACGTGGATCCTTGTTCAACGTGGAGTCCTGCACGCGTTTGCTCTCAGTTGTGTGTCTCGTATTCTGCTGCGCATTCCGACATGTTATCAGAGCACAAGGCTGCTTGAAGATCTTGGAGACGTGGAGAGCTTGCGGGACTGTTGAAGCCCTTGAAGACCTTGGAAGAGCTTGCGGGAGACTTGGAGATTCGGGCCTGTTCGTGATTGGTGGTGAGTGATCGAAGGCATCGGTGGACCGTATGGGACATGGAGAAGCGAGGAGTAAGCAGTGCAAGCCTGATCTTCATTGTGTTTCCCACCTACCCTCCCTTCAGAAGACCAAGTTCACCCCCCCCCTCGGAGGAGCAGGACTGTTCGTGTTTTTAGTGCTATTTGGGAACCCTTCTGGGCCGTTCGGGACGTGGCAAAGCAGGGAGCAACAAGTGCAGCTTCGTCTTCAGGTTTTGTTCCCACCCACCCTCCCCATTCACACGACTAAAGTTCACCCCCCGCAATGGCAGATCTGTTAGAAATGGCCGAGAGGCATGTGAAGATCCCTACACTCCCCACGTCCCCAATGGACCGTCAGTTGGACGGGAACAACTACGGCATATGGAAGGTTATGATGGAATCTGTTTTGGAGTCTTACGACCTTGTTGATTTCATCGTTATTGGGGTTCCACAGCCAGAAGTAGAGGAAGGGGAGGTATCGTCGATCCAAAAAGGACAGGGAGGCACATGCACAGATGTGGGATCGTGTCAACGCCAGGGTCCGTTCGTTTATCTTCCTCAACTGCACACCACAGGTAATCAATCATGTAAAGCATATGACGCTGGCCAGAGGTATATGGCAGCATTTGGCTTCTCTTTACAATAGGGTATCGCCCATGAAGAGGATTTCCTTGGAAGTACAAATGCGGGTTATGAGCCCTGCAAAGTCGTTGACGATGCGGGAGCATATTAACAAGTTGCAGGCTCTTCAGCAGGAAGTTCTTCAGGCTAGGAAGGAGATATCGTCAGAGGACATGGCCATAACATTGCTGTCACACTTGCCCTCTCAGTACTTAGCATTTTACTCGTCTTTGATTACCGGTGGCAGGCTCAACACCATCACGTGGGGGGGAGGAGCTTGTGCCCATGGTCTTGGACCAGGAGAAACGATTCACGAACCCTCCTCAGGGTGGAGGTTCGGAGGCCTTAACTGGCCAACGATCGAAAGGCCGTAACACGGGCAAAGGGAAGGCTTCATTGGGAGAAGTCTTCTGAGAAGAAGTCTATTACTGACCGCGAGAAACTAAAGGCAGAGAGGACCTCTAATGATTGTTTCGAGAAGGGCCACTATTGGAGGCAGTGTCCCAAGCGGAAGACCGAGAAGGGTGAAGATTCCGGCTTTTGTGCACCTGGAGGTGATGGACACCGATGTTTCATTTTCTTCAGGCAGGGAGGAGGTTGGAGGATTCTCCGCAAACAGATACTCGTCGGGAGTGGATTCTAGACAGTGGTGCTTCCAGGCACATGACTCCTTCCCGTTCAGATTTACAATATCTCTGCAGGTATTCTGGTCACATTCTTACAGGGGATACATCCACTATCCCACTTTACAGTGAGGGTAGGATGGAGATAGTTCTCGATGGCAGAGGGGGGAAGCATTCCTCCCAAGTGTTGTATGTTCCGTCACTTGGTTTTCATCTGTTGTTTTGTCAATGCATCAGGTTTTCAAGACTGGCGTGTACGGGTGGAGTTTGATGAGCATTTTGTTGCTCTCTGGGACAAAGCAACAGGCCAGGTGGATTGGGAAGGCAGAGTGGAGAATGGAGTTTACAAGCTTTCAGCACTCTCTCTCCCAAGTCCTCAGGTTTGTGATGAGTGGCCGTCTGGTAGTAATGGCCACTTAAGTGTGGATACGCTGCAGGTGCAGGCTTTTCGGGACCAGATGGTGGATAGCTTGCCAGTTGGTGGTAGTAGTTGGTAGGACTTTCCAGTACTGATGTTGGTAGTTCTTGTGTTCGTCAGTCAGTGAAAACTGAACAGGTAACTTATGCTCTGATGTCTCGTAGTATTCGGGACAAAGAAACTCCTGTAGATGAGGATATTCTTTCCACGGGGACCTTTCGGAAAGCCAAGCAGGTGGCAGTTGATCACTTGCAGAAGGAGGTGCATTCTCCAAGCTTTGTGGTTCCGAAATCAGATGGGGTGGTTGACAGGTTTCAGAAGGCCTTGCATGGTCTTCAGCAGGATTTCAGGACTAGGCTTTGCACCGTAAGAGGTGTTGATCCTTGTGAGCAGTATGATGCCTCTTTGACTCGAAAGCAGAATGGTTCATTGATCTCGTTGATGGACACCAAATTGGACGGGAGCTTCCTGATGAGGCGGTTGAGCTCATGGTTGCAGATGACTCTTTGGGAGGCAGGATTGTGTATCCTGTGGTTTCCACGGCATGCGAAGGATCATGGACTCTTTTACACATGAGGGGGATTGATTGATGGAGTCCGACTCCACGGTTGGAGTGACTTGGTTTGGGGAGGAGATCCGCACACGAGGAGATCTACTTCAAGCCTAGGAGCAGTTCTATGGAGCAGTAAGAGGTAATCATCTTTTGCCTTGTCGTTGGCAGAGGCAGAGTACTAGGCTGCTTGTGAGGTGGTGCAGATGCATTACAGGATTGGGCTTCCACTGGAGGAACCCATGGTCATCTAGAGGCACTTTGTTCGTGAACAGATCATTTTTGCTGATGACATCTTGCTAGAGTTCTGTTCGACAGAGGACAGTACGGTGGACCTCTTCATAAAGTCGCTATCTCAGAATTTGCTCAGGCGCGGCACCCCAGCTCCCTGTGGTTGGTTTCACAGCCATGAGATGAGAGGGGGTGTTAGAAGTCATCTCCTAGGAGTCTATACATATACACCAAGGCCTCTGTTGTGGGTGTGCCTGCCCTTATTAGATGTTTTCTCATTTTTTCCCACTCTCCGTATTTTTTTCCCCATACTTTTCCCATTTCTCCATGGCTTTGGGGACAGTCTCACGGGTTGGCAGGCACATCTCCTATGGCCGACTGTACATGTCTTCATTTCTAACCTAGCCGACTCAAGGTTGCTGGCCGACTGGTCTATGAGGGCTGGTCGTGGAGATTTGTCCACTGTCGGCTGTCCCTGGAGTAGGGCCGACTGCTGCCTAGGGTCCATATAAAATGGACCCCCACAGCCCATGCCATTGTATCACTTATTCGTATATACAGAGTACATACCCAGCCACACTCTTGTCTGCATTTTTCTCCTTCTGCTCCCAGTTTAGTGTGTTGCAAGCTGGCGCTTGTTTTCAACGTGGGTCCTTGTTCAACGTGGAGTCCTGCACGCTTTTGCTCTCAGTTGTGTGTCTCATATTTCGTTGCGCATTCTGACAAAGCCTTGCAGTTTCGCGAAACGTGAAATTTTCTTAGGCAATTGCGAAGGGGAAAGTTCTATGGCTATGCAAAGCCATGAATTCCAAGGGGAACTGTACACAGTGCAGTTGCCACTACAAGATACATGTGTGCATCACCTACAACACGAAGCTGGTGCCCAAGAAGGTTGTAACGAGGACATCGAGAAGAAGCTCCCTGCCCTGTCTTCGAAAACAACACTTCCCTTGACTTGAGCGTAAGGGGCATTGCAGAAACGAAGGTGGTGGGCGAGGGAGAGAAAAGGGAAGAGCAGGGAGAGGAAGGAGGAGGTGGTGGACATTGGGATGCCACAACACTGACCTAAGCCTAAGGTCCCTTTTACCTTAACTAATTAATTAATACGATTTAAAATTTGGGACCTGTAATTAAGACACCCAAATTTTTTTGTGATTAATTAATTAGTTGGTGTGTACAAACCTTAGGTTCAATGCACAAAAATCTTGTTATGTTTATTAAGGTTTTTTGTAAGGTCAAAAATGAAAATGGTGTTGGTCCACATGCTTCCTATTTTTGCTTGCTTTCTATCTACGTTAGCTTCCATTGCTTTCTATTTTTAAAAGTTTATTTCCTCCATAATGTTTCTTTTTTTTGGGCTCATGATTTCCTCCATAATATTTCTTTTTTGGACTCATGATTTCCTCCATAATGTTTCTTTTTTGGGCTCCCAATTTTCTTTAAAAAGGCAAGAGGCTCATTCTTTATCACTTTGAGCATTGAAGAGGGGAGAGGTGGGGAGGGGAGGACACCCTAAGAGGTATAGGGTATGTATTAATAATTAAAGCTTTGGTGATAGCCAAAGCTTTAATTAATACATATCAAAAATTTACCGAAATATTATATACATTATAAAAAATTGTCTAAATATACCTATTTCCTTCCAAAATCTTTTCTTGCTTCATAAAAATGGTGTTTGATCATCATCAACTCGCTGGAAGGTTTACCAAGAGTTACAATTATTCACTCGATGTCCACCCTTTTTCATCCCTAACACATGTTTTCTTATTTTTTGGTGCATGATGCACAGAGGTGGAATTGTCTCGTTTTTAATGCATTCTTAGTGTTCTCTACAAGCATCTTTTATGACTAATAACAAACATCTCATCATCATTATTACAATCCTAATGTGCTGGTAAGGATCGAAGGATTTTTGCCATAGATTTATACAAACTGCCAAAAGACAAGAGGTCAAAAGGAAATCAATATGCTTGAGGATGAGTTATCCAAAGGATTGCATGATATAAGGATACACACTGTCACTCACAAGATATGGGTGTGATTGGTTCTGTGAGGTTTGAGGTGCCTCTTGAGGTGAATTGCAGGGTTCTTGGGCTAGGTGTGTATGTAATAGTGACCAAATGATTAAGGATAAGAGATTGTACTTAAAGGCAAGATTATCATGTGTGAAAGCCCAAAACCAAGGTATGTATATGCAGGGGAAATATTCACCTTATGCCATGTCTCTTTTTTTCTTTTCCTTTAAGCGCTTTTAATACCTCATTGCCTCTCTCCACTTTATGAGCAGTCAAGTGGTGACCTAAACACACAAAGATTTTTAGGTGCTTGACATTTAATATTGGAGCAAGTCATGTTAGGAACTTTACATTGACAATCAAGGAGGTTGCTGGTCCAAGTTGGGTTACTAGGCGATCCCAACAATAGTTCAACAGTGTTCAAGTTAAGGGAGTAGGGATATACTTATAAAATAGGGATCTGAGGGTGGGTTACTAGGTGATCCAACAATAGTGCATCATTGTTCAAGTCATAAAATAGTCAAAAGAGCAAATATATATTAAATGATATTTAAGCCATTACAATGAGTAGAATAATGGAATGCAAAGTTTACAATTGTTATGTATGTAACACTAATCCTTAGGGATTAGAGCTTAATCTGGTCAAGGTTGAGGAGCCCTTGGATTAGGGGAAGGCCACAAGTAGGTTAGTGATAATCCATGGTTACTGGCTAGGGTTCATTATTAGTGATAATCCATGGTTACAAGCTATTTACTGGATTGTTTATTATAGCGCCAATAGTCACTATATAAGTGACTTATGGGTTATTGTGATTCATTCAGTCATAGAGTTGGTTGATGGTATGTGCCTGGACCAGCTCCCAAAATGGACATGACAGTTCATAGGTGGTCTTGTTGAAGGTTTCTTAGGACAAGCTGGTGGTATGGGATGCCAAGGCTGACTGGCTTGGTTTGTGCCTAACCCCTAGCTTGAGGGTAATTCCTAATGGAATCTATGGTTGGGAGGTGATGTTGCATGCACCCTTCTATATGTATTAACCTTGTGTATCTATCTTTCATATCAGGTGGTCGTATGGAGGGCTTTAGAGTTGTTATCAGAGCTTGCCTGATCACAAAAGCAGAAAGGTTTACAAGGTCTGATGTCTATCTTGTGGTGTGACTGGTCATCTTGTCCAATTATCTCTCAATCTCGTTGTGCTTTTGTTTGATTTGCAAATTAAGTAAGTGTCTTTTGTTAGGATTGCATGAAGGAAATTATGATTCTGTGCACACGCGCGCGCACACGCAGGTATATGCATGTTTAATTAGAAGGTCTGCTATCTTGTGTAACTTATAACCCTAAAACGTTGAATGCTCTTGTTCTTTTTATGATTCGATGTGCTATAGTCAAGTTTTTGTTGTGCTTTTATGTTTCTCTTGTTGCTGTGTGGACTGAACTAGATGCACCTAGTTCATTATACTAGACAGTAGGGTTGTAAAATCTATTGTGCATAGTTATGCACAGCAACACAGACAATGGTTGTGATATTAGTCATGGTATGGTGAGTGTTGCAGCAATCAATTGTGTAGGTGTAGTCATACAATAGGAGCACCCGTGCACTCAGCCGTATAGAAGGGTACATGTGGGTTGAAAAGCCAATGCTGATTTGGATAGAGCTAAGTTTGGCGGCGCCATGGATATTATTAGGCCTTTTTGAAAAAAAGCAAGTTGGCAGGCTATGATGCAAAAGTGCCTTTCTTTTTTGTAAAAAACATGTCAAGGATGGGCCTAATATCTTTTAGTTATTGTTATTAAAGGCACCCTCCTTTTTTATAGTGACAAAGCACATTTGGAGTCTTTTACTCATCTCATCTTCTCTAGACGTGAAAAAACCTTGGAGATGGTCTATTTGCGAGGCTTCACAATACAATTTCCAACTCTCGTGCATGGAGTATTGATAAGCAGGTAGTTTTACGTGTTTTCTCATCTTTTCTCATGTGGAAAATTGTATTTTTTCTCTGATATTTAGAACTGTTACACAGTTTTCTTATAGCACCATCTTTTTATGTCAAATTGTGAGCATAAGCCTTAACCCGGTGGGGAGCCTATTGAGGTCGAGTAGGAGGAAGAGGTTAAAGGTATAGAAAAATCTTACTTTGAGGAGAAAATGGTCGACGAACTCCCGCCGGCCGACGTGCGGTGTGATGGATATATAGTTGTGGGATCAAGTGTCACTCCTACAGAGGGAAATTCTTGGATCAGCCCATACTCCAAGTACGGTTACAGTCGCACCTTCCTTCATGCCGGATGATTTTGAGGGCGAGAATGAGAGGACACAAGAGGTTGTAGACTCCTGGCTTAACCACTGGAATGTTCACTTCAAGTTTCACCCTTTCCCAGGCGCCTGAAAGATTCAGATGGTGAGGGGTCTCCTGAAGGGGAAGGCTCTTACCTCCACTTGGGTAGATTTTGAGGCATAGTTTCATGATGAGTTCCTCTAGGTTGAGGACAAGTTTGATGTTGTGGCCAAGTTTACACACTTGGATATGTGCAACATGTCATTTGACACGTATTCACAAAGGTATAGGAAATTAGAATCTTGAGCAAGGCACATGGATGCTACTACTTTATGCGACTTCTTGATCCACGCGTTGACTTACTTGAGATCACAAACTCTAAGTGAGAAATACCCATAGCAGGACGCTTAAGGATGCCATCAAGTATGCTAGAATTTATGAGGAGACCATTGCTAACTAGAATAAAAAATAGGTCTCTTAGAAATCTCACACTCCAAGAGGTTCCCGAGCACATCAAGGTTCCCAATGTGAAAACATAAGTTTAGGTTTAGGAAGGCTTCACAAAGTAAAATTGAAACCTAGGCTTTGGGTGATTACAATCCGAAGAAAGAGAAAAAAAACCACCAAGGTCTGCAAACTTTCTGAGATGGTGGGTGCTTCATTTGTGGCCAAAAGGGCCATATGAGAGCGAACTATCCATAGCCAAAGAAAGCACCCAAGGCCGCTCATGTGGTTGAAGTGAAAGGTACCCCTAGAATCTCTTTTGTTATACTACAATTCTAGATCATAGTGCTTGCATGGTATGAGCATGTTATGTAACTTCAACATATTTGTCTTCAATCCCAATGATCTTATACAGATGTATGGACTGGTACTGGGGAAGACTATACACATTCTTTTTTATCCTAGTAGTACTCATAAATTCATTAATGCAAACTTGTCCAGAAGTTAAGAGTGGAGATGCAACCAAGTGATCATGTTTACAGTGTGAACTTGATAAACAATAGGGCAGGGGATAGATTTGGGATTAATGAGTTTCTTAGTCTTACTGATCTCCACCCAAGATTATACATAAGCCCTAGATTTCTTGATTATGAATCTAGATGGGGTTGATGTTATTCTAGGGAAGGAATGGTTTTGTAGCCATGATGTTCATGTTGATTAGAAGGGTCATACTTTCTCCTTAGTTCTAGAGGGTCTCTGTATTTGTCTTCAGGGTGATTTTGCGATCCCACCCTCTACTTTTGTAAATTAGGAGAAGAACATAATATTATTGGAAATTCAAATTATGAGGTGTATCAGTGTGTTCTTGATCCCCTTTAATCTAATGTTAATTGTAGTTTGAATATAGTTAAGTTGGATGCTTGGGAGACACAGGCTTTAGCAAACATCAAGGCGGATTCTGCCGATGTCTTTCCTACTGAATTGCTTATGGTTTGCCACCTAGTAGGTCGGTAAATCAGAAGATTTATTTGGGGTCTCAGCTTGAGTATAGCACCTTGCAAGATGAGCCAGTTGGAAGAGGACAAGATTGGAATAGCTTTAGATGGGATAGATATGTAGGAGTAAATCTTCCTAGATAGCTTTTGTGCTTTTAAAGACTAGAAGGATGGTACTTGGTAGATGTGTGTGAGTTATAAAAAGTTGAATGGTCACGATAAAGAATAGGTATCCTCTTCCTAGAGCGGATGATTTGATAAATAGCTTGTAGGGTGTTTCTGTCACCGGGACCTCATGTACTTCTTGAAGAATTAATCAAACTCACATACACATCAAGGAACAAAGCATAGACTTGAATCGAACTGGCAAGATCAAAGCATAGCATAGAACATGAAAATAGAGTAAACATCACCATCAACACACTATTGGGTGCAATCTCCCCCCTCATGCGTGCAGCTCCACTTTCACAACATGAGTATTTTGAGAATTCTATTCAAATTATAGCCCAAGGAGCTAATAATATCTGTGTACAAAATAGGACTTTGCTTTTCCACTTTTACAAAAATAACTTAAGCACAATAAAGCTTGTTTACACACTAAGTGTAAAATAACCAAAACTCCTTTAACACACGTGCTAGTAATATAGCAATGCCACGCACAAGCATGCATAAATAATATATACAATCATTTGGCACATGGCCAAAAAAATACCTTATATGAAATAATAATAATCCGAGATGGTATAGACGAGATCCTCCATGTGTGACATACGCATTGCTCATCACCTATCTTACAAATATACATATTAGTTATTCTAATTAATTACTATCACAATAATTAATCCTAATATGATACATTGGTGGGCACAAACACAACATACACTCATCACTTATTACACTTCAATGAGAGTATCATTATACACATCATCTAGCATGGCATGTCATTTCCATAAACCACTTGTTACACTTTAACCATGTATAGTTGTCTAGCGTAGTCCACCTGTTTCACTTTGACAACACTTAGTCATCAAGCACGGAACTACTTGTTACACTTCAACAACATACACCCGGCAAGCATGGTCTCAAGCTATACCAATAACACTAGGTAACTAGTATTTAAAGCGAGGTCACCGATGATACCAATTCATTAGCATGGCACACTAGCATCACGAGCATCCCTATTTAGCCAAAGGGTAGACATTATGTAACATCACTCTTTCTTAGAGAAGCAACTAACCTTAGTTGCATGTTTGCTTATTGCGAGCAAAGGAGATCAAGGTCTTAAAAAATACAAATTCTAGTATCTTCTCTAATTATGATAGATAGACATTCTATCAAGGAATTCTATATGTAATAAATTCTAATGTCCCATACCACAAAACATTATACCACATAAATCTAGAGATAAGTATGCATTGATATCCTTCACGTAGGATTAATCTTTGTGTCCCATACCACAAGACTAGTACATAGTGAAAATTCATAAAGTAGAGTTTAAGACGGAAGGGCCAGTTCCTCTAAGAAGTTCTACTTTGATGCATAAAAACTCTTCTTAAAATTTACAAAAACTCTTGAATAAAATTTATTATTAAAATGGTCAGATAAAATTTATAAACAACCTTAGGAGTCAAAATATTTATCGTAGTAACAGTAGTTTTCTTTGTCATCATCGATCATATTTATCCCAAGTGAAATATTCTTTGATTTCTATGGACAATTCAATGAAATACGTCCAATCTCGTTGCATTTGAAACACTTCTTTGAATCATCTTTATTAGCTTGTTGAGAATCATCAACCTTGGTATCAATACCTATGTTATTGCATTGAGGGGTTTATTAAATGGTTTTTGAAAGGTTTTAGGCTTCAAGAACTTTGATGTCGAGGTTTGAGGTGTGGTTGGTTCCTTTGGAATGCCATTTTGTTTTTCACGATTTAAGGCTAAGGAAATAGCCAAGCTAAGAGAGTGGGGTCAAAACATGTTCACTTCTGATTAACTTGTAGGTTTCAACCACGCTATAAACTTTCTTCTTTGATCCTTGCCACGCAAACTTTCTCAATTACCTGTATTTGTAACAAGGTGTGCTAAAATCTATCCACATAAGCAGATATATTCTCTTTCTCAAGCTGTCTGAAAGATGGACCATCATTGTCTAGCTCTAGCTTTGTATTGAGAGGGTAACAAATCCTTCTTGATGAGCTTTTAAAATTTCTTCTAAGATTTTGGTTTTTGCTTGCTGGTTCTACTCACGTTCTTGCTGGTTCTAGTCACGTTCCACCATAAAGCTACATTGTCCACTCACTAAATGATTGGTAGCACACTTAATTTTATCCTTCTCAAGCTTTGTATTGAGAGGGTAACAAATCCTTCTTGATGAGCTTTTAAAATTTCTTCTAAGATTTTGGTTTGTGCTTGCTGGTTCTAGTCACGTTCCACTATAAAGCTACATTGTCCACCCACTAAATGATTGGTAGCACACTTAATTTTATCCTTCTCAGAGAATTTCTCCCTCGAAAAGTAATCATCAAGTTGACTAAGCCAAGCAAGTATTGTGCGAGCATCTTTCTTGCTATCAAAATTTTGAAAGGTAAAAGCTTTGCGGCGGCTGATCTTACTTTCCTTCTTCTTTTCTTGTGCCTATAAAGTAGCCTAAACTGTTTTGCAGATGTGCTCTTCCTCAAAATTTGAAGAACCAGATCCAGAAGATGATAGTTTTCGTTTCTTATGTAAAATTTTCCTTTCTAGGTCTGCTCTCTGATCACGCTCATTGTTGATGAGTTGAGTATGAAGAGCATGTAGCTGATCTTGGAAGGTAGGAGGTAGAGGATAGGTAGCCATTGTCCGACGATTTTTTTGGGCAAAATAATTTAAGAAGTGATAATTTAAAATTTACAAAAGTAACAAGCGTATCTGATTCCCATTTGTTGGAAATAAGCTTGTCATGTCACTTTAAGTCGATGAAAAATCTTTGAAGTCGATGACGCTTGATGCAAGAACATGAATTATTAGACTCCTTGATGTCAAAGAATAAGAGAAAAAGCACATTCAAAAACTCTTTAGAAATGTTGAAAATATTGTCAAATAATCACACCCAAGGTTTGGCCACTTATTTGAGACTTAAAAGGCAAGGTAAAGAAGATGGAATTTGGAGCTGTTTTGAGAGTTTTATGGGTAGTCGAAGTTTGCACAGGAACAAGCTCTAAGGGGCTTTGAAGAGAGCTCAAATTTAATTTATATGTAAGCTTGAATTGGTGCCAAGAAATCATTTCCAAATTACGCCAATTGCTTGATTTATTCTTTTGCCAAAAATCCAAATGGAATTTAGTTGAAGAATTTCCCCTTGAACATTGAAGGCTAATTTTGTAGGACCTCTGTAAATTTTTTTAAAGCTTCTAAAATCAAAGCTTAAAGCTTAGTAACATAAGGTTTAAAAGCTTTAAATCATAAGCTTTGAAAAGTTTAAGACTTAAAAGATATAAAGTTTTTAAACTAAAAAAAAAAACTTCTTCTCTTAAAATCGGTGCAGCACGACAGAGAAATAAAGGATGAATTTCCATCGGCCTTTGGTGGAGAAGAAGTTGATCCAGAGCTTAAGGTGAAAATGGTTTGAGAATTAGCACTCGATGAGCTTCAAATCCATGTAATTTGATCTTGGTGAGGAAGAGGAAATTGGAAAGTGGTTTTGGGGTTCAACGTGGTTTTGATTTACACATAAGTGGTTTTTAGAAGAAAGGGTGACATGGGTTTCTAGCCATAGATCAAGAGCTTCATCTTGTGGTCCAAAAAAATCATATAAACCATTCAACCTTTGTCCAAGAGTCCTTAAGCTTTTGCCTTCTTTATCCTCTAGATTTTTGTGAGCTTCTCCCTTTTCTTCAAGTGCAAGTGCCCATAGCTTTGATACTATTATCATGGGACCTCATGTACTTCTTGAAGAATTATTCAAACTCACATAAACATCAAGGAATAAAGCATAGACTTGAATCAAATTGACAAGATTAAGTATAGCATATAGCATGAAAATAGAGTAAACATCACCATTGACACACTATTGGGTACAATCTCCCTCCAGCTCCACTTTCACGACATGAGTATTTTGAGAATTTTATTCAAAATACAACCCCGGAGCTAATAATAGTTGTGCATACAAAATAAGGCTTTGCTTTTTCACTTTTATAAAAATAACTCAAGCACTAAATCTTGTTCACACACTAGTGTAAAATAACCAAAACTCCTCTAACACATGTGCTAGTAATAACTCAAGCACTAAAGCTTGTTCACACACTAAGTGTAAAATAACCAAAACTCCTATAACACACGTGCTAGTAATATAGCAATGCCATACACAAGTGCACATAAATAATATGTACAATCTATATTGAATGGATGGTCAAATCCAGTGAGAGATGCATTAGACGAATCCCCAATAAGGGTTTGCCTTAGACAAGTTTGTGATGGGTCTCCAATAGGGTGAGGTCTAGTGAGAGGAGCATTTTGGAACTCCCCAATAGGAGTGAGCTATGAATTGTAGTTAGATTAGGATAATTGTCCAGATCTATGTTGAATGATTAGCCAAATCTAGTGATATGAGCATTAGGGAAATCCCCAAAAAGGGTTAGCCTTAGGCAAGTCTCCAATAGGGGTGATGTGTAGTGAGAGGAGCATTATAAAAGTTTCCAACAATAAGAGTGAGCTATGAATTGTAGATAGATTTAGACAATTATCCAAATATATATTGAATGGTTGGCCATATCTAGTAAGATGAGCATAGGCAAGTCCCCAATTGGGGTGAGCTATGAATTGAAAATAGTGAGATAAGCGTTAGGCAAATCCCCAATAAGGGTTAGTATTAGGCAAGCCCCCAATAGGGACGTGAGGTATAGTGATAGGAGCATTAGGCAAGTCCCCAATAGAAGTGAGCTATGAATTATAGATGGATTTAGATTTCCCAAATCTTTATTAATTGGTTGGCTAAATAGCATTAGGCAAGTCCCTAATAGGGGTGGTGGATTTGGATAATTGTCCAAATATACATTTAATGGTTGGCCAAAAATATTGAGAAAAGATTTAGGCAAGTCTCTAATAGGAGTGAGTTATGAATTATATACATATTTAGACAATTGTCCAAATCTACATTGAGTTGTTGGTCAAATATAGTGAGAGGAGCATTAGGCAAGTCCGTGGTAATGATTAGCATAAGGGTGTATTTAGAGGAGCATTAGGCAAATCCCCAATAGGAGTGACCTATGAACTATAGATAAATTGTCCAAATCTGTATTGAATGGTTCACCAAATCTAGTGAGATAAGCAGAAGTCAAGTCCCCAATTGGAGTGAGCTATAAATTAAAGATAGATTTGGATTATCGAAATATGTATTGAATGGTTGGCCAAATGAAGTGATAGGAGAAATAGGCAAGTCCCTAATAGGATTGAGGTATGCATTGTAGGTAGATTTAGATAATTATCAAAATCTACATTTAATGGTTAGCCAAATCTACATTTAATGGTTAGCCAAATGTGGTGAGAAGAGATTAGGTAGGCAAGTCTCTAATAGGATTGAACTATGAATCAAATATATATTTTTGGGCAATTGTCCAAATCTACATTGAGCGGTTGGCCAAATCTAGTGAGAGAAGCATTAGTCAAGTCCATGGTTAGGATTAGCATTAGGAAAGTCTCCAATAGGGGTGAGGTGTAGTAAGAGGAGCATACCCATTAGGAATGAGCTATGAAGTATAAATATTTCTTGAATCTATATATTGAATCATTACCCAAATCTTGTGAGAAGAGCATTAGCTACTAATATGAGTGAGCTCTAAATTGTATATAGATTTGGACAATTGTCTAAATCTATACTGAATGGTTCTAGTAAGAGGAGCATTAGGCGAATCTCGTATAGGAGTATTAGCTACTAATATGAGTGAGCTCTCAATTGTATATAGATTTGGATAATTGTCTAAATTTATACTAAATGGTTCTAGTAAGAGAAGCATTAGGAAAATTCCTAATAGGAGATGATGTATGTATATGTATAGATTTGTCCAAATCTATATCAATGAATGGTTGGCTAAATCCAACAAGAAGAGATTTAGACAAATCCCTATTAAGGGTTGGCCTTAGGCAAGGTCTCCAATAGGGTTGAGGTCTAGTGAGGGGAGAATTATGGACGTCCCCAATAGTAACAAGCTATAAATTATAGTTAGATTTAGACAATTATCCAAATCTATATTGAATGGTTAGACAAACCTAGTGATATAAGCATTAAACAAATCCCCAATAAGGGTTAGCCTTAGGCAGGTCTCCAATAGGGGCAAGTTCTAGTGAGAGGAGCATTATGAAAGTCACCAATATGATTGAGCTATGAGTTATAGTTAGATTTGGACCATTGTCCAAATCTATATTAAATGGTTGGCTAAACCTAGTGATATGAGCCTTATACAAATCCCCAATAAGGGTTAGCCTTACGCAAGTCTCCAATAAGGGTGAGTTCTAGTGGGAGTCCCTAGAATAGAAAGGTGAAAGTCTAGGTTAAGTGGATACATAAGGATTCGGCTAAGTGAGAGAAAGGTTATAGCCTAGGGATAATGATTTAGGTTGAA
>NC_141049.1:1337230-1482230 GCF_041138505.1 Cibotium barometz | reverse complement strand
CACTAAGGGGAAAAAGTGTCACAACAAAAAGATTAAGATTCTAGAAAATGTGTGTGCTAAGGCAAAGGAGAGTTTGGCAATATCCGAGGATTGTGATGAAGGCTAGTGAGTTTAGATTATTATAGTACTAGTTGGATCTATGTTGGTCACCTTTTATTTATGAGTTAGTGCATCCTAGTCTCCTACTATTTAGAATTTTATTGTTTTTTATACTTTTCTTTCAAATTTTATGGATATTTTCCTGGCTACATTGTACCTTAAATGGTGTTTGTGAACACCATTTAAGGTACACCCCCCCATATGGACCCCCCCATATGGGGGGTGTTTGTGAACACCCCCTATATGTGTTATTATCAACCTTGAGTAGCAACACTTTCTCTTTCAAATTTAGTGAAATTACCAAAATTAATTTAAAGATATCAAATTTTTTTTCCAAAATGCATGGATTTTTCCAAATTCCCTAATATGAACTTGTATGGGTACTCAAAAAAACCAACAAGAGCATGGCTATAGTAAAGGAACCATTGACCTTAGAAGAGCAAGAATGACTCCAAAGGCAAATTCAAGACCTCTTCTCAACCTTAGCATGAATCACGATCAAAGTTAAAGCCTAATAGTGATGACCCAAGTGCCACACCATCCATAATCAGGATCAAAGTTAAAGACCAATTGTGATCAAAGTGGAAGTCCAATTGGCAACCCAAGTGCCATGTCAATATAACATCGTGTGATTAATTGTGACCTAGTAGAGTAATTCAGTCTCAAAGATTCGTTTAATCGCACTCTAAGATGGACCCAGGTAAATCATAATTTGCTTTGATTCAACTATTGATCATGATTGCATGATAATCAATCATGCGATCCCACTTCTAACCAGTCTCACAATTCAACTCCATGATCGCACAATTCGCTCAACTCTTGCTAACGATTGTGTGATTTGCCCAACTCTAGCCACATGATCGCGCTATGCACCTGGCTTTAATCGTAGCCATTCACCCTTCTTAAGCCACATCAACACGGCTACATAAAGCAAGGAAGAGAAGGGATTCATGCAGTGGCACAAATATGACTGCATGGCACAAATATGACAAGTCTCATGTGCAGGGCCTTGCCTTTCACCTTAATCTTAGGCCTACATTGTACCAAATCTATGGGCTTTTGCCTATGATCCAATTTTTGGAGGCTTTTCAAATGCGAGCTTTTGAGGAGGTGTTTTCTTTTGAATTCATCTTCTCAGGCTATAACTTTGTGTTCACTCGGCAATGGTAAACCTCTTCAATGACTAAAAATAGTGCAACACTTCTACCAAATCCAATAATCTCTTGAGAAGATGAAGATCCTCACATCAACATACCCATCTTTCTTAGCTTTTGAGGACGGAAGCAGATCTAGGCACCTCTTTTTTGTACACCTAAAATCCCCACTTCTAGCCTCAGTTGTATTCATACTACCGGGCATATCCCTCTTGTATATTTACAACTTTTGATATTGTGAATGGAAAAATTTTATCATTTCTCAAGTGGTGCAAAGATTTCTTCTTCACTTGAGCTCTTGCCTTCCTGCTTACTTAATTGTAGTTTGCATGCTTGTGTGTGTTGATGGTGTGTATGAAGTGTGTATGCTTTCTTGAGTGAGAGAGTGATTGAGCATGATTGTAGAAGAGTGAGAGAGTGATTGAGCATGATTGATGGTGTGTATGAAGTGTGCATGCTTGCTTGTTTGAGTGAGAGAGTGATTGAGCATGATTGTAGAAGAGGGTGGTTCAAGATTCCTAGCTTAACCACATCACCTTTTGGAAGGATAACTTAGTTGATTAGAGAGTAGATGAGGGGCTTAAAAAAGAGGGATTAACACACCTCTTGGCTTCTTTAGCCTCTCCTAAGGGACTTCCATGATCCAAGACAAATAGTCTAACCATTAGTACTATGATTCCTTGCTAGAGAGTAAGAAGGTTTTTGACATGAACAAACAGCCTATTTTATCTAAATTTTTTGTCAGCCCAATTAGAGATGACATGGACCTACCTAATTCGTGTGAGCCTAACTCACCAAACCTACATGTGAGCCTATTTCATCCAAAAAATGTATGAGCCTATTTCATCCAAAAAATGTATGAGTCTATTTCATCCAAAGCTGCATGAGCCTAGATAACCAGACACATGTGTGAGCCTAATAAGTCATAATTTACATGATATGAGACTTTATCCAAACCTACATGAGGCTAGCAAAATGTGGCATGAGCCCAACCATGAGCTCACTAAACTTGCATGAGGCCAAGTTCATCCAAACCCACATTGGCCCAAAAAAAGAGGTTAAAAAAAACCAAAAAAACTCAAATCTAAAAAAAAAGACTTTTTGCAATGTGTGCACTATATGTATCTGAATATGTTAAGACCTACTTTAGGGAGTCCTTATGTAGTACATATGTCCAAATTCCTTGAGCCTTATTCATGATTGGAAAACCAATCACCTTTATATATGTAAATGTGACCATTCCTTGACTCATAATGGGTCAAGCTTGGCATTATCATAAATGAGTCTAATATAATCATCTAATCATCGGATATGCTGCTTTAATCGATATCTGTAGAGAGCATGTAATAGAGTAGCTTCTTTGATCACTTTGATTGATATCTATAGAATTTGTAACAAGTCGTTGGATAATGGTGAAGATGTGAGGACTTGAAATATGAGCCCCTCCTTGAGTTTGATGACTTTGAGGATTGGATTCACATTCTGAAAACTGTGGACACTCTTCCACAGAAACTTGGGACAAGGTTTGTATGGTTTGACAGTGTTGAAATAGCATCCCTATTCATGGTGGGTGCTTTGAAATAGAAGTAACTATGAAATTCGGCTCTCTCACCTTGAGCTAAAGTTTCCTCAAGAAGACCATGTAGTTAATGAGGGGAAGATGGTGTAAGCCTTGACAGAAGACACCCCCCCCAAAGCTTTAACAACTCACAAGGTTTAGTGGAGTTATCACCTCCATGTCTACATTATGCCCCTACTTTGATCCCCTCCTATCAAGTCAGTCAAGCAATGCCCCAACAGAACCAACATCAATAGCCTACTTGTGAGAAAAAGTGGGAGGTTCCTAATTTACCACACTTTTGTAGACATGCTAAGAATTGTGTGAGCATCCTACACTTTTTATAGACATGCTAAGAATTATGAGCATCCTATACTTTTTGTAGACATGTTAAAAATTGTGAGAATCCTACATCAAAGATAGAGTTTTAGGTAATGGTTTCTATGAAAAACCATTATAAGAAGTTATCATTAGATATTGCCATAGATCTTGCAATGGATATTATCACAATGGGTCAACTACCTCTAGTAGATTTTGTTATCCTCTCCCCTCGCCTACCACACTGGATTTTATCCCCACATTTATATAGCATCTTACCTCTAGTAGATTTTGTTATCCTCTCCCCTCGCCTGCCACACTAGATTTTATCCCCACATTTATATAGCATCTTACCCCTTGGGTTGTCCTCCTCCATATTGGACCCTTAAGAAAGTATCCCTTGCCATTCTTACCTTGATCATCAATATCCCCCTCCATCACCACCATCCTACCACTATATGCCTCTTACCATGACCAGTGCCCTCCTACTACTGTTGATCCTTCTTGGCCCAAGTTTCTTAGATTTGGTATAGATGGTGTGATTGTATCTTTTGTAGTCTTGATTCTCACCTCTAAGAATTTTGGTTCCCCCCCTCTTCCCACCTAAAAAAAAACTCATGGGGCATTTACTGATTTATTATGCCTTCTTTAGATGCTAGTTATTTTGTGGAGATAGTGGCTCCTCTCCATGTTTAAATTATCCTACATGATTCTTGTGCCTTACCCTCATTGATGTAGGAGTGATTATTTTCTGCTTGCCTTTGAGTATAGTCCTTATTAAGAGGAACTTGGATAGCACCTCTAGCACCCTTCAATAATAGGTCACCCATTTCCCAAAGCTTTTGGGTGGCCTTTGGATTGGAAATTAAAAATGGACTTGAGGCCTTCGATTTGGTTCACCTCTTCATTGCATTCTACCTTAGCTTTATAGTTAAGAGGGGATTTCATAAGTACTTTCATTGAGAGGATGTTCTCCTTTGGATTATAAATAAAAAATAGACCTTAAGGCCTTTGATTTGGTTCACCTCTTCATTGACTTCTACCTTGATTTGGTTCACCTCTTCATTGCCTTCTACCTTAACTTTATAGCTGAGAGGGGATTTCATAAGTACTTCATTGAGAGGATGTTCTCCTAGGTGATGTGTTAAGAATTAGGCAAGTGCTAAGTGTCCCACCTAGAAATGTTGGTCACAACATATCATATTCTCGGAGGTGATAGGATGACTCTACCATGTATTGCAATCTCGTAGAGAAACTTCATTGCATATCCTATACATGATTATAGGTCCTAGCTCACTTTTGAGTGATTGTGAATAGGGAATGGTAGACCTCACAACCTTCTTGTCCTCGAAATTTCAAGTTTTGATAAGTTCTCTTTTGTAAGGAAATCAGGAGAGACTTATCTGATTAGATGAATGAGAATGTAAAAGACCCCTTATAGGAACCAGAGTAGGAAGCTACACTCTCATGGGTGAAATGAACTTTGTGATGCGCCTATCAGAAAAGATGTGCAGGCCTTATCCAAAACAAAGCAAGGATCGTAGAAAGTGCCCATGAGAACAAGTTGGGACACTACTTTGATAGGGGTGAAAAGAACTTTGTGATGCCTATCAGAAACGGCATGCATAGCCTTGTCCATGATAATGTAGATAAAGCTTGTAGACATGTATAAGAGAGTGGACCTACAGAACCTGTTCAGTGAAGAGAGGGGGAGGGGTGGTAGGTGGTCAAGTACAGACTGCCGACCCTGCCTAAGAGTATCCATAACCCCATTCAAGCCTTAGAGCGTGCCAAATAGATTTTGCATTTCTAGATATAGTGAAGGAGGGCTCAATGGGAGGTGAAAGTTGGCCTTCCATGGGTCATCATAGCCACCACAATATTTTCTCTGACGTAATAGGTGATGACTTCATTTTGAACCCATTAGAGGCTCTACCTCCTAGGGAAGGATTAGTGCACATCTAGATTAGCATGTCTAAGCCCACCTCTAAGTGAGTACGAGTCAAATGAGCACAAATATCACACAAGGGACATCGTAAGTATTAATCCTATTTCCCAAATGCCAAAGCAATCAAATAGAAATGCATTGTACCCGCACACTCCTATAGATCAAGATTAAGGTTTAGGTTTACCGATTAATATGTTGTGGGGTTTAAGATTGTACCCATATTCATCTTTCCAAGGGAGGCCTTCCAACTCCTATTTCCCAAATGCCAAAGCAATCAAACAGAAATGCATTGTACCCATACACTCCTATAGATCAAGATTAAGATTGTACCTATATTCATCTTTCCAAGGGAGGCCTTCCAAACTCCTATTTCCCAAATGCCAAAGCAATCAAACAGAAATGCATTGTACCCACACACTCCTATAGATCAAGATTAAGGTTTAGGTTTACCGATTAATATGTTGTGGGGTTTAAGATTGTACCCATATTCATCTTTCCAAGGGAGGCCTTCCAACTACTATGTGTAGCAGCTAGCTCGAATAGTAGCTTCCATTGCTTGTCACACTAAACAATGTTGATAGCTTGACCAAGGACAAGTCCCTCTCATAGGAAGAAGCTATGGAGGTGGAGAAGAAATCCCTCAAACTCACACTCACTCTCTTTCACACACAAGAGATAGAGGAAAGAAGAAGAAGCAAGAGCTCTCAATTCTCACACAAGGGAAGTGTCCATTCTCATTAGATGAGTTATCCTTTATATAAACTTAGTAAGTGGCTGAGAGCTCAGGCATGGGTGGCCCCATCGAGTAAATCTATCATCTAGTGTGTGGTGCTAGACTACAAGTGTACATGTGAACTTGATGCTGGCATTACACTTAGCTCGATCATTCGTTGTTTACGTCGTGTGTAGCTCATTAGAGCAGAAAAATCATAAGTTGTGCATTAAGTACAAAAAACTACTCGGGCAGGCAATAAAGCGATCCAAATTAATAAAAACTTTGATGCCAATCACTTGTAATGACTCCGAATGATCATAAAGTAACTCCATTAAGATCATAAAGTAGCATCATTTTTCAAGCGCATGCATTAAGATCAAAAAGTAACATCATTTTTCAAGCGCATGCATTAGGCACTCCAATCACTCATAATGACTCAGATGTTACTTTATGATCTTTACTACCATAGGGTGCCTATGCATGTGCTTGAAAAATGCAAGCACCTATATGCTTCACAAAAAGAAAACAGAATGCTGTGCAAGTAAAGCATATTGATGGGTTCTTTAGGCGATAGGTCGTACCTTGGTGTTACCACTGCCAAGGTCCCCCTATCCAAAGATGTACCTGAAGGGCTTTTGCTGGCGAGATTCTAAATGAATCTTTTTTTAAAGATAATGATGATAATAATAATAATTAAATGGTAGTAAATGTGAGTGCATATATACAATGTGCCAGTGCATGACTCGATGCTGGACTATGCCTTTGACATCATAGGCAACCCTTAACAAGTAGGACTATGTTAATGGTTGCAAAGACCATAGTGACAATAGATGTTTTTTTTAAAATAATAAGGAAAAGGACTATTCCCTCTACCCAATAAGATAGATGGTGACTCTGATTTATATGTACAATTTTAACATAAGTACTTGGCATTCAGTTTCAGAGAAAATGATTGGCAGATACTTGCTAGTGTAGCTGTCGTGGCTCTAAAGAATATTGTGTTCTTCTGAATGCCTTATAGGGGGGCCATAATTTGTATCCAACATAGTCTCAAAAAGCACACAACACATATCCAGGTAAAAATATGAGATGATGGAAGTAGGAAGCTGCTTAATTAGAGTTAGGCCTATCATTAAGATTATAAAGTAACTCCTGAGCTCCCCATCTTGTACCTTTGTGAGGCACATCTATGAGAGTGATCAATAACTGTATGAACTTAATGGTAGCCACAAAAGCTACATCTAGAATCTGCCTCCATGCATAATAGCATTTTCAAATGTTGGTGCATTTCTTGGATCGCTGTGAAGGTAGAGGGTTTAAACTTTGGATAATTAAAGATACTGTGTGGATTCCTATTCCTCTTATCTATGAATTCTTTCCTTGTCCATCATCTGGGATATGGCATATAACATGGATCAACCCCTAATCTGCAAGGGGAGTGGAAATAAGTATAGGCATATTGTTCTACCTAGTACTGTTGCTACCATTCAGGTTGCTCACCCTCCCATCCTTGATTCCTTTTGCTGTATCTGAGTGGTAAAGCATATCCACCTCTTCTTGCTATTGGATGATCCTTCTTCCATCTATCAAATGCATGCTCTATAAGAAATACCACTATTTGTACATCCACCACTAGGTAAGCTAGATGAGGGTCCTTGAATTGTGTGTGATGGGATATAGGCACCCATAATTCTGTAGCCTTCCATCTATGCTTTTCTATGTGTTCTTTCATATTACCCACAGGTGGATAAGATATGTATGGCCTCTTTTTAATCATTTTGGCTATGGGAGTTTGTACTCCAATAGAGGGATCATAAGGACAAGTAGGGTCAAATGTGTTTAATGCTTGAAAAAATAATTAGGGCTATAACCATGGGTTCCTTTCTCTGATCACTTCCAAGTAATTCTTATCTGGAAGCAACTCAAAAACATCCTCTCCTACAAATATTTGTTCAATACTGTCAGTTGCCATGGGTATTTCCTTAAACTCGTTGTGCCTGCTTTATTCAATTGGCACCTATGTAGATTTTTTGGGATCAACTGGTTGTTTCTATTCCATAAATGCTTCTTCATCCCACCATTGGTCATGCTCTGGAAAGTTATAATCCTAGTGTTACTCTCCTCTTGGCACATAAGGCACAATTTCTAAGCCACTTGTATACTGTAAAAGAGCCAGAGCCTCTAAGTGATATGAATTCATAAAACAAGGATAGGTTAAGTATTGTAACCTTTGTTCATTTTCCTGTAGGCTGCTTGCAAGATCCCAAAGGCGATGATATTTATTTTGTAACTCGTGGATTTCTTGTGTGTTTACTTGTGGATAATTAACCAAATCAACATAGATTCTTGTATCTACATTTGAAAGCATATTCTTTAAATAGTTGTGTATGTTGTAGAGAAGTTTGACGAACCCCAAAGAATGGTAAAAAGGGTTATTCTTGCCTAGCAAGTGCTGGTAGACGTTCCTCACTTCCTGTACACCATATACCACCACACATTGTCTTCAATCCATGCTAAGTGACTTCGAAAATTGTATAATTCAGATGGAGCTGACAATACTAATGGTGGATCACTCTCATTCTGTACCCATGTTAGCATAATGTTCTTGGCCTAGGCTCTAAAATTGAGGACAAATGGATGCATAGGCAAGATAAAATAATCTCTGACATCCTACACCTTGTAATCACCAAAGAACAAAACAAAGACCAAAGTGGGCACAACATAATGTGACATATATGACACTAAGCTTTGTATATTTTTCCATGTCAAGTCCTGAAAATTTAACTGCAAGGTGATTATTGACACATTAAAGCAACTTAGAAGTATTTTAACTGATGTGTAAATGTTCCTGTGTGCCGTTGGTGGGGATTGAAGAAAGTAATTATCTAACAAGCTAATATCCCACATACTAAAAGGCCTTTCTTATCTAATTCTTTCCAAAGCACATTCCAAGTTTAGTACCTCCTTAGCAGCCACATCCTTCCTACTTTCCCTATGCTCTCTTTCTTGATTAAAGATATCTTGAGTGCCTAGCATCTGTTGCTCCATGTTGGTGAACAGAATTTGTATTTCACTTGCCACCTTTTTGGTTTGAATCTCACAATTTTGAATTAGGGTCACAATAGTTGCTATAGATTTGCATCTCAATAGTAAGTGATTCTTGGGCTGCTTCTAGGCTAGTCTTCAATCTTCAGAACATCTGCTCCAATTCATATACTACCCATTGAGCATTATGTGACCATTTTTTCCTTTCATATGCTAAGTATTGAGCTGGTGGTACTTATATTTCTTCTTGAGGTTTATTTGCTTCTTTTTGGTCAGTAGGCTTATCCTATTTACTTGGTTGACTTTTAGGTGGGCTTCGGCCAAGAGTGGTTGAGGAGATAGACATGTTATCAGGATAGGTTAATTTATTTAGTTTCTTCTTCTTATCCTCATCCACATTTGGGTTTTCAGGCTTATCCTGGAAGTAATCATGAATACCTAATGCTAATTCTGTTTCTTCCTCCTCCTTCAGTATGGGGTAATTAAGGTGAATAAATCCGAATTCCTTTGGACCTTGTGCTTCTAGATTTTCTAAGTGGGTGTAGAATAGAAGGTATAACTTCCATATCTCCAAAGGCTGGTAAGATTTTTCTATTTCTAATCTTCTAGTAATTGTAACAATCCCTTGCCTCATAGACCCCATATGTGGGCATCCAAGTCACGCTATTAGTTAGCTATATAATCCCTGGGACAAGGAGAATAAAATGATAGATTTTTTGGAAACCCTAAGGATATTATCTCTTCATCTTTTGAGAATTCTTGAGAATGCATCAAGACTCTCACCCATGCTCTGAAGTTAAGCACTATATGATGAATGGGAACTACAAAGATGTCTTTAGTGTTTTCTAGCTCTAGGTCATTGTGAAAAATGGCCATTATTAATATAGGTGCATTGTGTCTAGACATTCTTTAGAACATCCATTCTATATCTTTATGTATAAGGGTAGACTCAAAATCAATTTCTTTTTCAGTGAGGGATAGAAGAAGAGCTGATGAGGAAAAAGATTGGGTTTGTGTAGGGTTTCTAGGTGCGATTGCAAGTGTAGCTAATTGATTTGCATGATTTGCAATAGTATCGAGCAACATACCTTAGTCTTGTTCTCTCGGGGAGGACTCTCCTTCATTGAGTTTTTCTAGTCGTAGTTGAGAGGACTCTCCTTCATTGAGTTTTTCTAGTCGTAGTTGAGAGGACTCCAACTCCTTGCTTATTTCTTCTACTTCTACTTTGAATTTGAGGCATTATTTTTGTGCTCTCTCTAGTTGGGAAGAGAGTGCCTTCTGCTTCTCAAAGCTTCTCAGTACTGCCTTCTTTTCCTCTTCTTGATGTTTTTGAAGTTGTGTGATGAAGTTTTCTTTGGCTTCATGAAGTTATTTTTCCATTTCTTCTCAAGCAATCAGCCTCTGTGTGTTGATTGATTCCTCTGCTAACTTGACTTTTGTATCTTTAAGTTTATGTTGAGAGATGCTTGCTGCCTCTCGAAGGTGACTTCTTTCACTTTTCACAGCTGCTAGTTCCTTACTTGTTGTCTCTTTCTCCCTTGTCAAGTATGTATTCTTCCTTTTGAGTTTCTCCTTATCTCCATTAACCTTATTGTAATTTGTAGCCCACAAGGTAGATGTTCTTTTTTCTTCTTCAAGTTGGAGGTCAACTATGAGTTGATCTTGTTGTTCAGTCTCTCTGACCCTTGACTCCAACTTGGTAATCCATTGTTGTTGTTGCAAAATTTTCTCTTTGTTTTTTGCTTTTTGCTTGGTAAAAGATTTTTTACAGTTTCTACTACGGATATCGTTAACCTCAATAGCTCTTTACCTGGATCCTCCTGTGAATCTTCTCTTTCCAGTCCTAATAGAGCTACTATGGATATCGTTAACCTTAGTAGCTTTTTACTTGGATCCTCTTGTAAATCTTCTCTTTCCAGTCCCAATAGAGTTACTACCTATTCTTGAACCCTATCAACCTCTAGATCTTCAATGTTTTCACTCGTCCTTAGCTTCTTCAAAGGTCTTGTAAAGGTTTTTGCTTCTTCAGCTTATCGGCGGGTGTCATGACTTTCTCTGTCCTCTGCTCCTCCACCTTGCGGAGTTTCTAAGATTGTTGTATTTTCTTCCACCTGTTTGCCTTTTTCTCTATCTATTGTTGCAGCTTCTATTCCTTTGTCCTGTTGTGGAGTTTCCTTAGAAAGTTCTCCAACCCAAATTTCTTCATGTGTTGAATATTCTATTATGCGATTTGGTATAATCTAAAGGTCCCTTTCAGAGCAAGTGCCTTTGCTACTCCAAAATAAAAATCTTATGCAGTAAGAATGGATTGGCTAACTGTATTCTTGTATTCTCTGCAGTAAGCTTGTATATTCTTGTGAGTTTGAAAACCCCAGTTATCTTCTCTTCTAGCTCCTCACAGGTACGGTGGTCTTGGGTTAATTTTGTTGTATATGTTTGTGTACTTAACCTGCAAAAGCATGCATAGAGCTTGGCTTGCTTTTATAAGCACTAGATCTGTGATGACGTTAAAAGATACTCTTGTATTGGACCTTTGCCAATTTCTTAAGTGCCTTCCAAGCTATCCTTTCAATCTTAGTGAGAAAGTACTGATAATGAGATGCAACCCATAAAAAATCTTCTACCCCAAAATCCATAGAACTTGGAAAGAGATTTGATATAAAATTTCCACGTTCGTGGTGAGTTCTTATGGTCCTTTTCCTTCTGATTGAAGGTAGTAAAAAATATTGAGAGTTAGAGACTCACAAGATACCCCTCCCCCTGCCTAAAAGGTTCACACTCTTCTAAGAGTGGGGAAACATAGCAAGAAGTAGTCAAAAGGTATTTTTTTTTGGCCAATTTGCAGAGGTAATTTTGGTCCAATAGTTAGTCAAAATTTTTGCTACGGAAACATGAACACATCTGTTTTGGATAGGACAATATAAATTATGCAATAATTTTCCATGAGAAGGAGCAAAAACTAAATGTTTTGGAAGAAAACAGTCAAAATTTCCAATATTGGCCCAAAAAATGCTGTCTAGGGTCTTGGCTACCTAGTGTAGGTATATCAGATGACCTTAATGGGTATGAAATTTTGTAGACCTATGGAGGGTACCTAGACTTACGTAAAAGTGATTTCACGTGGTGACCAGCCCTCAATAATTTTGTTTAGCAGCTAATTTTGTATTTATGCAAAATAAGTTGATTTTGCATTAAATGCTAAAAATAGTCACCAAAGTTGGTGAAGCTCCAAGAATGTGGGTGACTCAAGAATTAGGGTATATCTACTAAGCTAGTTAACATTTCATTGGGGTTAAATTAGATTATGGATAAAATCTAGATTTTTGATAATTTATCTAATCTTTTTAAAGATAATGATAAATTTTAATAAAATCCTAAAAATATACTTAAAGATAATGATAATTTAAAAAATGATAAATTAATTAATTATTTTAGATAATAAATATTTATTTTTTCTTTTTAATAAATAAAATATACTTATTTATTTAATAATATTTAAATTTTTCTAGACTTATTCATCATACATATTCCAAGTTTTCTCCAAAAATAAATAATTTTTTATAAATATGTATTTATTTTTTAATACTAAGTATTTATTTAATTATATCATAATATTTACTTAATTAAAAACTACTAATTATTTGTTTTTATTAAATCAATAATATTATTTAATAAAAAAATTTGCATATATTTATTTTAAAAATTATTTAAAATAAAATTTAATAATAAATATATATTTTAAAAAAAACAAAAAAAACCCAAGAAAATAATTGTAAGGTGACGGGTGCTTTGCCATGTGGCAAATATTTACTGACATAAAACCTCCACATGGGCATTCCTCATGCTCAAAGGTGAGGTAGCAATGCCATGCATGTATATGATGTGCCATGCCATGTAGGCAAAGAAAGTCAGCCAAGTTGATTGTGCTAAGGTGGCAAGATGACATGGACATTCTTGATTATGTGGTAATGACATGTATGCATGTGATATGGCATGCCATGTAGGCTTTCGGGAGGCAACCTTGTTGGCCAAGTTTAGGTGGCATGATGAGATGGCAAGATGCTTATGTGGACTCTCCTCCATATGATGTGGCATATACATGTAGGACTAAGACTATGTTACCATAGCTCAATTACTTGACAAATCACATACTCTCTAGGTTTGGTGAAACACCAAGCCTAATAGGCATCCTTTGTTTTAGACTTTAGCCAGACAAAGGGGAAAATTTTGATTAAGATAGCCGAAAAATGGACTTCCCTTACTAAAATTCACTCAATTTTTTTTTTTGTTAAATTCAACATGACAACTACCTTGATCCACAAGAAATTGGAGTACAATTGTATTAAATTTATATAATTAAATTATTAAACTTCTACATGCCCTTTAATAGACTGAGTGAAAATTACAAATTAACAATATAGACACATTCTAGACATATTTTTCTAACTTCTCATCATTGAATCTTAAATGATGAGCTTCACGTTTGCCAAGATCTTGAATAGAAAATCACATGTTGCTTTATAATATTAAGCAGAAAAAATAATTTTAAAAAATAGTTAAACATATTTTAAAATCCTAATAAATCAAGTTAAGCTCTATGAAATGTGTTTTTTTCATGTACTAATTGGAATGATCATTGGACTTTGGATACAGAATGATTAAGCATATATGTATGACATATATTGTGATAAAGAATGTTGAACAATGCAAATACCGAAACGTCCGTGCAATGAGACATTCCCTTTTTTAAAATGGATTCCTGATCAGGGGGTGCCATTTGAATACCCACTATATGTATAATGTACCCCAAACACCATGCCACTAAATTCCAAACGTAACCATGAGAGATTCGATCTTTAAGTTGTAGAGATGCCTGTGCCCATCTATCAAAAAAGTGGTGGCCCCTTATCTTGCAACCACCCTTACATGGAGTATCATATTCTTATCTTTGTAGAATATGCTTTCATTAGCACATAAGTAGGAATAGGTAAATGTGTAACACATGAGCATGCCTTTAGCATGGCCACACAACTATAGGAATCATGGATTTATGCCAGGCACAAAGACTCAACATTTCATGCTTATAAGTGCCTCATGGGAGATTTTGAAAGGCGTGGTGTACAGAAACTTGCACTCTACCCATGTGAAGAAGCAGAGATGCCAAAAAAGGTGGTTGTACAGGTTTTGATGATATTGATATTGGACTAACAAGCAAGGAAAAAAGAAAAGCCACAAAGTTTTATTGGTCAAAGATGGCAATCAATGGCATGTTATCAATGTTAATAGATTATGCAATTAAGTTCATCAAACATAACTTCATATACAGATGGCAAGCAGATTAGTATAGGGAGTGTTTGAAGAGCTTCCCTTCAAATGTCAATTACGTCTGTATTAGATTTTGCAAAGAATTACTCCTTTAAAGAGAAAAATGATATTCAGTCCATGCATTGGCATAGTGATCAATGTATAATCCTTGTTCATCTTACTTATCATCACCACAACACCATGGATGACAAAATGATCAAGGAGATGCATTTTTACATATCTAATGATAAAACACATGACACACTTTCTATACAACATTGCTTTTTTCTTCATTACAAGTGGCTTAAAGATCAAGACATACACTTCACAAGACATTGGGTGTCGTCAAATGGAGCAACATCTTAGTTTAAGGCAGCAAGACCCTTTTACTTTGTTGCAAGATTCATTGCACTGACTAATGTCGAGATGACTTGGAACTTTTTTGGATCAGGCCATGGCAAAGGGAAACATGGTGGTGTAGGTGCAATGATTAAAAGGGCCCTTACCCTATGAGCAGCTTAAGACTAATGTCATGGTATGTCATGGTATTGAAGCACGTTGATGTGTGCAATTTTTGTCAAATATAATGACTAGTAGTGCTTCTACCACAGTGACAAGAGTAAGGAAATACCAACTACAAGAGCATTTTGGGAGATAAAGGTTGGGGATATGGATAGGACCAAGACATGGGGATGTGCAAGGGTGGAGGGGTCTCAATGATTGCATAGCATTTGTGAACTTTGCAAGCATGTTGTGACACAAATCAAGAAAAGGGAATTGTCTTGCTAATGCCATGCGTGCACAATGCTTGGAGATTTGAGAGAACAAGTCCTATATTCAAGCTTGGGCACAAGGCATTCTTTGTCCAACTAATGAGGTTTCAACTGAAGAAAATTTAGACCAAGAACCTACCTATGAGGATTGTGAGGAGTTGTGTTGAGTAATATACTTATTGAAGGAGACAATTTTGTTATCAATGCAGAAGAGGGAAATGATGAAGGTGTGGACTTCTTCATTCTCAAATGTAGCCATGCAAAGCAAATAGCTAACAAAGTGCTTAAAGACTAGTGGGGCATAGTTTTCCATAAGGGCTCATACTTTGTTAGCATTCCCTACATCTATGCCTCGACTACCTACCCTACCTTATCAAGGTTCCCTTCATGTGCATCATGAGCATGCCTTGCCTCATCAAGGTTCCCGGCCTATGCATTATCTCCCTGCCCTACCTCATCAAGGTTCCTTGCATGTGCATCACTGTCTATGCATCATCTACCTAGCCTACCTCACCTTGCATGTGCATCAATGCATATGCATCATCTACTTGCCATGCCTCATCAAGGGTCCCTCCATGTGCATCATAAGCCTGCCTTATCTCATCAGTAATCCGTGCCATGTATCATCAGCCTACCTTGCCTCATCAAGATTCCTGCCTATACACATCATCAACCTACCCAATGTGTCCATCATCAAGCTCCCCTACCTATGCGCATCATCAGCATGTCTTTCATGTGCAATATTAGCATGTCGTGCCTGGGCATCATTATCATCACTATCATTTGAATGTTTCACAATACCTGCATTGTCGTTAAATTCCTTAGGAAATCTATAACTACCATAAAATATTTATGAAACAACTTAAACAATAGTAAGCATGAAAAGGATCAAAGGCATGGAACATCATGATTGTGAATGCAAGAACACATTTCCATTAAATTGCAATACATTTCGTAAAGGCTACATGGTAAGATGCCGAACTACCTTGCAAAATAACGACTTGACTTACAATCTACTTTGTTACAATGTCACTGAAGTTCAATAGACTTCATTACCATTTCCCTGAACATGACGTTTTGTGTGTCTTTTGTGCATGAATTGAGACAAGGGAATGTTATCCTCAATGGGGAGCCCAATGGTTCAATGGATGTCTCCTCCTCCGTAGTCATCTTGACATTCAGTGGTTACCCTATTGAGCCATCCAATTCCTGTCCATCTCCATCAACTCCTGAGGATTCTTCATACTTCTAGTTTATGGCCCTCCTTGCCTTTCAATTTCCAATCCATCATCATTATATTGTAGGAGGGTTGTCTTACCACATACTTTGTTTTTTTTCTTTTCTCTAAACCTGCATGTTCAATTGACATAAGAGTTTCGGTGGTGAGAGCATGTGCAACTTCAACCGAAGCAAGATGAAAATACAAAACTAAAAAAGTTCAAGATTCATAGCTTCAGGCATCATAACTGCTGATATGGTCTTCCTTTGACCCTGACTGGGGACTCCATATGTGCTGAGTGATCACAACTGGTCTCCATAAATGTAGAGTCTAGATCACTAGTCCTTCTCCTCTTTGGTGGTGTTAAAACATCTCCGCCAACAGATCCTCCTTCACTTGCATGAGAAAATTGGTAATGAAAGAACAATAAAAAAGATAAATAAGGATTATAATGTACACACAGGTAAAATGAGTTGTCTCTTGCCCGTAGTTGTCCAAAGTACAATCCAGACCAGGTCTCCATCTGCACGTGAACATAACAAAACTTATATAATTTCACTACAAAGTTGCTATAATATACAAGATACATAAAATTATACAGTACCAAGGTTCGTTGATGTTGCAATGCCTAATTTTAGCCCTTTCAAAGATGGGAACTCCTTGCACGATCTCTCTGCACATGTACCAATCTCTATTATTGCTATATGAGTAAAGCAAAGAAAATTGTACATGCAACGGCAAGAGAAGACTTGAAATAACTCAGTAGAAAATGGGAAGCCACATGCTATAAACTAGCACATCATAGCACAACATGCTATATAGCACAATATATATGCTATGATGTGGTCACATTAAGTTTGCATAAATGATATTGTGTATATATGTGCAAGTTGCACTGTTACAAGCAAAGAGGATGAGTGAGTAAGCACAAGCCCACGATAATTTTTGTTTGTGGTTGAAGTCTAGAGTTGATTCTAGGCATCCCACTATAGTTCATCCACTGGGTTGTAGAGGATGTGGCTGGTAAATCTCTAAAGGCTAATATGCTTTATTACATAACCTATATATCACAATGTTATCTATGCTATATAGCATAATTAAACACATATATCAAAGATTGTGTGCTATATAATATAGATTATGTGCTATACAGCATTAATTATGTACTACGTAACACAATATCTTTGCTACATGGGTCTAATTATGCTATATAGCACATAATATGTGCTATATAGCACATAATCTTTGCTACATGGGTCTAATTATGCTATATAGCACAGAATATGTGTTATATAGCACATAATCTTTGCTATATGGCTTTAACTATGCTATATAGCATAGATAATTTGCTATATGGCATAGTCTATGCTATATAGCTGGGTTATATGCTATATAGCATAATATGTGGTAAATAGGATAGACTATGTCCTATAAAGGATATTATCCATGCTACATAGCACATAATCTTTGCTACATAGCACACAACTTTATGTATAGCACACTTCACCTCAATGTGCCATACAATGTTTGTGCCATGTACCATAGTTTAAATGCGCTATATAGCAAACTTTTATGTGCAAGCTATGTGTTTAACTATGCTATAGCATATTGTGTACTTTATGGCAAATTTTAAGAATTAACCTTCAAATTTGAAAATAGAAGATTTTAAAACCTACAAAGCATTTTAGTTATATTTATGTTCAAATTTTAAGGCATTTTAGTTATATTTATGTTTAAATAAAAAAAATCAATAAAAACCTTTAAAATTTTCAAGTTGAAGGTTTTTGTATTCCTAAGCAAAATGTTTTCTGTGAACACTGGTTGGAAAAGCTCGATTCTACTGTCCTCAATTCACCGGCCGGCCGTGTGGGCCTGCGGGATCATGTGTTCGCTTTCAATGAAAGAACGGGTCCGAGTCCCCAAAGATAATCATTCTCACGAAGAAAACTGGCCGGAAAGTGCGTAGCCTGATCATCGCCTTTAATGGCGTATGAATAATCGCGTGAAGACGAAGTAGGTCGAGTGCAAAGAATGAGCGATCCGTGATATCACAGTTTTTAGGATGTCACGAAAGGCTGCCTGGTAATTAACATTGATGTATCATGTAGGTACTCTATTGATTATCCTGAGGGCGAGCAAAGAGACCAACCAACCTCCGAATCAAGACTAAGCTAGTCACCAAACAACGTGTGTAAAAATGTGGGCAAAACCACTAAGCTTGAGTAGAGCGATGATGATAGATTGTGTTTCGTGATGTGCGCAAAGATTGCCATTGCTGCAAGCTGGAAACCTCTCTTGCAGCATGCATGACCGAATTTAGAAAAGACCAGCCGGGCCAGCATGATGATTCATCAAGTTCATCAATTTAAGTGCGTGGGTGCTCATGGAATGAGATTGATTATCACCAGATTTGTGGGCCTGATCATTACATCTGAGTCCTCGATCTAGTAGAAAAGAATGGGTACAGCGCCCACTTTGTCTTTACAAGTAACGAGAGGATGAATCACGTTATCGTTAATAGTCTTGAGTTTCAATTTGGTTCAACTACCCCTAATCACAATTGATCAAAGGGCATGACCCTTAAATTAACGATTATTAATCACGGTATTTGGTATTTAGTGTTGGTGAGGGAGATTTTCTTGCTATATCAAAGTGCCTTCGAGGAAACTTATTGGATTCCTGTCTTGGCTTCTAAACTCATTTGCATGACTTAATTAGCGTTAAGTAGAAGAAAAGCTGCCTACGTTCCTAGGCTCTCTACAACCTTTAGATGATTATGAGTCATAATCTCTCTCTCTCTCTCTCTCTCTCTACACACACACTCTCTGCAAAGAATCCCTCTCTACACAGTACACCCGAACACACGGAGCAAAGGTTCTCTGAGCTCTCTCTCTCTCTCTCTCTCTCTCTCGTACACACACGCACACTTTTTCTGCAGCTGGATCGTGGGCCATTGCGTTCGTGAGGTTGCCAACTACACCGCCAGAGATACTAGATGAAGGGAAGCTCCAGTGCAGTGCTTCGTTGTTCGCTTCATGCACATGCCCTAATTTGCCTTCTACACTCTAATTTCTCTTCACAATTTACAACGCTACAAATGAATCGCGGTATCACAAGCAGTCTAGCTTGATAGGATTAGATCTCTAAGCCAGCAAGCACGCAAATCCCTTGTAAGAGCTTGGTGGAAACAAATTAAGATCTGTTTCGTTAAGCCCCCCACTCTGTGTAATGAGAATATAGTGGCTAATTCAGATTGACTTGTTTGTAGCTTATATACATCAGTCTCACAGTGCGCCCCAACTGCTTGTACCCAACATTATTCACCAACCATAAAATGTCTCTACATTGTATCCTGCCAGCTTGGATAATCATAATGTTGCAGGCGGCTACGTTGGCACCAAGGCCAGGTGAGCTTCATTGGCTCCATTAATCGAGCAGCACCCAAAATTAAATAGCTAAATCAACGCTTATTGCATTCGAATTAAAAGAGCTTGCTGCTCTTACAACAACATTGAGCTTGAAATCAATATGCCCAACTAATCTTGCTTGCTGATCGTCGTTTGTAACAGCTCAAAGCTGGATGGCTTACGATCCAACAGCATACACCGAGGTAAGAGCTACTGGAAAAATCAATGTAATACGTTGTATCAAATTAAATGGACGATGCGATTAACGGGTGCAATTATGTCATGAATGATGGGCGGCGCACAGTGTTTATCCAAGCCAAGTGCTCTTCTATACGACGGGGGCATCGTTACTAATCCAGACTTCAAAGATGGATTGAATGGGTGGTCACCATTTGGGCGCTGCGTTCTCCAGTTGAGATCTTCTGCACATGCAGATGGTGAGAACACATTCGTAGTGGCTACCAATAGGACAGCCAGCTACAACGGTCCCTCGCAGCTGCTACCCAATCTCACAAGCGGAGTGAAGTATAGTATCTCAGGTCTCCGTCGGACTGCATTCTGCATGTCGTTGCATGCATTTTGGAAATGATTGATTTGCCTATGAAAAACTGCATGCATCCTGCTTTTTGCAGTAATTAGTGGAGATTAGATTGGTGTAATTTGTGGTTAATAAGTACATTCCAATTCTTCGCCAATTAGGAGAACCATTTTTCGCATGGATAAATTTGGAGATTACAAGAAGTGATTTGTTCGTGCAATTAATTGCAGCGTGGTTGCAAGTGAGCGTGCCAGCAGGCACGACGTCGACAGCCGTGGTGAAGGCCACCGTGGTGACGGACAGTGGGAAGGAGTATATGTGCGCAGCAACAGTGATCGCGCAGAGCGGATGCTGGTCTTTCCTCAAGGGAGGCTTCGTTCTTGATTACACGCCAGCGATCTCCGCTCGCCTCTACTTCGAGGTTAGGAATTGATTAGGCTCATGAGTAGCGAGGGTAGCTGATCCAGCCGCAGCGTGGTTGGATTAAACATGCACACGAATAATTGATAATGCACTTATAATTTGCGTAGCACGTTACAATTATATGATTGCTGATGAATATATTCGACTTTGCAAACAACATATAGTGAGTGTATGTAATTTTCTGCGCCAGACGATTAATTTTACATCGGGAATGGAATTATGGCTGGATCGTGCGGCCGTGCAGCCTTTCCGCAACCAAGAGTGGCTATCGCATCAGAGAGCGCGAAGGGAGTCGGTAATATGTACATCAATGCATAATTTTGGCATTATACTAATTGCCTGAGAGGCAGTTTAACATGATGCAGATCAGATCAATATTGGTGTAGCATGTTGAATTTTTTGTGTGGTTATTTTTTCGGATAGCTGCGAAGAAGAACGGTGAGCGTGCACGTTGTAGACTCCATGAGCAACAAGAGGGTGCGTGACGCCAACATTCAAGTGGTGGGCACGAAGCTGGGCTTCAGGTTTGGGTCAGCCATAGCCCAAAACTTTCTAAGCAACCAGCAATATCAGGTGAACTAATGTGTCCTTTCTATATTACCAGGTGAAGTAATGTGTCCTTTCTGTATTACCAGGTGAAGTAATGTGTTCTTTCTATATTACCATATTGTGAGGCTTTGTTATAAGCAACCAACAATGAGTTAAAGTTTAATAACCGAGCTATAAAAGTCATGCGACAATAATAATATAATTGATGGAATCACTAATAATAATAATCTTATTCGCTTGGAAGTGTGTAATCTGGGTTGAATTAATCTCATCTCAGAAGTGGTTCCTGGAGCGTTTCAACACGGCGGTTTTCGAGAACGAGCTCAAGTGGTACTCCACGGAGCGGCAGCAGGGTCAGGTGCACTACAACACGTCGGACGCCATGCTGGCCTTCTGCGAGGCACACAACTTGTCCGTCCGAGGGCACAACGTTGTTTGGGAGGACCCCAAATTCCAGCAGCAGTGGGTGAAGGGCCTTGGCCGGCCCGTGGAGCTGCGGCGGGCGGCCATGGGGCGCGTCAGCTCGGTGGTGGGTCGCTACGCCGGCCGCTTCCTGCACTGGGACGTGAGCAACGAGCAGCTGCACTTCTCCTTCTTCGAGGACGCGCTGGGCGACCCCAACGCTTCTACGGACTTTTTCTTGGCCGCCCAGGCACTAGATCCCGCCGCTCAGCTCTTTGTCAATGACTACAACACGCTGGAAAACTGCAACGATGCCGCCTCCTCCCCCGACGCCTACATTGCCAAGCTCCGCCAGCTCCACGCCGCCGGTGTGGCTAATCTGGGCATAGGTTTGGAGGCCCATTTCACCAAGCCCAATGTGGCCTACATGCGGGGCACCCTCGACAAGCTAGCTACTCTGGGGTACCCCATTTGGCTCACCGAGTTGGACATCGACGTTCAGGCCCTCAGCAACAACATCACGAAGGTAAAAGATCAACGATACCGTCATTTTATTAAACCTAGATCGAACCCCCACCCTCCAGTCAGAAACTAACGGCAGCATCATGATGCAGGCTGCCGCGTACCTGGAGGAAGTCCTCCATGAAGGTTTCTCCCACCCCGCAATCGCCGGCATTGTTTTGTGGACAGCCTGGCACCCCTCAGGGTGCTACCGCATGTGCTTGACTGACTCCAACATGGCCAACCTCGCCACCGGAGACGTGATCGACACTCTTCTCCAGGAGTGGCAGCAGGTGGAGGTGATGACGCACGGCCGGGGCAACATGAGGTGGCGTGGCCCCGTCGGCGACCACACGCTGTCCGTCCGCTGGCGCAACGCCACTTACTCCGCCACCGTCACAGTGTCCTCTGGCAAAGGCACCCAAAGGCTCCTCATGCGGTTGCCCGCCGTCAACGCCACCGCCGACCCAGCCTCCTTCCACCTCCTCGACGGCGCTCCCCGCCGAAGAACTATCACCCTCTCCCATCTCTAACAAGTGAAGGGACCACCACAGTATATCATTTCCTTGCACTTCCCAAATGGGAATGCATGTACAGGAGGCCGGCCATCGAGCGAATTACAAACGATGTATAAAATTATAATGTATAGGCATTAGAACATAAACAGAAACAATAATGGAGTTCGAAACTGTTATGCGAACCCCCTCATTTCTTCTCTATGCAAGCAATGAAGTTCAAAATTGTCATATGCAAACCTTCTCATTTGTTCTCCATGCATGCTTATAATTCATTTTTAAGGAGAAAATTCTCATGCTGTTTGAATATCACACATCACTGGTCAATATGGTATTCACACTGCACCTCATTTCATTGTCTTAGCGCCACGCTCTTTAATTGAAAAATGAAAAATTAGGTTATGTCATTTTTTTTGAGAAGGCCCACGGCAAGCCAATCTTGTGCATTGTGACCACCACACTTTCAATTTCATTCAGAGTCTACTATTGTGCAAAGACCCCCCGTCCCCACCACCACCACCCCCCAAAAACAATGAACCTTGCTCCTAGCATATACCATGGTATGGAACCCAACGTGGTAAACCATCTGCATTGAATAGCAAGCAATGGACTAATGTGCATTAGTGCATGCATGTGTGTGTGGGTAGGGGTGTGTATGCATGTGCACACCTGCGCACATAAAAAGTGCCTCACTAGATTTTGTGAGAGAGTAGATAGCACTACCACCACCATTACTACCTGTTATGAGTGAGAACCACCGTGAAGATCATTCTCCATCTAGGCAAAGAGAGCTCTTCTTTCACCACATAGCCATAGAGCATTCTGGTGTGACAACGGAGTGAGGATGTAATGGACAGGCTAGCACACTCACACTGAGAAGTTGCAAATGGCTCGACGGTAAGACTAAACAACAGTTGATTTGGAAAGGCTAAGGTAAGCTCTTGACTTGAATATATTTGGTGCCATCAGTGGGGACTATTATCTATGTTTTTCCATCTATTGGGATTACCAAATATTGCCCGGTGTTGATTAGGAGGTCACATTCCAAAAACATGTGATTTTGGAGCTCTGGATGTGTTAGATATGTTATTTTTATTGAGTTTTAAAGCTTGTTTTTATTAGGTCATTCTACTTACATATTTTACAAGGAAAAATCCTCAATTTCTTTGTGATTTGCATGATTTTGAAGCCCACAAGACTTTTTGCAATGAAGAGATCCATGGCTCTGATACCAATGCGATGAAGAGATCCATGGCTTTGATATCACTATAATAAAGGAAATCTAGGGCTACAATCATTAGCATGGAGTACACACACATGCTGCTGCACATCATAAAGAGGATTATAGTCTTAGGGCTAGTGCCTTTTATAGTCCCAAGGCCCACATGACCTAACACCACAAGTGTAAATGCCCCTAAGTCCCATGTGCCTAGGCCCATCCCCCATGTGCATGTGCATCCTAAAATTCCTTTCTTACAAACCATCCCCCATGTGCATGTGCATCCTAAAATTCCTTTCTTACAAACCATCCCCTCCTACAATGATTTCATCCTCAAAATTGAAGGGTGTAGGTCATGAGCAAAAGACACATAGAAAGGCTAAAATCATGACTAAGTGTCAATGTGAAGCCAAGGAGTCGTATGACCCCTAAGGTCAAATGGAAAGGATAACAAACTCCCGTTCGATGATGAAGCTAATCATGCAACCGCCTAGATCAAAGGGAAATCTAAACTATCCAAACTCCAAAAGAATGGCCCTCTAACCACTTGGGTCAAATGGTAAATATGGAAGACCAATGTCGATGATGGCTAGCCCCCAATCCTCCTAGAGGTCAAAGGGAAGACTAATAACTAGCCCATCCTCACAGTCGTAATGTGAATCCGACATTGAAGATATCCACATAATGAGCTCGAAAGTCGTGACTCCAGAATGTCGAACTATCCTGGAACAAAAGAACCAACATGTAGGCCAATACTAGGATGTGCCATACGTGCATCTGAATGTCAAGCCACATAATAAAAAAAACATGTACTAAAAATGGCAAATGATGTACCCAAAGGTAAATGTCGTGGCTCCACAAAACATAGGGTCGTGTTGACAATCACAAGAGCCAAATGCACATAGCTCGTAGTCAGCATCATGTAAAGTTAGATGGGAACCAACGCTGTTGACCAATGTAGCACAACTTGAAACATTTGAGACACGATTCACTATATCCATGTGTGTATGTGCATAACCTAAATTATGCACCACATGCTCATATGCAAATCCCTCTATGTGTTCATTATCCTCCAAGGTAAGAATATGATCAATAGGATCATCATAATCGTCATCGTCAACAACTGAAGACTGACAACGTGTCCACACATGAGAGATAAGTGGAATCATCATCCATAAAATCACTAACCTTGGAATCTCCAAGGTCAATGAAGTAATCCTCATAGGTAGGGTCTATCTCCATCAATAATGGATCTAAGAAAATCTAGGTCGGATGTAAAACTCTCTAGATCCATATGAATAATCATGTCTCCTATGAGATCTCACCTTAGTAAAATCAACACTACCCTCATGCTCAATGCTGCCTGATTGCTCAAATAGATGCACTATACCCACATAAATGCTGCCAGGTAAACTATGAGAACTACGAGCAGTGGTATCATGAATATTTCCACATGCGAAAGCCCGAGAAGAATAGCCTAATAGATCTAGCACAAGAAACTTAGGCCTACACTCATGTGTATCCTGTGACTCCACATGCAAATTAACACTAACTTCGTGTCTGCTACTAATGGATGCATCACTAATCGAATGCTGACCCGTGAGATCTGTTAAGATTCATGATATCTCCTACACATAGCTATGGAGATTAGGTTTTATCTAATAACTTACTAATGACACATGATTAAGATAATCTAGGGTGGATGGTGCCTAAGTACACTCATGATGACGAGTATGTGCAATAGCACAATTAGGTTACAAGATTAAGACTTGTACTCATAAAGAGGCTTGAGATGTATGCAAGTGCCATATTTGCATTGCTTGAAATGGCCCCCTTTTATATGAGGAGGTACACCCTTAGGCTTGTACATTAATGTGGGATAATTCTATTTGCTCATGTGACTTGTTTCTTGACTTTGTTCTTGTTTGGCTTACTCAACTCACTCCCTATCTTTTCCTTATGCTCTTTGGCACCACATTTCTCGACACACCCCCTTGGTGCCAAATGTTTGGGCTACTCAAGTTGGTTAGATGTTGGTTATTACATATTTTCACCCCCCCTCAATGCTGAGTACTTGACCTATCTTTAAGGCCTAGAGGTCATCTCTAAGAGTAAGGGCCCCCCTCTCGTCCCCCCTTGATAGATAACCTATCTTTGAGGTCTAGAGGTCTCTTCTAAAAGAATGGTTACAAAATGGTTTTGACCTTTTTTTTAAACTTTCTACACTCCCATGTGTGCTATGCGCAAATTTGGCCCATGTGCTACTTTGGCACTTCTCCCCCTTAATGTTACTTTGGTTCTAGGTGTGAGATAAATTTCGAGCTTGGGTACGTCATCAATCCCAAAGATTGTTAACAAGCACTTTTCATAGGAAGTAGGATTTTTTTCAACAAATTTTGTTTACAAAATGGGTAGTGGTTGGTAGCTCCTTTGTTGTTTAGTGTTGCTGCTTGCTTGCGATCTTCGTGCTTTTTCTTGATGAAGATCCCTTGTTTCTTTCATCAATTTTTATGTTGATGTCATGTCCTTTTTCTTGTTTGCTTTGCTAGATGCTTCTTGGCTCTCTTAGTCTTTGCTCTTTGCTTTGACTCTTGGCTCTTTGACAGCTCCTTTGTTGGTATGGACATCATTCTTCTTGTTGCTACTCGATGCTTCCTTTGATGCTTTGTTCTTGATTTCCTTATGTTCCTTTTATGATGCATTTAGTGTGGATGCCATGCTATGTGATGTGGTCATCTCATGCACTTGTGATTTGAGTATGCTTAGAATTGTGCTTTGAATATTCATGCTTTGCTTTGTCAGATGCTTGATTTGCCTGAGGATATGTGATCCTTCCCCAATGAACGTCCCAATGTTTGATGTCATGCGAGAGGGTCTTACCCCATGAGCTTGTATTAAATCTCTATGGCAGTGTCTGTACTCTCTTACAGGTTTGGCAGTGCAATGCTTGAATCCTTTTATACAATGAAAAAGTTTGATGTTTTCAAGATGCTAATGCAATGCTAGAAATATGCAATACAAATGATTTGAAAATGATTGAGGTCAAAAAGAGAGTTTTCCCAATGTAAACCTAATATTAATTTTTAATTTTGAAGCTTAATTGGCCTAATTTCTACTAATGATCCACTACTGATAGTGATTAAGGATAAAAAGCAGAGATTAAAAGTTGTAGACTTTGGAGGACACAATTGAGCTTGGATTGACATAATTTGTTGGGGATTTTGATATAGGATGCTAGCCCTTAATGGGGACCAAGGTCCCAAGAAAGGAAATTAGCTGAAATACCTCCAAATTGAGCGCAACATGCTAAAAGTTGGTGACTAGTTTTTCACGCCTCCTGAGTCGGTTGTTGCATCAAATAACTTAAGCCTTGATATGTGAGGAGCTCAAGGCATACCCAAGGCTACCCTACGAGGGCTTGGGCTAATTGATAGTAGAGAGTGAGAATGAAGCAGATTTGCAATCAGCACTTATTACAGGGCAAAAAACGCATGATATTGGGCAAAAACGACCGAACCGTCTAGTGGGATTGGACGCCTTGATGTGCTTGAGGTTCCTATTAACCACACTGGTTAACATTACTTTTAAGCATGGTTACACTTCTTGTAACTCATTATTATGTAACTGTGCTAAGTGTTTCATGTAAATGATGAATAGGATGACCGAGTTTACAACATGTGTAATGTCGGCCATAAGAATAAGCCTAGGTGTACATAGAGCTAGGAAATCAATTTTGGGCCCCCATTTGTTAAATGGGCGGCTGGCCATTGTAAAAAGAGAGCTCATGTATATAAGTGACTTATGAAATATGAAAAGGGACAATCCCATTATCACAATTGAGTTTTCCTTCTCTCTCTCTCTCTCTTACTCTCTTGTGGCTATGGTGGTAGGCTTGTGTGTATTGATGCTTGCTTGCTTGATTATGGTGTTGTACATGTAGGTGATGGTTCTTGTCTTACCTCTTTTTCTCCTTGTTGTTTTGTTCTTCTTGATATCACTCTTACACACACAAGGCATAGAGTAGAGGTTGATCTCTCCATAGCTCGCTTCCTCTTTGTTCACTACTTAGCTTGTGGAAGCTTTATTTGAGTGACACAAGTGGAGGTGCAGTGAGGCCCTAGCATCCTCACAACGTGGAGTTAACTCTCATTAGGGTTGGCTATTTGGTTGTTCCCAAACTGACCCTTGCATGGTCTTCCTTCCCTTCTTCTCTCCCTCCCTTGTGCAAGGTAGCATGTTGATTTGGTTAACATCTTTGACATTGTTGTGCCAAGGATAGATGAAGAACCCTTGTCACCCCATAACCCACCCCAAGTAGACCACTCCATTCCACTAACCACTATCACTCTGCTCTCCGACCAACATAAAACCATGCCACCCAAAAAGAGACCTCTCTCCATAGTGAATACCCAATTGCCTCACCGAACCTCATCTACACCAAGCTCCACCCCACCGCTCGCAGCTCAAACCCATATCAAAGGAGCCACTACCACTTCTAACTCCACTAACAAGACTAACTAACCCCAAGTACAACTTCGGCACCCCGATACACAAAACCCAAGAACCCTCACACCTGGGTGCCCAAGAACCCTCACACCTGGGTGCCCAAGAAGCTCCTTATAGCCCAAGGCTATTATGCAGGTGCTAGAATGAGGCTGGAACTTTGTTTATTCCCTGAAGATCCACTTCCCCAACTCACGCCCTGGCAAAGCCAACTCCTCCTACCTCTCGCTAACCTCCAATTCACTTCTATGAAGGCAATCGGTAAATCTAGATCTTGCGAGACGACAACCAAGGTGCACCGTTCCTACTCCCGTGATTCCAAAACCGTAAAAAATTCAATGGTGGCCCAAGATAGCCTCCACTGCCACCACCACTACTATCGCACGGGACAAAGGGAAAGTAAAAATTCAAGAGAACGCCATGCCCATACAACCCCCATTTGCTGTCCGCGATAACCTTCAACTTTGGGGCTACTCCACCACCCCTTATGATATTACTCCCTCAGTGCACCCCCTCTTAATCTCTTACTTCTCTGACCCCCCTTTACCTAGCTTCTCTCTCCAATGAAGTCTCCAAGCTCCCAATGGAGCTAGCAACCTTGCCAAAACCTAATTGGAGCTGCCTCCTTAGTCTTGCCAACTGGGCAAGGAGTCAGTACAAAACCCGCACTGGGGTGCTAGCCATATAGCCCTAGGGTACAAAACGTGTTTATAGGGTGCCCAAAAAAAAACTCTGTGTGTGTGAATACACGATCATTCCTCCATGAAGACATGGCCATTCACTTTGTTTAGCCACAGCCATTCACTTTGTTTAGCCATGGCCGTTTCGTCACGAAGCCACAACCGTTCCATTCACTTTGTTTAGCCGCGGTTGTTTTCTCACAAAGCCACGATCGTTCCCTAGGCTTGTAAAATGCCAAGCCACGCAGCCGTTCCTTTGTCACCTATTTAGCTGCGACCTTACACTCCCAAGACACAGTCATTCCCTCCTCAAGACACGGCTATTCCCTCCTCAAGACATGGTCGTTCCCTCATGAAGCCACGATCGTTCCCTCCCCAAGACATGATCGTTCCCTCATGAAGCCATGACCGTTCCCTCATGAAGCCATAACAATTCCCCAAGACACAGTTGTTCCCTCATGAAGCCATGGCCATACACTCCTTAGCCATGCTCGTACCTTCCTGAAGCCACGGATGTTCCTTTCCTGGAAATCTATAAAAAGGGCCCACCACCTTCATGTCACTCACTTTTATCTCTCTCCCATAGCTAAACTATTGTATTTTTTTATCCCGAGCTTTCACACTTTCCTACCAGCTTTTTATCCTTAGCAGCATGGCATCCCCCACCCACTCTGAATCCTCCTACTAGATTCTCCCTCATACACCCTAGAAGAAGAAGCAACCTACTGGTGCCCTTTTCGAGGAGTACGAGAAGCACCCCACCCAGCTCTCCCACTTGGGTGAGAACCTCATGTGCCAGGTCAGTGGCCACACTATCCACAGCCTCATGAGGAAGAACAACCACAAGGTCAAGCACAAGTTATATTACCTAGAACCTTGTTACAGGGCAATCACAGATCCTACCATAGTGGCCCGCCTGGAGCAGATAGGGCTTGGTGGTTTTCCCACTCTTCAACCCCAGGTTCCTGACCTTCTCAACTGCCTCTTCTCTTCATCGAAACCTATAATGCCAACCAGGCTACAAGGCAAGTACTTGACAAACGAGGGCCACCCCCCAACAATCCACCTTAGTCAGCACCTCGTTTGGGAGTTGCTACATCTCCCCCGCATTGAGCATCCCTATGTCCGACTGGCTACATCCCCACCCACTGGATCGACTACTTTAATAGGTGCCACCTGTCCACCCTCGCTCGCATTCATCAAGCGGTGCAAGTCAACTGGGCATAATACATCGAAAAAGAGTTCCATGCCATATGTGCCTCCCCAAGGTAAACTCGCAGCCGCCTCCCTTCTCACCAAGGTGTTATACCATGCCGCTGGCTGGCCAGAACTCCCCGACTTGTTTGACTCTAGGGTGCCACCCCATTCCCACACCTTTGCCAGAACCCCGACCCTCTCTGACCTCTCCACCCCCCCTAAACGCATACCCCCGATACCCAAGAACAGGAGGTTGCCCACCACCAAGCTACTGCTAGGCCCAAGGCCCAAGGAGGACTACGAAGCCAAAGCCCATCGAAGATCACAAGAAGAGTAGGATCTGCAACACACCACCCAATTCTTTGAGGTCCCTTTTTTGAAGCAAGTCCGTCATTCCCCGCGTCCTCTCAGTGGAATATGGTGGACACACTGCGTTGGGCGCACGTAGGAAATTTTTGTTTCCAAGCGGCCTACTTTGAGGGCATCCACTCGACTCATGGCACGGTCCCGGATTTCACACAGGGCTTTTCTAACCTGGCCCAAGAATTGCTGACATCAATGAGATAGATTACATGCAGCGCGAAACAGGAGCAGGTCATTCGCCGCACAACAACAAATGCTCATTTTGCCAAGGCCAACCAGAGTAGACATAGGAAATGCTACATAAAGCTACACTTGCCAACAACTAGCAGCTCCATGCGGCATTGGAGGACCGTGAGGAAACCCTCGCCACCACCCTCGGTGAGCTACAACCACAACTATAGGCTGCCCCCCAAGAGGCTATGAGCAGTGCGTCAACCAAGCCCTCATCCTTGCCCAAACTGAAGCTGATAAACTTAAGCAGTACACTGCCGCCGCGGCAACCGCATCCGTCTCTCTTTCAACCAATACAAAAAATTGGCCAAGGACCGCCTTCGTTAGAAGGACCTTTAGCTGCAAGCATCAAAGGTCCGCCACACTCTCCCTCAACCCACACCTTCCGGGCCAATACCAAGCATGGTCAACCGCAAGGTCAATGCTTTGATGGACTCCACCCAATGGAGCTCCCATGCCTCACCAAGAAAAAACAAAACCCCACCCAAATTCTTGACCTCCACCACCGTGCCCCCCACCTTAACCTTCTTCAACACGACATCTTCATTGACGAGGACGACCCCATCTCCCCCACCACCCTTTCCTACATTATCACCAAAATCCCCTCTGTCTCCATTTCCTTCCTTTTGTCACCCTCTTCTTCCAATCCAAATCTCCTTCACCAAACCCGCCACCCTCTTCGCCCTCCCCATCCACCCTCTTTCTACCAACCTCATCAACTGTGCAAACCTCATCAGGTACGGGCACCCCACCACCGACAACATCCTCGACCTCATAGTTTCTAAGGGTATCTACCCCTACCCTTACCCTTACCCTTCGTCCAAAACTGCCCAAGCCCTCCATTTCTCTAGCACCGAACAAGGGTGGGAGACAACATATTGGACCTACAAATCCTTACATCGATATGAGCTCCCACCCTATCCACCCCAAGGGCTACTCATCTTGTACACCCTGCCACATCCAACTCCAAGTCATCCACGCCGCTGGGATCATGCAGTTTGATGATTCCCATGTGGACTCCTTCCCCCTTGACTTCTCTCCCCAAGAAGCTGAAGACACCCGTGCCTTTTTCTACTCGAAGTGCCCCAACAACAACTCTGATGACGAGAATGACAATGATGATGGCAACGACAGAGGAGATGATCTTAGGAAATCATCCCACTCATCCAACCGCACCCTCATCTCCCCCTCACCAACCTCCACCCCCTCATCCATACCAACCTGTACCAACTCTCACATCCTCCACCCCCCCATCATCACCAGGTACCTAACATTGTACCTCCGTAACACCCACCACTTCCTCCCCAACTCTTTCCCTATTCCCCCCACCATCCTCTACAACCCCCTCACATACCCTCTCCTCCTCCCTCACCAACACCTCCCTCACCACCCCCCACCCTCCATCTTCATATGGGCCTCCCCATGGACCTCAAGGATCTACCCTCAACATCAGCACAGCCCTTACCCTTCCTCAACGCCACCCTCGCCATCGTAACCTCTCCCTCGATTGCTCCTCCACCTTTGTCTTGCCATCACTACCTGACCTCCCTTCCCCCACACCCTTGGAGGAAGGAGAGATTCCCCCACCACCATCATAGGAGCATGAAGAGGTGGAACCCTCAACAACTGGCATGACCCCCTGGATTGCACAGACTTCAAGCAAGCCATCAACATATTGCTTGGTTGCAATAACTCCAACATGCCCCCATCAGCAGCCTTACAGACCGACTGGACATCCATGTCCTTCGGCCTTATCTCGATGCCAAGCACAACACCTAGAAGTGCCAACACCCACATCAACAATGGGGCGTTACCACCAGTGGCCTCCTTCTACTACTCACCCCACAACCTTCGAGCTCATGGGCAAGTAGCCAGTTTGGCACCGGCATTTTCTCCTAAAGCCCTACATCTGGGAGGAGCAATACTCCAAGGCACCCCACCACTTGCGGATTAACCCAGCATACCTGCCTATCTGCATCAGCAGCATTAGACGATGAGCTTGGGACCTATTCCAAAAGGAGCAGATAGTGAACCCTAAGCTACAGTACAACTTTCCTTGGTTTGCCCCACCGACGTCTCTGAGCCCTTGCATAGAGGTCACCATGCTGACAAAGACGCATGTCTTCACAGAGGTCACCATGCTGACAAAGACGCATGTCTTCATCGATAGATATGATCAGGTCCTTGACCCAGCCATTTTGGCCACAATCCACTTGTTCAACATGATCATTATGCTCCTGGAGGCCTTCTCAAATTGGAATCACTACTATGAGGGCAGTCAAGGCCTTGCCTTTGATCTCAACTTTAGGAAAGTGTCATGCATGAAGTAATGTGAACCATCTTTGCACCTTGACTTTAGCAAAGTGTCGTGCATGAATTAACATGGGCCATCTACTAAGTGTAAACGAACCATTTGAATCAATATGTATGAGCCTGTGGGGTTTAAGTTGCATATCTTTTTAGTTGGATGCCTTGAAACCTTAGGCAGCTCACCCAAATTGTCTGATTCTAGCAGCTCACAGGTTCAAGGAAATCTTGATGCTTTCAATTGCTAGCCCTACTATTGGGAAAAGCAATTATAGTAGGTATCTCACCACCATTGATCGGCCTCATGCTTGATCAGTGCTTTACAACTTTCATGTGACGAGGAATTACTATGTGTTTTCTTGGTGTGACAAAATGGTTGAGAATAGAGATATGGTTGACATTGTTTATGTTTGCCCAAAAACTTTGCCATTACTAATAAAATGCTTGAATTAACTGGCATGCAATCGTGGGATCACACTTTTTGCAATTGATGACGTGTTATATGCTAATAAGTGTAGCAGCGAATCCTTGATCTAATCCCTTCATACAGGAAGCTACAAGATCATCACAACACTGGTATACTGATGTATCTTTCCCAAAAAATTAATGTTGTATAGAGAATCTATGGCTGATAATTTATCATTGCTTGCAAGGTAATCTTGATCCTCTTCTTGATTGAGTCAACAATAATTCCACTCAAAGGTCTTAATCAGGCTATTATTGCCACATTATTGTAACCCACTTTCTTGATTAATAAACTGTCCAAACTACTTTTGATTTATCAAGTTTCATCAAGATTAGTTACTAATCCCAAGATCATCACTAATAAACTATCATTAATAACTTTCTTGATCAAGAACTACTTTAACTACCTTAGATCATATCACATCATAAAAGAATCTTACATTAAGATGCACTAATCTTGCTTCTCTTGCATCAGTTTCAATCATATCATTGTTCCTTGAATTTATTATAATTTCTCTTAAAGGAACCAGATTCTTACACTTGAAATAACAAAAATTAATGAAGTTGGATCAAGAAACACTCACTATTACAAAGATTTAATTGTACACAATAATCTTTGCAAACTTTGAAAATTCTACACTAAGATTCTTGAAATTTTACTCTGCATAGTAAACTTTGTCTAAATCTATAACTAAACTACTAACTACATAGTAATCTACATAAAATCCTCAACAAAACTGTAATCTTCAATCTACAAACTTTCTTGATAAAAAATTGTACCAAGATTTGTAAATTCTACACCAATCAATTTGTAATAGATTTGAACTATGCACAGCAATCTTTGAATAATTTCTGCGAGCTTATCTGAAATCTACACACTGACTTGATGAAATTTTTACACAAAACCCTGCATAAAACCTTAAATCTCTCCCTAAAATGCATAGAATCCTATGGATCTAAGCAAGGATAAAGAAGAACTAGTAGATTTAGTGAAAGAACCTCTAATCTTGAAAGATTTCAAGAAAATCAAGAAATACAAAAAATTTAAGAAATGCTAATCAAGGGGATTATCAAGAAATTGTGTAGATTAAGATTTATGAAAATGGTGACTAGCATAAAATAAAAAATTATTAAGCATTAATCTCATTGCTAATCCTCTCAAAATGAAAAAAATCATAATCTAAAAACTATGTAAAAGCACTAATGTAAAAATAGATTAAGCACTAATCACCCCCTAGTCAAAACTTCAAGATCTAAGCCAAGAGCTCTGATACCAATGTAATGAAGAGATCCATGGCTATGATATTAATGCAATGAAGAGATCCATGGCTCTAATACCAATGCAATGAAGGGAATCTTAGGCTGCACTCGTTAGCATGGAGTAAACACATGTGCTACTCATCATAGAGAGTAGCCACCTAAACATGGGAAGATCACCATGAATCAACCATAGAAGCATGAGCTCCAAGAAATGACATAATAGTCGAAAGATCATAAAGGATTATAAAAGGGTACAATAGTCCTAGGGCCAGTGCCTTTTATAGTCCCAAGGCTCACATGCCCTAACACCACATGTGTAAATGCCTCTAAGCCCCAGGTGCCTAGGCCCATCCCCCATGTGCATGTGCATCCTAAAATCCCTTTGTTACACTTTTATTTTGTTAATCACCCCTATTAAGTCCAAAACATCTCAAAAAAAAAACTCCAAAAACTAGGTTAAACCGTCTCTAAGGTTAAGAGACGTGAGCCCTTAGTCGTGTGCGAAGGATAGCCATGAGCCTAGATATGTGAGCCATGATCCTAGAGATATGAACCGTGAGTCTAGAGATGTGATCCATGAGTTTGGAGGCATGTGTGCAAACATGAGCCCAAGGGATATGAGCCTAGAGATGTGAGCCATGAATCTAAAGATATGAGCTATGAGTGCGGAGGCATGAGTGTGCAAACATGACCCAATACATGATTCTAGAAGTAGGTATACCTACTTTTGTACAACTAATTAAAACTATCTTGAATACTTATAAGGACATGCCTACTCATTTCCTATAAAGATTTTCTTGTCATGTAATGTGTACCAATAACAAATCCTAATAAATATTTTTTTCCATTGTAATTATTAGAGTATTAAGCCCAATAATTGCTCACCAGCTCGAAGCACCATGCATTACTTGAAACCCATGCCCAAGTATGCCTATTTCATAAAAATAAACAACCGTGTGCCTATTTCATAAAAAAAACTATGAGCCTAGCAAGATGTGAGCCATGAGCTTACCAAAGGGGTGAACACACAAAGATGTGAGCCAATAGACATGAGCCCATAGGATGTGAGCTTACCAGATGCGACATGAGTCTAGCTCACTAGACTTGTGTGAGCCTATTTCATACAAAAAAGACGTGAGTCCATTAGACGTGCTCTAAGTGTGAGTCTAAAGATATGACCCAATAAAATCCCACAATCACAAGCCCACAAACACGATCCTATAAATGTGAGCCCATAAAATCCCACAGTCATGAACCCACAAACATGATCCTACAATTATGAGCTTCGAGATGTGAGCCTAACAAAAAAAGGGTTCAAAAAATAAAAAAAATCAAGCTAAAAAAGTTATTATTTTTTATAATTTGGATAGAACACATGTATGAGAATCCATTCAAACCTACTCCTTTAAGAAGCACTAGAGATCAATTTATAGGGTGAAACCCTTTGATACAAACTCATTCTAGATCAATTATTGAAAACAACAATCCAGTTGACTGCAGTGCATCAAACCATACCTCTCCTCAAACCATACCTCTCCTCAAACCCACCCAGACGTTAGTCGTATCCCAAACCATATCCTAGAGCCAATTATATAGACCTAGTGAGGGAGCCCAAGGTCTCATACCAACTTATATCCATTCTTCAAAGGCCATAAACAGAACCAGTTCCAAAGCCTCTACCTCCCAAATCAATCCATTCAAGGCTCAAGCCCCATACCAACTTGTATCCATCCTTAAGAGGCCAAAAATAGAACCAGTTCCAAAGCCTCTACCTCTCAAATCAATCCATTCAAGCCCCACATTGCTAGATGTAGTGAGGGAGGACTCAGAGGGAGGACTCAGTGGAAGGCAAAATTGGGCCTTCCATGAGTCACCATAGCCAACATAACATTTTATCTAAAGTGATCGATGATGACTTTATCTCGTCCCCTTTCAGAGGATCCACCTCCTCGGGAAGAATCAGTTCACATACCTTATACATTAGCAAGTCCTAGCCCACCTCAAAGTGAGTATGAACCCAATGATTACAAATATCACCTGTGAGACATAGCAAGCCTCAGAGCCTTCTTATCCTTGGAGGTCCAAGTGCCAATAAGTTCTCTTCTATAAGGAAATTTGTAACTTTGGAGAGACTTATCAAGCTAATGAATAGGAATTTAAGAGCCCACACAACTAAACCTAAACCTGAGGAGAAAGAGGATGAACCATGGCCCCTCTATCCATAGCCAAAACCAAAGAATAGCCAAAAGTGCCCATGAGAGCTGGGACACTATTTGGAAAGCAAAGAAATGAACGTAGTCACCTATCATGTACAAAGGACTTATGGTCTCTATAATCTTAGATGATGGTGATGGTTTTACTATAACCACACCAAAGGGAGGCCTAGGGAATCCCACGAAGACAGTGATGCTAGTGTTAGTATAACCACACCAAGGATTGTTGGGAGGCCTAGGGAATCCCACCACTCATAGGTACAAGCCTCATGGTCAAGCTTGAACATAGCCAAACCCATTGTCATGGTCAAGCTTAAACATAGCCAAACCCATAGGCATCCTACAAGATGAAAAAATTAAGACCTTTGGACTAAGTTTCCACAACACATCAGAGAAGATGATCATACACACTGATCCTTGAAAGGCCTTATTACATGAGAGAAGTAAGGCTAGTTCATGATTGGGAAACTAATTACATTTATATATGCAAAGGCAACTAGTCCTTGAAGGTGAGCCTGAAAAAAAGGGATGACTCTTCCCATGAGTCAAGGCATTCTTGCCAATGAGTTTGAGTAAGGCTAGTTCATGATTGAGAAACCAATTACATTTATATATGCAAAGGCAACTTTTCCTTGAAGATGAGCCTTTAAAAAAATGGATGACTCTTCCCATGATTCAAGGCATTCTTGCCGATGAGTTTGACACAACTATCCAAACGTCTTTAATCATAAACATTTGTAAATGTTGCAAAAAGTTTGATAGTGATGAAGAACTAAGACTACAAACTATCCAACAAGTTGTTGGATAGTGAAGAACTAAGACTACAAACCTCTCCCAACAAGTTGTTGAATAGTGAAGAACTAAGACTACAAACCTCTCCCAAAGAACTAGAGAATTATGAGGATTGGGTCCATGTCCTAGAAACTATAGACACTCTTCCACAAAATCTTAAAACTAAGACTACAAACCTCCCCCAAAGCCTAACGACTATGAGGATTGGGTTCATGTCCTGGCAACTATAAACACTCTTCCACAAAATCTTAGAACAGTATTTGCACGACTAAAAAAGATGGAAATGACTTCCCTATTCTTAGTGCAACATCCCTCTTGCAAGCCAATAATGATCCAAGCCAGGAATAGCTAGTGATGTATCTAGCGACGAGCAACTTCTCCACAACAAAAGGATCAACCTATGTGCTTCCCACAGTCACCTGGCCAAGAAGGAGAAAATGCATAGAAAGCATAAGAAGTTAGAAGTATCTTCTCCCCATGGAGATATATCTTCATAACTTAGCTATCTTGAGGCTATGGATTCACATAAAACCTACACCGATAGTGGAAAGATGACCTTCACAAGGTCAATATCCAGACCAAGACATTGGTCTATATAAAAGTGACAAGGAGCCCACAAGCTCCAAGCAAGCTAAGCTCTATCAAGCTACCATATGCCAACTCAATAAGGTCAAGGCCAAGGAAGAGAAGAAAGCGAGCTTGCCGAGCCTCCAGAGGAAGATTTGAGGTAAGTGGCCAAGTACTTTAAGTACTACAACATTGGGGACAAAGTGGTACATGGCGAGAAGGCTCAAAGAAGCTTAGGCAAAGAGCCACATGCTTCATATGACGGCCCTACCAAGGTGAAAGAAATAAGCCTTTCTCATGCAAGGGAACCCAAGCCAATGTTCATTACCAATAAGGACCTCACCTCTAAGCAAGAAGCATAACTCATAACCTTGCTCAAGGAATTTCAGGATGTCTTCCCATGGAAATACACTAATATGAAGGGAATACCTATGGAAGTGATAAGACACACTATCCCTCTACATGAAGGTGTTAAACCATCCAAATAGGGATCCTACCACATCAAACCCAAGTATAAACAAATGGTTAAAGAAGATCTAGACAAGCTCATTGACATGGGATTTTGGTATCAAATCAAGCACATTGATAAGTGCCACCAATAGTGATCATTCTCAAAAAAACAAAAAGCTTGGAGTGTGTGTTAACCTCAAAAAGATTAATGCCATAGTTCGTGATCACTACCCCTTGCCCCACACAGACCATATATTGGAAAGAGTTATCGAGAGAAAAAGGTTGCACCTTCTTGATTGGCTTCTCTGGCTGCAACCAAGTGATGATTGATCCAGCCAACCAATATACGATAGTACTTGCGCTACAACAGAATGGAGAACCTATGTATATCCCATCATGCTATTTGGCATGAAGAATGCCCCATCCACCTTCCGGTTATTGATGTGTATAGCCTTCAAGGATCTCCTTTGGAAGATCTTGGAGATATTCATTAACAACCTATGCGTGCACTCCAAGTGGAAGGAGCATCTTGCTCATCTTTGGCTAGTCTTTGAGAGGTGCAAACTCTATCACATCTCATTAAACCCACTCAAATGTCAATTTTGGATTAAACACAATGTCATCGTTGGACACATTGTTTCGAAGGATAAAATCTCCACTAATGAGAACAAGATACACGTAATCTTAGAGTTGCCACCACTTGTCAACTACAAGGGGGTGTAGATATTCATGGGGCATGTAGGTTATTTATGAAAGATTCATCTTCTTGTATGCTATATATGTTATATATGTTAGACCTTTGTACAAGCTACTAATTATCTTCAAATGGATAGACTAATTATGAAAGATTCATCTTCTTGTATGCTATATATGTTAGACCTTTGTACAAGCTACTAATTATCTTCAAATGGATAGACAAATGCCAATGGGTATATGATAAATTGAAGAAGTCATTAGCAAAAGCACACCCATCCTAAGATTTCCCCAACTAGGATCTAATTTTCATCTTCTATCAACCCTCATGTGGCATGCAAAGGACTCATGTAGGTTGAGGGTAAGGATAAGGATAAGGATAAGGAAATGGATGGCTCTGCAACATATTCTTAAAGTGGTGTATGTCCAACTAGTGTGTACTATGATATTAGAGAGAATGCCCATGAATGGTTGGGTCATAGTGTGAATATTATGCTCATGCTCCCTCAAGGAACAAATCCGGGTCGTGTGTGTACTATGATAATATAGAGGATGCCCATGAATGGTTAGTTCATAGTGTGAATAGTATGCTCCCAATACTGCAAGGGACAAATCCATAAATGGTTGGGTCATAGTGTGAATAGTATGATCCCGATACCCCAAGGGAAAATTCCATATATGGTTGGATCATAGTATGAATAGTATGCTCCTGCTCCCCTAGGGAAAAATCCTTCTCTAAAGCTTCATGCTCCAAGTGTTTTTCTAGAATACATTTCTCCAAATCCAAATCTTAAGGATCCAAAGCCTCATACTCCTAATGTTTGTCCAAGTCTAATGCTAAATGCTTAAGAACAATTAGTCTCAAAACCTCCTGACCCAAAACTAGAGGTCGAATTGGAGATGAAGTGGGAATAATGATAATATCGTTGTGGTTAGGGGAGGAACCAATCCTACCCTTTATTTATTCCTCTCCCACCCCTTGATCTTCTTCCATTAGGGTCTACTCTGAGGCAGAGTGGTTATGTGGTTGGCACTGCAGTCATGTTGGATGGGTTGGTATAATCCTCTTAGATTTTGAAGGTATTGTAGATTAGCTCCGCAATAATGTAACCTCTCTTTAAATCTTCTTTACACCCCATTACTATAAGCCTTCAAGGCTATTATGGTTAGGCGGATGGCATCCCATTATTGACTATATTTGACTTTATCTCAAATGTGGCTTTTATGGCCTTAGGACATAGATATTACTAGTATTTTTTAGTTTTTGAATTCTTTTAAGAAATATTTTTTGTATTGTTTCACTAGTTTTGCTTATTTTTTTATTTTTTTCTTATCTTTAAATTTTATATATCTATTGTAAGAAATCGTGTGTGTGTGTGTGTGTGTGTGTGTGTGTGTGTGTGTGTGTTTTGTAATCTCTCAAATGGAAGAAGAAGGCAAAAAACTAAGTTGGCAAGCACAATTTGTGAAAAATTCTTCCCTTGGAAGAAAAAGAGGTAAAGAAAAGAGATCAACCTCCAAGGCTTTGTTAAGGGATCCTAGGATACCAAGAATACACCACTAAGAGCATAATTAAGGGATCCTAGAGAAAGAGGTACAGAAAAGAGATCAACATATAGGGATTTATTAAGGGATCCTAGGATAGCAAGAATACACCGCTAAGAGCCTAATGGAAAATGAGATAGCATCTTTAGAGAGGATACTCAAGATCCCCTAGGTACAAGGAGAAGATGACATTGGGCATGAAGGTGGGGATCATGGAGTAGATGATATTGGGCATGGAGAAGGAGATAACATAGATGATAAGGTCAATGCTTGGTCAATAATTAAGAGCTTAAATTTGTTGATAGAGCTGATGTAATCGGTACATGTGTAGGAGTATAACCTTGCATGAATGCCTAATGATACCATTGTGAATAACCTATGCAAGATATTCAGGAGTGATGCTATAGCCTTAAAAAGTACATTTGAATATAAACTATGCAAGAGTCAAAGGATTGGGAAGTATAACCTTGGATGAATTCCTAATGATACCATTGTGAAAAACCTATGTAAGAGTTAGAGGATTGGGAAGTATAACCTTGGATGAATTCCCAATGATACCATTGTGAATAACCTATGTAAGAGGTGGAGGATTAGGGAGTATAACCTTGGATAAATTCCCAATGATACTATTGGGAATAACTTATACAAGAGTTGGAGGATTGGGGAGTGATGTCGTAGCCTTGAAAAGTACATTTCAATATGAAGGCTACCTACCAAAAAGAAGGAAGATTTAATTTTTCCTACATATATTAGAGGTCATTAATACCTTAAGAGGATCATGGTTTCCTTTATAAAGGGAAGTGGATGATGCCTTTGAGAGTGCAAGAAACAAGGACTTCATTTCTTATCTAAGAAGATATTCTACATTTTGAAGGGCAATCGTAGAACTATGGAATGGATGTCCCTAGCAAAGGAGTACAAGGAGACAAAAAATGAGTTAGATAAGAGTGACTGACCCATGAATACGATACTCCTAAATATCTCTCTAAAATGATCCATGAATACTATACTATACTCCTAAATAACTCTCTAAACAGAGTTCCAGCTTGCCAAATATTAGGCTGATGTGCTACTTAAGGGTTAGTTACTTGTTAAGTATAGTCTAATTATTCCAAAATATTAAACTTGTATGTAGTCCAAAATAGTAATACCTTCATTTAAATTACTCCACACATATATTTAATAGACTCTTCTTTTTCTTTTTAAGATAATGTTACACAATAAATAACATTCATTTTATAAAGCACATATATGAAAAACATATCATTTAATGTTTATACTTCACTCATACATTCTTCTCTCAACAGAACTAACACTTTACTTTTAAAACCGTCATACACAAATTTCACTCACACATTCTTCTCAATAGAACTAATGTTTATACTTCACTCACACATTCTCCTAATCATAATTAATGTTTATACTTCACTCACACATTCTTCTCAACAAAACAACACTCTACTTTTTAAAACCACACATAACAAAAATGTGATTACAACCCCTTCAACATTTCTTAATTTTGATCATTTTAACAAAGCAACTACCCTTAAATCAAAATCATTCAATCCAAAACTTCTAAGGATGGAAGAACATATTAAAATAAGCATTTTCTCTTTTCAAAGTACCCCCATATTCTTTATCCATTTCTACTTATTAACCCTCCAACAACAATTAATCCATTTTACACTACAAATATGTTTTAGATTCACTTCTTGTAAACACCCTTTTACACAAACATTATTCATTAAAACTAAATAGTAGTTTCTTTTCAAACCATCATCAACACTATTATGCATCTTCAATTATGAATTTTTAAAATTAAGCCCAAAATTTATTTAAAAAATCTACTAATATTTTCTATAAAATCATTTTCTATACTTTCTAATCATCATACTAATTAATGATCTTAAACAAACTTATTCCTAATTTTCATAGTTATATAAACTATTTTACTAATTATTTTTAGTTATTTCTTATATTTTTATGACTCTTAAATCAACTTTTCCATTAATCCATCATAGCAAATATCCATCAATGATTCTCAAAAATTTTAAGATGTTAAAACACATCTCAAATCCACTTCTTACCACTAATATTATTGATTTGGTATGTTTCTTTAAAATATTATTGTAAAAGAGTGTATTTTATAAATTAGTCTTTAATTAGCAAACCTATTCCAATAATTATCAAAATTTCAAAATAAGGTTTTTTAATCATGTTGTTTCTCTATTTTGAAAAATATCATTAAAAATTAGGGTTCCTTCATTAACCCATATTCTATCATTTTTAGTAAAGTTGATTAATTAAGAATTTAATCGTATTTTATTAGTGATGTAACTCATAAATTCAATCCATTATGATGTAATACACCTTTGATAATTAGAAGTTTTTTAATCACATGTTAAAACTCTTAATACTCACTAATTATGATCATTTTAAGCATAAGCAAAGAGAAATACCTCTACAAATCTCTTGATTTTGATGCACGGTTGAGAAAATGATGATGCCAAGCCTCTTGCAAGATGGAAAACGTCCTCTCCTCGGTAACTTGCAACCATTACTCAGATTTCTCTCCTTAATCACTCACTAATCCATCATTAAGCACTAATATGAGAGAAATGATGAGAATAGAAGAAGAAATCCATACTAGGGAGCATAGATAATTCATTGGGCTTCAAGATAAAAACCTCAATTGTTGCACAACACCCAAGATCAGCCCTCTAGCCCTCCTTCTTCTCCACGCGTAGCTTTCTTGGTATAACTACATCCCCTTCACATGAAATGCTAAGGTTGTTCACTCACTTATGCCTTTTCACATCTCTCATGTCCGATCGGCCCAAATTTGGTCCTAAACGCTAAAAATGGCTTATAAATGATATTTTTTTGAGCTTTGCCTCATTCTCAACACATTCTACATCTTGACAAGGCTTGGCAGCATCATTTTTGTCTCCCAGTGCTTTGTTAATTTTTTAAATGAGACTGGTATAAAATACATCAAAATAACTCAAAAATGAACCACACGTCTTAAAAATAGAGATGAATGACCAAAATAATCTCAACTTTCTAATCTTACTGCTAAAAATTAGCTAATTTTGTTAATTTTTACCCTCAAAATTACTAAAAATGGCTAAAATAACCCATTTTTACTAAAAAATTTACTAAAAATGGCCCCATAACTAAGTGTTATCATTCCCCCCACACTTAATTATGAAGCATTCTTGTGACATCCCAAACCATCTACTCTACATCTTTTCTTTACTGTATCATACAAAATTTCTATCAATAATCGAACTCATAAAAATTGAACATGCTAACACAAAAATAAATATCTCTTTATTCATTCATTATCTCTCTCTATCTCTCTCTCTTCATAGTCATAATTGAGCCATATCTCCACACTAGCATGCCAAAAGATAAACACCAAAACTAATCCAACTCAAAAACTAACACTAATTTACTGTATACTTTAACGCTATTCAAAAATGTCTAGGGTTATAAACCTTAGTCTATATCATAGTAATCTCACACAACTAATATTGGTAAGCAATCTGACTTCCCTAGAAATTCCACTTTCATTTAACTAGGTGAAACTCTCCCATGCCCCCCATAACATTTATAAAATTAAAAAGTTTAAGGCACCACCCTGTGAAAACTTCCAAGAACCTTTTAAAAGGGAAATGAATTTTACCTTAATCTTTATTAACATAGTTTTTAGACACAAGGTCCCACTCTAAGAAAGATTAAGGCATCGGCTCAAGGCCTCAACATCACTGCCAAGGATGATCGTAGAAACCCACTAGGTAATGGTTATCTTGTTGGTCATTTTTTTAAGTTTGTTGCTTTTAATTCTCTCCAACTCTTAACTTCTCCCCTCATTTATGGTTCTAATCTAGGTCATTCTCTCACTTCACAACTCAGCCATGAAATAGAATACAAGTTTTGAGATAATCTCCCTCAGAATATGGCTTGAGTATCTTGACATACCCCCTCAACATATCTCAAATATAACCTAAGTATAACTAGAACTACCCAGTTTTGAAGAAGGGTGAAGTTTTAGAATTCATCTAACTAGCAAACTAACATGGAATGCAAACCAGTTATGCCCTTCTCAACAATTATCCTCACTTACTCTCACTCACATGTTTTAATTCTTTCACTTTCACTCACACACTCTTTAACCATTTCAATTAATACAATTTCTTTAAAAAAACACATTAACACCACAACTAACATCACCAAAATTAAGGTCTGAATACACTTGATCATTCACATTATCTCGTAAAACTTTTTTTCTTCATTGTCACTTTCTCGTGGCCACATCTTTAGCTCCTCTTATCGACAACATTCTTCATACTTCTCAAATTCAAACATTTTCATGTAACACCACAACTACACTAAACAACATAGTCTTAAAAATTTTGTTTGTTTTTTGTTTTTTTTAATTTTTAAAATTTTTCTTTTCTCGAAACCTAAAAATTAACAAAACAACTCACACACTTTCACTTATACAAAAATCACCTTGCTAGTTCCTCCTTAGAGTAAGCCATAGATGGTAGCTACCCTCATCATAAGAATCATCATCAAACAAAAACAAGTTTGTCCAAATCAGAGCCTCTACTAATTGTCATGCCTCTTCATCTAAAGCATAAAATCTATTGCATAACATAAGAGGCAATGATGTTACTAAACTATCAAAAGGTAGGGTAACTACAGGAAAATCTGCTAAAGCTCTAGAATCACCTCTACTACTATCTATAAAGCTTATCACGCTCTCCCAAAACAAATATACATGAGGTAAAAGAATCTCATCAAAATATGGTGTAATCTTATAAGCTCGTGCAACCCTCAACAGCTCTATATCTCGCTCATTTCCCTCAATCCTCAATTGATTAAAAACTCTAATTGGTCTAAAGATACTCTCTACATCATGCCTCTGAGGGGTCACTCCTACCATACATCTAATCAAACTATCACCATAACATCTAAAGTTGTTAAGGAAAACATACTACCTTACACATAAGAAGGAAAGAGGAGAGAAGAGAAATGCATGCAAGGGTCGAGTCCAGAGAGTTGCACTTGGCCAACCTTAAGAGGGTTAACTCCTCGATGTGAAGCCGCTAGGGTCTCACTCCACCTCTTCTTGTGTCACCCAAGAAGATATCCAATGGGCTAGGTAGAGCAAGAAGGAAGGAAGCTATGGAGAGCTCAACCTTCACCTCATGCAACTAGCATGCAAAAGGGACTTGGAAGATAGCAAAGAGAGAATAGAGAAGAAGATATAGGAGAACATTACCATCCCTAATTACATACACTGAAAATCAAACATGCAAGCAAGCAAGAACACAAGCTAGCATGCATCCACAAGCTCAAATGTGAGAGAGAGAGAGAGAGAGAGAGAGAGAGAGAGAGAGAGGCAAGCTCAAATGAGACAAATGGGATTGTCCCCTTTCATATTCCATAAAATGATTTATAGACAAGAGCTCATAATTACAATGGTTGGCCACCCATTTACAATTGGGGGCCCAAAACTAGTCTTCCTAGTTTCAAGAGCTCTATGTACAAGTATTCTCCCATGACTGGCATTACACAAGCCGTAAGCTCGGTCATCCCATGTATCTTATATAATAAGCATACTGCATGGTTACAAAAGATAAATCACAAAGAGTGTAGCCACACAAAAGGTAATGTTAACCGGAGTGGTTAACATACCCCTCTCCCTAATGCAAGTTCATCCTCGGAGCTGGCCAAATCTATGTATAGTAGATCAAATACGTGCGGATGAAGTCTCGATGCGAGGTTGAAACAGGGGGGACTCAATGGAAGACCTTGTAGCTTATCCAGAAGGTGGGACCTCCATCATGTCTTCAAAGGTCTGTAGGCACAGGCAGCATCCACATGATGCATTCGTAGTAGCTGAATATCTACTTGAGGGTGTGCACTTTATTGATGTCGAAGGCCAAACCTTGCATGCCTTCAAAGTAGTGGTCAAGTTGAAGAAGCAAATTGTTCTGATCATAACTAGGTCTGGGTCATGGTTGTATCGATGAATGAAATCGTTGAAGCACCGGACCATGGTTTCTTCAGTACATGGCTACTGTGCTGACGGGGGAGCGAACTAAGGAAAGTTAAATTTTAGCTTGGGGTTTTGTTTTTGCTCCTCATGAAAGACATTCCACACCCACCGTCGTCAAATGGGGAGGTAATCCAAGCTGATGCAAAGTGTGTAAGGCATGTTGCAATACATCTCCCAGATGAAAGGTTTGAGGAGGAAGGGTCGGCGGCCTCCAGGTCGGCTGGCTCGCCCATGAGTTCAAATGTGATGGGGCGAGTAGTGGGCGGATGGCCAGTGGTATCCTCTACGTGTCCTTGGGGGGTGGTCTCGCCGCCACTGGTGATGCTTAGCGTTGAGGTAAGGATGCAAGAGATAGATATCCATGCGGTCCGTTATTCAAGTTATAGGATCTGCCTAGAGTTGTCAACCAAGCAAGATAGAAATTGCTTGCTCGAACTCCGTACGGTCCAGGGGGTCCCGCCATTTGAGAGGATTGAGCAGAGGGTCGACCTCCTCACACTCCAATGGTGATGGTGATAGAATTTCTCCTTCTTCAAGGTTCTGTGTGGAGGCCTGATGTGTCGACGCTGGGGGTGGAGGGGTTGTCGATGCTGAGGTTCTCGTTGGTGTGAGGATGGCATCAAAGATGGGTGGGGGTTTAGCGAAAGTGGAGGGGATGTTGTGGAATGCAGTGTGCATTCCCAGCTGTAGTGCTAAAAAAGGGGGTGATGGGGGTGTGGATGATGGTGTGGGGTGGGAAAATGGATGGGTGTGGAGAAGAAGGTTGTGCCTGGAAGAGTGGGAGGTGGATGTGCCAGACGGGGGTGGAGATGGTGGGGGTTGGGTGCCGGTATGAGCAGAAGAGGAACTAGGTGGTGGTGGGGAAGGTGGGGGAGAAGGGGTCCTGGGGGGTGGTGGAAGAGTTCCATGGCCATCATCTCTGCCATCATTGTCATCAGGAGCCGGGCCTGGTTCAGCGGCATTTGTGGGGCCGTGTGCATGGAAGAAAGCTTCTGCGGGCGGCGGCTTGCTTCGTCCAGAGGTGGACGCTGTTGAAATTTGAGCATAATGATGAGCTATGGTGGATCATACACTAGAATCAACATCATCAACAAAGTGATTAGCAAATGATTAAGATGTAATTAGTGAATAATTAGCAAATAGATTAATGTAGGCATGGATACTCAAAAACCAGCAAATTCTCATTAGGGCTATGCCTCAATTTATAGAGTTTACATCAAGCATCAAATCCCATTGATTTCTCCATGATTCACTCCCATAATATCTCCACCTTTTGCCTGATTCTCTCCACCTCTTCTCTTTTCCCTGAATATCTCCCAGAATATCTCCACACTCCTACATTCTCTCATGCTATCCATTATTCTCTCCCAGTAGATTCTTCTCACCTTTTCACAGGTTCTTTCACAATTACATCTCCTCTTTTACAGCCTCTAACCAAGAGCTTGTTCCTACACACACCCTATTCACTTTGTATATTTCAACACCTCCCCTCAAGTGAATAATCCTAGCACACCTGGACCCTGTATCAAGTTTCCCTCTTACTTGATAGTCTGCGACCAGTGCCTCAAGTCCCTAAACTCCATAGTCCTTGACACTCTCTCTCTCTATGTGTCCAAGGCTACTATAAGTGCCCGCGACCTTGACTAAAGTGCTCACACATACATCTACCACTTGGCCTACATCATTGGTGGCTCAGAGGTGGTTTTACTTTGTTGGGGCAGGTTACATTGGGTTGTGGGGTCTCTCTCTCTCTCTCTCTCTCTCAGAGATTTTCACATGGCTCCTCACTCTTTGGAGCCTCACATCTTCTCTTGTCTTCAGTCTTCTTCTCGTGGCAGCATCTCTCCACGTGTCCGTCTCTTCTTTCAGTCTTCTCGGGGCAGTTTCTCTTCTTGTGGCAGCTTCTCTTCTCGTGTCCATGTCTTCCTTCAGATCTTCTTCTCGGTGTGGATCCTCTTCTTGGAAAGAGATATTCTTCTTCTTTCATGGCTGGGGCCATGAGCTCGTCCGTTAGGTCATTTTGCTCCATGTGAGCAACATATTCAAATGATTTGCTGACATTTCCTTTGGGTTTTTTATGTTTATTTTGTATCTTTATGCAATGCAAACCCAAATTTATGCGGGAGGTCTTACCTCTTGCCTTATTCTGGACAAGGGCAGTGTCTGTTCCCATTTTTACACTGATGTAATGTGCCCAATACATAATGCGTAAAGCATTCATTCTCATGCACATTCCAAATGCAACTCTGGCTGTGAATAATCTTGTATTTGAGTGAGATTTACAGGCATTAACCAAAGGTTAAATGCAAAATGATGATTTTCACAAATTTATCAGCATAATTTTACCACCAAAAATTACATTAAATCAAGGGTAACCAATTTGTACGAGATGGTTGGGATATCAAACCAACTCCGATTTGCAATCTGAAGTTATAGGGATCTGTATCAGATACCTAATGGTTAATTTGAACCCTCAATTGCACCAAAATACAGTGATTAGTACTGATTAATCATTGATTAGCAAATTAATGCTCTGGTTTGTGTGTAGAAAACAGAGTATGCGGGGAGTCCAGATTTGGTGCCTTCCACTTCAAATGAGCTCAAATGCTTTCAAAGGCATCAATAGCAACGAGTCTAGTAGAGGATTAAGCCAAGAAACATAAGATTTGACCAAATAATGAAAGCTTAATCTCTGTTTTACCAAAGTCACCTGCAGATTTGATGAAGAGCTTGGATCTCACTGTAGACTTGATGAAACTCAATTCTGTCTTCACCAGCTTGTAGAGCATGCTTGATTACCCCTTGTGCTAAGAGGAATTAGAAACATTTGAACTGTGCTTGAAGAAATCTCCATTCTGCTTCAGAAAAACGGCGCCCCTTCATCTGCGAAAATCAGCGCTGATTCGTGGCGGTTTGCTACATTTTTTACATAGGCTTAAGGCCAAGGATGTTAGCTAGCTAGTGGTAAAAGCTTTTGTCCTAATTTGATGTGTGCAAGATGCTAGAGATCCTCCACTGGCTGGGGGTGAAGGGGAAGGTGAAAAACTCACTAAAAATTGATTTTTTTGCTAATTACCTACTAATCCTAATTAATTAACTAATGGGCTCATAAACCTGGTTGATTCTAGGCATGGCTCTGATACCATGTTGAAATTTGAGCATAATGATGAGCTATGGTGGATCATACACTAGAATCAACATTATTAACAAAGTGATTTTAAGACGTAATTAATGAATAATTAGCAAATAGATTAATGTAGGCATGGATACTCAAAAACCAGCAAATTCTCATTAGGGCTATGCCTCAATTTATAGAGTTTACATCAAGCATCAAATCCCATTGATTTCTCCATGATTCACTCCCAGAATATCTCCACCTTTTGCCTGATTCTCTCCACCTCTTCTCTTTTCCCTGAATATCTCCCAGAATATCTCCACACTCCTACATTCTCTCATGCTACCCATTATTCTCTCCCAGTAGATTCTTCTCACCTTTTCACAGGTTCTTTCACAATTACATCTCCTCTTTTACAGCCTCTAACCAAGAGCTTGTTCCCACACACACCCTATTCACTTGTATATTTCAACAGACGCCAGTGGGAAAGTGACATGGGTGTCATCAAACTAGCAGATGCCAATTGTGGCCATGACTTGTAACTACTCAAAACACTTGTGGTAGAGAATAAGTAGGCCTTCGGGGCAGAGTACAAGGGAAGAGCGTCCACCCGGAGAGGGAGAGATAGGCACTATTGACCATGTGCCAACTGACATCCTATAGATAGTGCATAGCCCCTATAGAGATCTAGGAGGGGTAGGGATAGGGGCATGGGCCTTCTGAGACGGAGGGTTTGATGAGCTCAGAGGGGTCAGAGGAGAAGCCAAATCATAATAGTTTACACCAGCCTCTCAAAGTAGCTTGGAGAGGGTGTTGGGGAGCTCATAGAGATCATGGGGATGGTGGAAAGAAAGAAGGCCTTGAAAAAAGAAGTGGGGGATGAGGGTGATGCTCAAAATGGGGAGCTTGGTGAGGAGGTAAGTGAAACTATGGCGGGAGAGAGGCTCTTTGAGGTAAAGGTTGTGCTAGAGGAGATTCAGGTAAACACTCTTCTGAAAATGGAGGTCAATGAGTTGGTAGGGTGTTTGTGGGGGGAGTGCAAGGATCGGGAGCTCCGTGGATGTGTCCATGAGAGCATCCACTTTGCGGTCAAGGGTGCTGGAAGAGAAAGCAGAGGGGGTGGAGGGGGGCTGCACAGCTCGAGCTTCGGCTTCACCAAGATGGTCCACCACAGTCCAGACTGTGGCTTCCAAAATCTCCCTGTGTCACAGAAAAATTCCGTTGGGTCTTGGCAAGGGCGTCCTCCGTTGCCTGGGCTCGATTCTTGGTGTCTTGGGCGAGGCTCTCAAACGACCCATTAGTTCGTGGTGTGCCTGCTGAGCAACTTCATGGACCTGGTTGAGTTGCTACTAAAGGTTGGTGATGTAGGTGAGGGCATGTTGAAGCTGTTGTGTGTGCTTATCAAACTTTCCCTAGAGCTGCATGTAAAGGAAGTTGGTCTGGTATAGATCTTCAAACACCTGCGCTCATGTGATATAGCCAGCAGCATCTCCCGCTGTGAAACTTGCATCACTTCTTGTTGATTGTAGATGCAATCCATTATCTACGTGATAAGCTCTTTGGCCATATGTGAAAAACCCAGTATAAAGTTTGACACATTGCCATGAGCTGCATGAACACTTTCGGCGTAAGCTTGACTGGAGAGCAGAAACTTCCTTACTGCACACCCAGCGGAGAGTGTTGACAGAATTCTACTATACTATATGGGGAGAGGAAGGTCCAACCTCTATGAATGAGGAGATCTGCAAAGCGTTCCCAGAGGGGGCGTCTTAAATAGATTTCAGTTAAAGAAGTCCTACTTTTGTTTCTCTTCCTCCTTCGCAGCCTTCCTGGTTGCTTCTATAGCTATCGCCTCCTCCTGTGTAGGGCCTAGACTGGGTGGTGGAGGGACCTGTTTAGTGGTTGCTAGCTCTTGGTGTTGCCTCTTTGCCAGTGGGGACTGGGGAGAATTGGATGGCAAAGGCAAAGATGTAATGGCAGTGTCGGGGGCGCTGAGCTAGATAGCGCGGGGCAACTCCTCCCACCCGGCCATGTAATAAAGCACACGTATTAACAAGGTGGCCGCTGCCAGCTTCCTTTGTAGCTACCTAAAAAGGTAATCGGCTCACTTGACCATTTGGCCTTGGTGCACCCGTGCCAAGGTGGTCATGTTGCACCTCTCCTGAATCGATCGGTCCATGGTGAAGCAAAAACTGCAAATCCCTGGCCGGCATGATCAGATCCTCTATGGTGAAGCAAAAACTGCAAATCCCTGGCCGGCATGATCAGATCCTCCTGAGTGATGTTAGCCCACTCCACAACATCCTTGTTCAGGCTCCCCCTGTATATTCCCCTACTAGCATTGGTGAGCCTAACATAGGGGTGGTCCATGTGGGGGGTTGTAGTGTCACTATGAAGCTTCTGCTTTCCTTTTTACTGGGTAGTCTTTGTAGCAGATGTTGCCTTGGATTTCCATAAGGGTAGGGGACTGCTGAGTGACATGTGGTGGAAGTTGAGGTTGGAAAGATTAGGGGATCCAAATATGATGATTGCTCTCATAGAATTGTTGGGCTCATAGGAGAGGTTTGGGGATCCACCGGGGAGTTGGTTTTGGATACAATTGAGGGTTTGGTTGAGGATTGGAGCTCCATGGGGAGCATTTAGGCTGGCGTTTGTCATGTACCTTGTAGGCTTGTGGTTGTCAAATTTGTTACCGATGTGGGGGACGAGGAGCTTTGGGTGCCTATGGATGAAGGGGAGGGTTGGATCGTCGAGGGATCCACAGTATAGATTCGCCCTCATAATAACTTTGTGCTCCTGAGAAGTTTTTTAGGTACCCACCAATGGCAAGATGTCAAACCATGTGGAGTTTTGTTAGTGATGTTAGTAATGTTAGTTTGGTTAGTATATGCTACAAATCCCCCCTAGAGTGATGATGTGAACATGTACAGGGTATATCCGATCAATCCTGAAAAGACAGTAAGCCCAAAGCTTTATGAAAAGTTTCAAACTTTTCACAAGGAAGAGCCTTGTGAATAAATATACTTTGTTGTCATGTGTAGGCATATAGACCAAGCTAATCTTTGTTGCAGAGAGTCCCTGACATAGTGGTAATGCACCTCAATGTGCTTAGTGCGAGCATGAAACACTGGGTTCCTTGCAACTACTAATGCACTTTGGCTATCAATGAAAATCATAGTACTAGACGGCTGTCCAACACCCAAATCAGCCACATAAGACATCTGAGTCGTCACACACACTCAACTATAGCTGTAAAAGCTACCATGTACTCAGCTACTAATGCACTTTGGCTATCAATGAAAATCATAGTACTAGACGACTGTCCAACACCCAAATCAGCCATAAGACATCTGAGCCACACACACTCAACTGTAGCTGTAAAGCTACCATGTACTCAGCTTCACAGCAGCTGGAAGTGGCCACTTTAGGCTACTTCTTGTTGAGCCATGAGATACATGAATCACCAAGGCGAAAGCAAAACCCACTAGTTGACACTCGTGTGTCATAACATCTAGCCCAATCTGAATCACTGAAAGCATGCAGCTGTGACTCACCCCCCTTTGGATAAAATAATCCAAAACACTGAGTGCTCTGTAAATAGCGAAAAACCCACTTAACATCCTACCAATGCTTCATACATGGGCTATGCATAAATCTACTCAAGTGTGAGACCACATATTGTATATCTGGCCTCGTGTTGCACACTTAAAGAAGGGATCCAACAGCCCCCACAGGTTCAATAGCTTCTCTATATATTTAGACTGCAGCATAACAATGCAATCATCGCATTGCATAAACTAAATCCCCAAATAGTAATGCAAGGGCCTCAAATCTGACATCTCAAACGATGACTACTTAAAGGCTGAAATCTGATCTATATCTCGGGTCCCATGGGTAGCATGTCATCAACGTATAGAACGATGACCAAAAATGTGTCCTTACTCCTCTTCACATATAGAAGATACTCTTTGTTAGACTGTTGCAAAAATCATTTGCAACCAAGTATGCATGAATCTTCTCATACCATACTCTAGGAGCTTGCTTAAGACCATAAAGAGGCTTTTTCAACCTACATACTTTAGACTCTTCTCCTTTCACAGCAAAACCAAGAGGCTGCAATACATACACCTCCTCATGTAAATCACCATTCAAGAATTCAGTCTTAATGTCCAACTAATGCACATTCCACCCATGATGTGCTTCCAAAGCAATGAGACACCTAATGGTAGTCATACAAGATGTGGGTGTAAAGGTCTCATCATAATTAATGCCCCTTTGCTAGGCATATCCCTTTGCAACAAGTCTGGCCTTGTAGCGATCAATTCTACCATCTGCTTTGCATTTTAACTTGTACACCCACTTAGTTCCAATGGCCTTCTTGCCCATGAGGTAGATCTGTCAAATACCAAGTGTCATTCTTGAGTATAGAGTTATACTCATCCTCCATAGCATGCGTCCAATGATCATCATCTTGTGCTTCCTTAAAGGAAACAGGTTTCTTCTCATTACATAAAGTAGAAATGAGAACATGATCCACATGAGAATAATCTGCATGATGAGAACCTGCACGAGTTCTCTTAGGTAAAGGTGCTGCCAACTTGCTATCCCTTAATGTCTGCACAAGCCATTTTGCGTGAGCATACATTCTCCTATTTTTTGCATGAAAGCATGGGATGAACTGAGTTTTTGACAAAAACAACATCTCTATTTACCAAAATCCTCTTTGGGTCTGGATGGTAGAGTCTATATCCCTTGCTTTCTGAACTGTATCCCACAAATATGCATTTAACTACCTTATCATCAAGCTTATTACGTTGTTGCTCAGGCACAAGAGCATAAGCAAGACAACCAAAAACATGCAAATGAGCCACAGAAGTCTTCCTACCATGGCAAGCTTCATAAGGAGTTTTAGGTTGCAAGGCCTTGGTAGGGCATTTGTTCAACACATAGTTTACGCACATAATTGTCTCTAACCAAAAACCATGAGGTAAATCTTGGGCTTTCACCATACATCGTGCCATCTCCACCCATGAGAGACATGTTCTTCCTCTCAGCCACACCATTTTGTTGAGGTGTATGGCACTGTACATTGATGCCTTATGCCTTTTTCAGCCATATATGCATGAAATTCCTTGGACATATACTCCCCCCCCCCCCCTCGATCTGAATGAAGGCTGCCAACTTTACATTCATGTGCATTTTTAGCCATGGATACAAAGTGCCTAAAGCACATAAAAACCTATGACTTTTGCTTTAATGGATACACCCAGCTATATTTGGAGTAATCATCAATAAAAGTGACGAAGTAGAGATATCCCCCAATAGATGGTGTCCTCATAGGACCACATACATCACTATGTATAAGCAGTAATTTCGTAACAGCTCTCATTGATCCATCCTTTGGAAATGATGCCCGATGCATTTTACCAAGAATACACCCCTCACATACAAGAGTTGGCGACTCAGACATCATATCATGCCTTTGAAGGCATAACACTGCCATAATTCAGATGGCCAAATCGTGCATGCCATAATTCTGCATCACTCATAGCAAGCACGAATCGTAGAGAAGACTGAGCAAGCATTACACTACAACTTCTCAAATACATCCATCTTGTATAGAGGCCATGAAATAAGGTACCTAAGGTAATGATAGAATAACCATCATTTCTATCCTGAATTGTACATCTATCATCCACAAATTTCACCATCAAGCCTGACAAGGCTAAGGCTGAAACTGACAACAAGTTCTTCTTAATGCCTAGCACATATAAAGCTTTAGAAAGAGTAAATACGCCCCCATTTGCAATAGTGAGCACAACTCTACCAACTCCTTTGCCAAGATATGAGGAACCATTTGCACATGTGATGGTTCTTGCACTTGGGATAGATTCCAAAGATAAGAATAATTTTTTTAATGAAATAATGTGCTTACTAATACCACTGTCAAAGTACCAAGCATCCGATTCTCCACTGACAACATGTTCTTCTTAATGCCTGGCACATATAAAGCTTTAGAAAGAGTAAATACGCCCCCATTTGCAACAGTGAGCACAACTCTACCAACTCCTTTGACAGGATATGAGGAACCATTTGCACATGTGATGGTTCCTGCACTTGGGATAGATTCCAAACATAAGAACAATTTTTTTAATGAAATAATGTGCTTACTAATACCACTGTCAAAGTACCAAGCATCCGATTCTCCACTGACATGCATACATCATGAACAGAAGGGTCATAACTACAATGTACAGTCTATGCCCAATCATCTTGAGCAAAACTTGGAGATTCCTTCTTCTCTGCACTTTGGTGCAGATGCATCAGCCACACAGCCATGCTCGATTCTTTCTTTTTCTCCTTCTCTAGCCTTTTCTTGCACTCATTTATGTAGTGCCCTAGTTTCCTGCAATAGCGACACTTGCCCTTCTTTTTAGGCTTATCACCTTCTTTCTCTGCATCCTTACCTGAGGATTCTGATTTTGGCTTATAGCCACCATGCAAGGAAGCTCTAGCTTTGCCTTTTTGACTGGCAACAAAAGCTTGGTCACTCACCAACTCGCATAACAGATTTGTTTTGTCTAGACTACTCTTCTTGCAAGAGTAGTGAAACCAGCTCATCAAATGTAAGGGAATTTGGATTTCCCTTCATCATGAGTCTAAGGGTAGAGGCAAAACTCTGATAAGAATCTGGCAATGCATTGAGAACTATGGGCACTAATGTACTATCAGGAGATATCTCATCCACACTAGCGAGTTGCTCCTTAAAATCTTTGATCTTGGTCAAGAAGCTGTCCATTGAGTCTCCCTCATTCATGTTCTCAAACTCCAATTGTTTGCATAGATATGCAACATCTGCTTCATTGCGCACCTGGTATAATGCAACAAGTGCATCTCATGCTGTTTTGAAGTCTTACATGACCGAATATAAGGAATAATGATTCGCTTCATAGAAAGTGCAAGCAATGCATGTGCCTATGCATCTCTTCCATCCCATCTCGTTTGAGCACCAATGGGAGGTACTAGTGGTGCATATGGAGGAGCCATATATGTATCAGATTCTACTTCAGATGTACCTGCAGTATCTGGTTGCACTGGTAGTTGTGAAACAAGACGAGTTTCACTACCACTAACCACATTCCAAAGGCCTTTAGAGCAACCAGTACATGCCTCATCATATAGGACCACAATGGGTAGTTAGTCCCATCAAGTTTGTCCTCAGCAGACAACATGTTGAATACATCACTACTGCTAGCCATGACAGTCTACTAAATGCAAAATCTTTCAACACACTACAAGTACTCAGTATTCACTATGCAACCCCCAAATGCAAAATCTTTCAACACACTACAAGTACTTCAGTATTCACTATGCAACCCCGGATGGCTGCCAACTAACTGAATCACCTGCAAAGTGTATGAAAAATAACACAAAGTAGAGAATAGAGTGTTACTGGGGCAAAAGTATGATGGTCGATGTTGTTGAAGACACTGTAGATGCTTCCGTACACCAAATCTTTGTCGCTGCATAGTTCAAACACCCAAAATCGAGTAGAACCAATCCAAAATGACGCCTCCATAACGTCTGCAGAAACCTTGTGCCCAAAACGCACCTGAATCACTCCGCAAACCCTGAAAACTCTGTATACTTCTTCTCCTAAGAGGGTATCTCAGTCGAAGACAGAAAAATAGGGTCGTGAGGAGGGAGGCAGACTACTAGATCAAGTGTCAAGGAAGCTAGCTATGCTACCAATTGTTTGGAATTAGGGTTACGGTTGCAACAATGCACACACACAAGATTGAGAAGCTTGAGAGCACACAAACTCACTAGATTAGAAAATGAACAAATGTGTGCCAAATACAAAAGATAAGTACACTTTTAAAATTACAGCAATGTGATGAGCTATGGTGGATCAAATGCTAGAATCAATAATTAACAAAGTGATTAGATAATAATTAAGATATAAGATAGCTTAATGTAGGCATAGATAATCAAAAACCAGTAAGTTCTCAAATTTAGGCCAATGCCTCAATTTATAGTGTTTACATCCAAGCATCTAATCCCACTGATTTCTCCTTGATTCACTCCACCTCTTTTGCTTGATTCTCTCCACCTCTCCCAGAGTATCTCCACACTTCCTAAATCTTCTCATGCTACCCTTTATTCTCTCCCAGTAGATTCTTCTCACCTTTTCACAGGTTCTCTCACATTTACAGATTCTCTTTTACAGCCTCTAACCAAGGGCTTGTTCCCGCACACACCCTATTCACTTGTATATTTCAACACCTCCCCTCAAGTGAATACTCCTAGCACACCTGGACCCTATACCAGGTTTCCCTCTTACTTGATAGTCCGTGACCATTGCCTAGCACACCTCCCCTCAAGTGAACTTAGCACACCTGGACCCTGTACCAAGTTTCTCTCTTACTTGATAGCCCGCGACCAGTGCCTCAAGTCCCTAAACTCATAGTCCTTGACACACTCTCTCTCTATGTGTCCAAGGCTACTATAAGTGCTCACGACCTTGACTAAAGTGCTCACACATACATCTACCATGTGGCCTACATCATCGGTGGCTCAGAGGTGGTTTTACTTTGTTGGGGTAGGTTACATTGGGTTGTGGGGTTTTACTTTGTTGGGATAGGTTACATTGGGTTGTGGGGTTTCTCTCTCTCTCTCTCTCTCTCTCTCTCTCTCTCTCTCTCTCTCTCTCTCTCTTGAGATTTTCACATGGCTCCTCATTCTTTGGAGCCTCACATCTTCTCTTGTCTTCACTCTTCTTGTTGTGGCAGCTTCTCTTCACGCGTCCGTGTCTTCCTCTTCTTTTAGTCTTCTTGTTGTGGTAGCTTCTCTTCTCGTGTCCATGTCTTCCTTCAATGCGTCCTCTAGCTTTTCTTCTTGGTGTGGATCTTCCTCTTGGAAAGAGATGTTCTTCTTCTTTCATGGCTGGGGCCATGAGCTTGTCCGTCAGGTCTTAAATGAGCAACATGTTTAAATGTTTTGTTGACAGTTCTTTTGGGCTTTTGATGTTTATCTTGTATCATTATGCAATGCAAACCCAAATCTATGCGGGAGGTCTTACCTCTTGCCTTATTCTGGACAAGGGCAGTGTCTGATCCATTTTTACACTGATGTAATGTGCCCAATACATAATGCATATAGCATTCATTCTTATGCACATTCCCAAATGCAACTCTGGCGCTGTGAATAATCTTGAATTTGAGTGTGATTTACAGGCATTAACCAAGGGTTAAATGCAAAATGACGATGATTACCATAATTTTATCAGCATAATTCTACCAAAAATTACATTAAATCAAGGGTAACCAATTTGTACGGAATGGTTGGAGTATCAAACCAACTCCGAATTACAATCTGAAGTTATACGGATCTGTATCAGATACCTAATGGTTAATTTGAACCCTCAATTACACCAAAATATAGTGATTAGCACTGATTAATCACTTATTAGCAAATTGATTCTCTATTTTGTGTACAAAAAACAGAGTATGTAGGGAGCCCAGATCTGAGGCCTTAGAGTTAAAATGAGCTCAAATGCTTTCAAGGTCATCAATAGCAATTAGTCTAGTAGAGGATTAAGCCAAGAAACACAAGATTTGACCAAACATTGAATGCTTAATCTCTATTTTACCAAAGTCACCTCTGCAGATTTGATGAAGAGCTTGGATCTCACTGTAGACTTGATCAAATTAAATTCTGACTTCACCACCTTGTAGAGCATTCTTGAAAACCCCCGAGGCTAAGAGGAATTAGATCAATTTGATTTGGAGTAGACAAGATCTGTAATTTTCTCAGAAAAAACTGCACTGGAAAAAAACGTAATTTCTCCTAGATGCGCTGGCAGTTTGCGCTTCTGATTTGATAGGTTGGAGCGTCATTGAGATGGCTATGTTGGGCTAGAAGGGTTTGAGCTATTTTTGAGCCTACAAGGAGAGGGAGCTCCTCCACTGGCTGGGGGTACACAAAGCTTCTTGAAAATAACTAAATTTTTTTTATTATTTCCTAATTATCTACTAATCTTGATTAACTAGATAATGGGCTCATAAACTTTATGGATTCTAGGCTTGGCTCTGATACCATGTTAAAGTTACAGCAATGTGATGAACTATGGTGGATCAAATGCTAGAACCAACATCATTAACAAAGTGATTAGATAATAATTAAGACTGAGCAATTAACTGATAGCTTAATGTAGGCATGGATAATAAAAAGGTCAATGCGTCAATTTATAGTGTTTACATCCAAGCATCTAATCCCACTGATTTCTCTTTGATTCACTCCACCTCTTTTGCTTGATTCTCTCCACCTCTCCCAGAATATCTCCACACTTCCTAAATCTTCTCATGCTACCCTTTATTCTCTCCCAGTAGATTCTTCTTACCTTTTCACAGGTTCTCTCACATTTACAGATTCTCTTTTATAGCATCTAACCAAGGGCTTGTTGCCGCACACACCCTATTCACTTGTATATTTCAACATACACACCCCAAAATGAGTAGATAAGAGGGTGTACATATGCACGAGGGAAAAAACCCCCTAGTGAGTGAAAAAGTACCCCGATGGTCCCAAGTGTGTTCACACACATCACTACCATATAATGCTACAATTGTTTAGTACCAATGCTCATCCCTGCTCCTCCATCCAAGATTGCTATAACTTGAAGACCATCGAAGGTTATTGGCAAGGTTGCATCATTGAGTTCATCGCCGTCGAAGTACTATCCGAGCTCATTCACTCGAACCATAGGGGTGCCAGTTACCTTATGGGATATAAGAAACTCCTCTTCCTCAGATTCATTAGAGATTTTAGGCTCCATAGTTTTGTGCATACCTGCCCCGAGGCATCCTTCCATCCAGTCTTTCAAATAATTCCATAAACTTGGGCTACCTTGGAGCAAGGTGCCGATAGGGATTTGGATCTTGGAAGAGAAGAAGGAGGAGAGACCTGCAATGTCTCTTGGAACGAGGGCTGTCCCATGAGGAAGGTTGCTTTGGCTTAGTCTTAAGCTCTTTTGAGTGTAACGGATGGGAACAGGGATTTCAGTGCTCGTTCTCCTAAGATGGTCATCCCCCAGGTTTCAGTGCTCGTTCTCCCTGTGATGGGGGCAATGGTGGCTGCTACAGTGGGAGCTAGAGCTTCTGCAAGCCTTTGTGGGGGTGAATGGTCTGGGATCTCTCTAGGATATACTTGAGCTTCTTCCCACAAGTCTTAGATTTGGGACCGATGGGCATGGTTCAAGATAGTAGGCTGTAGGAGGCTCATCTTCCATTTGTGCTTGGCATTCCCTGATCAACTCGGGCTACCAAGAGTCTCTCCTTTTCCTTTACAGGGTTAGAATATTCAGTGAGCTTTTTTGGTAGTCGGTGCATGTCGATAGGTTCCTTAGCTTGGGTGACAGAGCGTAGCAATTCTTCTTCTTCACATGAAGAAGTTGACGCATGAGTTGTCATGCCATCTTCTGAACCGCTTCTAATAACCACCCAACTCTCACCCTTGCCGATCTTTGTGGCTTTCTTTCTTGGGCACCTAGTTGCTTGTGCTTGTTCAAGGGCACTAGCTTGGCCTTGGTCTCATGAGGTTGATGGCTCCACTATAGTGTGAGCTGTGGCCCTCTGCCTATTTTGTAGTCTAGTTACAGTGTTAAGTGGGACTGCTCTGATGAAACCGTCTCTAACACTTAGCAAGCTAAGGTTGGTGCTCCGATTTGCTTTGTGAGCCCTTCCTGTTGTTCCAGATCTTAGTGGAAAATCCTTATACATGTGATCAATACCACACCTAACACACATGGGAGTCAGGGTGGGAGCACTTGAAGAGGTACTCACCATCCCTTTCCTATTGGGACACTCGGCCACTCAATGAGGTCCCGCAAAATCATAGCACTATATGGGTGGTCGTTTAACCATCCTATTCATGTCTCTGGCCTGTGGCATGGGGGTTGCTAAGTACACCAGGTACATTTGGTCTCCCTCCATAATGTAGTGACTTAAGGTTTGAGAGGACAGGCTTGTTGGCTCTAGGGTTTCATATGTGGGAACTTCTGGAATTTCCCCCTCATTCCCATCTTTGAAGATTTTAGCGCAGGGTTAGCTGACAAACTGGTGCAACTCTTGGTGGTGGGGGTTGAGGTGGAAGAACCAGGGGTGGTAAGGGCATTTCGGGCATCCTGAGCATTCCTCTTTGGGCCACTTCTTGGCCTGGTTAAGGTGCGTTATGGAGCGCTGGTGCTGGCAAATCCAGTGGTTGCCTGGGGTTGGCTGGCAAGGCCTAAGGTAAAGCTCGAGCTACAGCTTTCTAATGGTAGTAGTTGGAGACTTCATGATTGCCCCATTTTACGCAATATGTACAGTAAAGGCTAGAATGGGGTCTCAAGTGTGGACACTCCATGCCGGTATGGTTAGCTCAACAGATATGTCACCATACAAGATCCCTCTATGGATAAAGATGGGGTTGAACTCCTCGTTCCCAACCTTGGCTGGTTCTCCATTGTTGGATCATTTGTTGTATCAATGTAACGACCAATTGCTCTATGTTTTGTCCTAACGTGAACTCCTTGCTTTTCTCTTCAGGCTTTCTGTTGTGGTGGTCTTAAAAGAAGCTTCTGATGTGCCCTCATGAAGTTCTCGGGAACATGTTCCCTTGAAGTTATCCTAAAAATCCATAGCACTCCTGCAGCATTGCTCAAAGGAGGTTTGGCCCAAGGCATACAATGAGTTGTGTAATGGCACGTCATCAAGACCCTCAAGAAATCTTCCTATTAATCTTTGGCCAGAGAACTTATCTCTCGCACTACAGTGTGAGTGGAGATATCTGACTCTATTGATATAGTCTCTTATGGTTTCTCCTTCCTTTTCTCTTACATTATGCAGCTGCTCAACTGGGCTCCATCTGGTACCTTGGCGAGAATACCCTACCTTGAAGGCTTCTTTCAAAGCTACAAAGGTGGCTTTATTCTCCATTTTCAAGGACCTAAACCATGGCCAGCTTTACCATCTCAAGGCACTCACCTTGACTTGATCCTCTACATGGCCGAAGGCTTCACAAATTTGATTAAACATCTCCAAATGTGGAATCAGATCCTCAGTCCCATCAAATTTCGTGATAAGTTTCAAGATGTTAGCGGGTTTATTCTACTCTAATCTTTGTGCAGGTGTAGGCTATACTGGTTCTGGGAGTGTAATGCCCACAGCCACCCCTCCCTATTTTCATGGCTAATCTCAACATTTTTGATGTTAGTCCTGCCATGGATGGAGCAGGAGAAGTTTGAGGAAGGTTTCGTGGAGGAGCGGTGCCCCTCAAGATGTCCAGTTTCTTCCCCCATAATCAATCCCCTTTTCAGAATAATAAAAGATCTTGTTTCTACCTGTTTTGGCCTAGAGAGAAGAGAGAGGTAATTCAGTTTTTAGATATCTTTGGATGGAAAAATATCCTTTTTTATTAAAATAAATTCCCCCGAAATAGAAGTTTAAAAAGAAATTCCTAAGGTGCATTAGAAATAAATTATAATCTACTTAAAAGACCTTAGCCTAAGGGTCCATATTTTTTAAAAATTTTGAATTAAGGTTCTGATGGACCAATGAGATTAATCCAAATGTAGGGAGGAGATAAATTGAAGAAATAAAAAAAAATCCCCCAAAAATGAGTAAATGCTCACTTAAGATGAAGAGTGGACTAAGGAGGACCAAAGAAAACATTAAAAAAATGAATTTTGACACTCAGAGTGGGGATCCCCCTCATGAAGAAGGCACCTTTTTTCTCATCATTACTCCCCAATTTTAAATCAATAAAATGAGATATTTCATCTCTCCTCTCTCCTATTTCAAGTCTAGTTCCAAAAAGTAAGCTGAACTGACACAAAAATGGTCAAAATTTGACCAAATTGATCTGGAAAATTCTAGAATTAGTTTGCTTGGTTTGAGGCTCACTTTTTCCTATAAATAGAAGCCTCCCCCTTTGTAAAATTTTAATAGTGTTTATGCACTGTTACTCTACTCCTACCCAGAGCCATTGACATTGAATTTTCTTGATAATTCAATTATTTTTGGCTTAATCCTCTCCAAAGTAATTGGTGGCCACTCTTGCTTCAAACAAGAGTAGAACCCTCAATCCCTCAAGCCAAAGGAAAGCTTACAACTCCATGTAAGCTAAATTTTTCTTATTTTTTAATTTTGAATCTATGGTTTTCTTGATTTTCTGTTTTATAGTTGATTAAAGTAAATTCTGATGCTATGTCTTAATGAAAAAGGCCACCCCCTTCTCTTCCTTATAATTTAGCCTTTCTTTATCCTAGAATGTTTAACAAAAAGATTAATTAAAATTTTCTTATTGTTTACTCTCTTGGAAATTGAAAATTGTGTAGATTAGAGTCCTTTACATCTAATTGGGAAAATGGTCAGCCATACAAAGGAGGTTATGGCAAAATTTTCTAGAATTTTGTGGAAAAGAAAGTTTATTTTTATGTTATTCCTCCAAAAGAGTAATTCCCACCGTTTGTGCATTCTAAAAGAAATATTCTAATTTACTCCATGTACATATTCACCTATGAATATGCATGGATATCACTGATATTAAAATTAATTTCTATGCATAGAAAGATGCATAATGGAAATTTTTATTATAAAAGTGTTGTTTTCATTGAATTTAATTTCTATGCATAGAAAGATGTATAATGGAAATTTTTTTATTATAAAAGTATTATTTTCATTGAATTTAATTTCTATGCATAGAAAGATGCATAATGGAAATTTTTTTATTATAAAAGTGTTACTTTCATTGAATTTAATTTCTATGCATAGAAAGATGCATAATGGAATTTTTTTTAATTATAAAAGTGTTGTTTTCATTGAATTTAATTTCTATGCATAGAAAGATGCATAATGGAAAAAAATTTATTAGAAAAGTGTTGTTTTCATTGAATTTAATTTCTATGCATAGAAAGATGCATAATGAAAATTTTTTTAATTATAAAAGTGTTATTTTCATTGAATTTAATTTTTATGCATAGAAAGATGCATAAAGAAAATTTTATTATAAAAGCGTTATTCTTGTAAAAATTGATTTTTATGCATAAATAGGTGCATAAAGAAATTCTTTTTATTTTAAAAGTGTTATTCCTATTAAAATTGGTTTTATGTATAAATAGATGCATAAAAGGATTTTCTTTTATATAAAAGTGTTATTCCCATTGACGTTGATTTTTATGCATAAATAGATGCATAAAGAATTTTTATATCAAAATTAGAATTCTCTTTAATTTTATGTTTAATTTCTATTAGTATTTGATAAATGAATAAGTAAATACTCTGAGAGAGAAATTTCTATGCACACCAGGTGCAAGGCAAGATAGATATGTGCCTCCACATGCTAGAGTGACAGGTGTTCAGAGTGATCTGCATGCATTGCGGGGATCTCAAATGGTCAAGTATCCAGTTGATAGGTTGACATATCGTGACTTTACTATGCATTACGTATATATGACCTCTTTGGTGAAGCATGTGGAACCTACATGCTATGGGAAGCATGTATGGGAGAAGGCAATGGATGTTGAGATGGATGCATTGGTCCATAATGAAACTTAGGATTTGGTTCTTACCACAAGGCAAAAATGTCATTGGTTGCAAATGGGTTTATAAGGTGAAATGCAAATCTGGTTCCATTGAGCGCCATAAAGCGCAGTTGGTAACTAAGGGTTATGCACAAACCCAAGGCTTAGACTATGATAAAACATTTAGTCCAGTTGCAAAGATGGGAACAATGAGAGCAGTCATTGCTATGGCTGCAGCAAATGGTTGGGAAATGCATCAAATGGATGTGAAAAATGTATTTCTAAATGGTGATTTACAAGAGGAAGTTTATATGGCACAGCCAGAAGGATATGTACACCCGAGGTACCCCACTCATGTATGCAGATTAAAGAAAGCATTATATGGTTTGAAGCAAGCACCTTGTGCTTGGAGTGATAAGATAAGTTGATATCTTATCTCCCTTAGATTTCAGGTTTCTTTAGCAGATTCTTCACTCTATGTGAAGAAAACAGATCATGGGATTGTCTTACTTGTCATCTATGTGGATGACTTGATTGTCACAGGAGATCATGCTACAGATGTTATGCATGTCAATGAGTGGGCAGTTTGATATGAAAGACTTGGGTGAATTGAGATATTTTCTTGGGATTGAAGTGATCAAAGACCATGCAGGGACATGGTTAGTGCAATGCCAATGTGGATATATTGGCAAAATATGGAATGACAGGGTGTAAGCCAATGAGTACACCTTTGGAGCAGAATGTGAAGCTGCGGGCTGATTTTGGTGAAGAGTTGGATGATCCATCTATGTATAGAAAGATGGTTAGCTGTCTTATTTACATGACTATCACACGATCGGATCTCAGTTATGTTGTGGGGCTAGTAAGCCAATTTATGTAGAGCCCCAGAAAACCTCATTTGGATGCAGTGAGACACATTATGCACTATGTAAAGACCACTGCACATTATGGTCTTCTTTATGAGCATGGTAAAGGCTTGGATGTACACGGCTACACAGACGCAGAGATTGGGTAGGTAGCTCGTATGACAGGAGGTCTACTAGTGGTTATGCCTTTACATTTGGAAGTGCAGTGGTGAGTTGGAGCAGTATAAGAAGCAACCTACTGTTGCTTTATCTAGTACAGGGGTGCATCCATAGCTACATGTGAAGGAGTATGGTTAAAGAGTCTCTTGGCTAATTTGGGTGAGCCTATTGATGGCAAGGTTGTCATTCATTGTGACAACATGAGCAGCATACAGTTGGCCAAGAATCCAGTTTTTCATGCGCGGACCAAACATATAGAGCTCCACTATCATTTTGTCAGAGAGAAAGTGCTGGATGGTACAGTGGATTTGCAGTATGTGAAGACTGAAGAGCAGGTGGCCGACATCTTTACAAAGCCACTTAGCAGAGAGAAGTTTGAGTACTTCCATACTATGTTGGGAGTACATGGGATGAGCTTGAGGGGGAGTGTTGAGAGCTTTGATAGCCCAAGCTCATCTACATCTTCATCTATGGCAGTACATCATGAGCTTGAGAGGGGTTGTTGAGATTCAAGCTCAATGTCAGCTTGTGCCAGTTGCACTATGTGCTAGCATGCTAGGTAGTAACATGTGTGAGACATAAATGACCGCGTCCAGCTGGTCATAGTGTGTGGACATTAGCTAGGGTTAGCTATGTGTGGACACAAAACATTTAGTGTGTTGTAGCTTATGGATTATGGCTTTATGCATTGTGGGAGAAGGGACATGGCTTCCCTCTATGGTTAGGGTTTGCTTAATACATTAGGGTTTGCTCCTATGTGTGTGTCTCCTCTCCCTCTACCTGTTTTTCATCACTATGTACAACTATTCCTCATGACTGACGTTACACAAGTCGTAAGCTCGGTCATCCCATGTCTCTTATACAATAAGCGCATTGTGCGGTTACAAAAGATAAATTACAAAGGGTGTAGCCATGCAAAAGGTAATGTTAACCAGAGTGGTTAACAAAAGTAGATCCTACACTACCAACACAAATATGAAACAACACGTAACATTCTCCTCAAACATAAGTCACACAGTCTAACAGGATGAAATTGCAATAAAAACAAATATGCAAACAACTCACCATAGCAACACTCACCCCTAAATATGTATAAATATCGTAAATGCTAGCACAAGATCTCCTTTCTTAAACTCCCTTACTTTGATATTATGATCATGCCATGCTTTCTATTGTTTTGCATAGCTTCTAAACTTTGAAGGGCCACTAACCTTCCTTCATCTAATTCTACTAACTTTATCAATCAATCCAATAGTGATGCAAGGTCCCCTAATTTCAAGGCTAAATCCACACTCAATGTAGGAATCTCTTGTTTAATAGGGAATATCACATATCCGTCCCATATACTAAATTGAAAGGAGTATTCTACGTAGTAACTTTAATAATAGGTTATTCAATATGCCCATAACGCTTCATATACTGTTACATCCCAATCTCTCCTATTCTTTACTATAGTTTTAGTTAAAATTCCACATAAAATCCTATTGGTAACTTCCACTTGACCATTCGCTCTTGGGTAATACGGTGTAGATTTCCTATATTTAATCTTATAAAGTTTAGTTAACTCATTAATAATCTCATTTAAAAAATGAGAACCTCGGTCACTTACTTTAATGGGCATCCAAAATGTAAAATTACATTCTCATAAAAAACTTGGCCACATCCACTGCTCGGTCTATCTTTAGAGGTTTTGCCTCTACCCATTTGGTCACATAATCTATACGTACCAAAATATATCGATTAGATTGATATATTTTAGATTGATATCATAACAACATAGGATCTATTGGTCCTACAAAATCAATCCCCCACTTTTTAAAAGGTTTTAATGCCAATATTGGTGTCAAAGGTGTCACAAAGCTTTTAGACGAAGGATCTATTGGTCCTATAAAATCAATCCCCCACTTTTCAAAAGTATTGATGAATGCCAATATTGGTGTCAAAGGTGTCAAAAAACTCTTAGATAGTATGCCAAATCTTTGATATTTATCACATTTATGGCAATAAAAATGACGGTCTTTAAATAATGTTGGCCACGAATATCTAGCAAGGACCTTACAAGCTGTTAACTCACTCGCAAAGTGTCCACCACATGGTTCATCATGTAAATCTTTCAAGTTAGTAGGAATTTCATCCTTCCCGCCAAAAAAAGATGATAAATTCTTTCCCGTCGAAAATACCTATAAATATACCCAATGATAATGAATTCCTTCCCATTGAAAATACCTATAAAGATACCCGCCCAATAAACTATAAGACCTAAATTGTAACAAACTCTTTTTCTTCTCTCTCCTATCTGTTGTAGGTGGATATTGAGCTATAGATGGATATTGAAATACTAATAAAGATACCCACCCAATAAACTATAAGACCTAAATTGTAACAAAATCTTTTTCTTCTCTCTCCTATCTGTTGTAGGTGGATATTGAGCTATAGATGGATATTGAAATACTAATAAAGATACCCACCTGATAAACTATGGCCTTAATTATAACAAAATCTTTTTCTTCTTCTCTTTATTAGGTGGATATTGAGCTGTGCTCAAAAAGTTAATAATATCCACATACCTTAGAACTTGCACCTCTACTAAGAATAATTAGGCCTAGGAGATCATCGTCTACCCCAATCTCTTGATCATTTGTCAGTAATCTAGATAAATGATTTGCTAACACATGACTTTCTCACTTTAGTCACCACTTGAAAGTAAAATTCTTGAAATAGGAGCATCCATATGATAACTCATCCAAATAAGTCTAACTTGTTCAAGAGGTACTTTAAAGCCTCATGATCTACATAAAATATAAATTTGTTTCCCAACAAAAAGTGAAGGAACTCCTCAATTGAGAATACCATTAAGAGGCATTCCTTCTTGGTCGTTGTTGTATAATTTCTTTCTACATTGCTTAAGTTCTCACTCGCATAATATACAGGATGATCCACTTTATTTTCATCGAACTACATAACACATCACCGATTTCCATCATAGAAGCATCTACATGGATATGAAATTCTTTGATGCAATTAGGGGGTACCAAAATTGTTGTTTCCACCTCACCTTACCACCTAAAGCAGCTATGTTGGCACTAAGGAGGGGTGATGGCATGTTGTGACCAAACTTTACCACTTGAGAGTAACAAATAAAGCACCCAGGGGGGTATTGGAGTTGTAAACCTCACATCCAAACACTTTGTGGTAGCCTGAGAATATGGCACCAAGGGGAGGTGTTGAGAAATATGGTGCCATGGAGCACAAGGAAGGTAGGGAGTGAGTGTAAGTCGAGCAAGGTGCCACATGAGCAAGCAAGATTTTTTCCACATGAGCTAACAAAGCCAAGATATACCCACCTTATATAAAAGGGGTCACTTTCAAGTAATCAAATTAAGCAGGCTCTCAAGTCTTTCTATGAGTACGTCTCAATCTTGTAACCTAACTAAACTTGAGTCTAAAGCTTAATTAGTTAATTTTCTCATCATTATGAGTACACTTAGGCATCATCCACCTTAGCTTAGGGTTTTGCATTAACTCTTTGGGTGATGATGTCACCCAGGGCAACGTGGGCCTACATTGTTATGTGGCACACATAACTTTATTTTTTCTTAAACATTTTTTAGGTGATGACATGGCACTTGATGCCACATGGCAATTTGTTCCAACGTTATAACATGGCAAACGTAACTATAATTTTTTTTCAAGATTTTTTCCCACGAGTGATGACATGACATCTGTGCGATGTCGTAACATGGGCTTGTGTTGCCATGTTGCAACTATTTAAAAAAATATATTTTTTATGATGATGTGGCATCTGGTGCATGGCAACATGGGCTTGCATTGTCATTCATGTAACACACACAACCCTACTTTTTTGAAGTTCTTTTTTTTAGGGATGATGTGGCACCGATGCTAATGTGGTAACATGGGCTTGCATTGCCATGTGGCACATACAACCCGAATTAGTTTTTGGGTGATGATATGGCACTCAGTGACATGTGGCACACATACCCTTATTTTTTTCCAAGTCTTTTTTCTCAAGTGATGATGTGCCACTTGGCACCACATTGTAGCATGAGCATATTTGTCACACATGCAACCCTCTTTTTTCCTTTCTTTGTGTGTGTGTGTGTGTGTGTACACATGAAAATTACGTGGAAATTTTCTTTAAGGAAAGGGTTGTTTTAAAATTTTTAGCACTTCTCGGACCATAAACATTAAGCAAGCCATTTATCCACGATTGGCTATAATTAGCAATCTATATACCTATTCCAAGTGAGCATGTGCACGAAGGTGTTCCTTGCCTAGATCTATAGCCCTGTTTGAATAGAATTATGTTCCGACCACTTGTGTGAAGACGGTGGCTAGGTGTAAACGAAGTGTGATTCTTCCTACTTGCCCACGCCTGGCTCTAATCGCTTGCTCGGGTAGAATTCACAAAAACTAAATATATACAAGTGTAGATGGTATCGTGGACTACCCTCATACCAAATTTGGTTTTGTTTCGACATGGTAAGATTATTGCCTATTTTTAGCAATTCATGCTAAAATTAGCAAGAATTCAATTGAAAGTGGATTTGAAGGATCTACATCGGGCCTTATACTCTAAATACACATCTTATCAAGTTTGGCTCGGTTTGGATTAGTTTTGGACCAGTTAGAGCCCATTTTCGGCTTCTTTAAGAGAGAAAAGCTCAAAATTTGTCTCTGTGAAGTGGATTTGGGAATTGAAAAGCAATTTTGACAAGGCTATATGTTTTCCCTCAAAGGTCTGTTTCAAACATAGCTTAATAGGGTGATAGTCTGTCCATTAGAGTTCGAGCTTGTTAACTCACCATCTTAAGAGGGCCTTAGTGAGCTTGTGCGGAGCTGTCTTGAGAGGTAAGTTTCCTAAAAATGGGTTTTGGGCACTCCTCATGAATCTATTTTAAGAACTGAACATAGGGCTCAACTCCTAACCTCATGCCAAGTTTGAGCCTGTTCTAACTACTTTGAAAAACATGCTATTTTTAATCCGCACCGTCTAAAGTAAAGCTAAAACTAAAGCATGAGGATATTCCTAACCTTAAGGAATATCCTCATGCCAAGTTTGAGCCTGTTCTAACTACTTTGAAAAACGTGCTATTTTTAGACAGTACAGTCTAAAGTAAAGCTAAAACTGGAAAATTGGAAACAAAAACTTTTGGCTTATCGAACAGCTTACAAAACAACCATTGGCATGACACTATTTCACTTGGTATATGACTAAGTTCTTGCTAAAGAATTTCAGCAAATTAGGGTTGCCTTGGCTGAGTTTTCTCACAACCTGCAATTATTGCCAAACTGATGTCCACACTTGGTAGTTTGAGCAATCAAATGAGGTCAGTATCAGATGAGGCTAATCACGTGTGTTATCAATAGTATGTACCTCAATCATATTAAATCCCATAGTCATCAGACACTGCGAACCAAATTTTTCAAGCATTCCAAAAACTTTGTATATTAGGCCCTCTTAGAACAAATTCTTGGACAAATTTCCCTGAACATAAATAACTTCTGCAAAGGTGCCCAATTTTACAATACGATTGCATCAATGGAAATCTTAGAATCTGTATATAAATTTTACTACAAGAACACCCTGATCGGAGCTGTACAACTCAAGTTATGGTCTTGGCAAGTTGGGGTTGTTTCTGGAGCAACCAAGTGTCTGGAACCAAACAAATGTCCACACCTATTTTAAAAAGGGGTTTGGCAATGCCAGATGCAATCAAGGAGTTACAGTGGTAAGAACAATGTTTGAGCTTGATCCATACCAAACCTTGGCTCATTTTGAGTATGTTTGCTATATTTTTGAAGCACTCCAAAAGACTACCCAGCAAAGATTTGGCAGATTGGCATATAAGGTAAAAACTTGTTTATACCCGGACAAAAAGAGAATCAAATCCTCTCAAAATTGAACAAGCACTGGTACGGTAGTTTATCTCATCAAGGAGCTCAGGCATACCGATTCTCATGACATTTACACAACTCTAGCCGGGGGCTACCCTTGGAAGGCAGGGCCGACAGTAAAATACACTGAAATTGCTCTATTTTGGCATTTTACTATTGTTAGATGGTCCCATGCTCACATGGATTTGAGATTTTTACAAGCATTCTCTAGCAAAAAATAAGCACACAAAAACAAAGGATGTCAAGTTTCAAGCAGAAAAAGTATTTTTTGTCCAGTCTCATAAACGACAAAAAGTTGTCCACACCTGGCCATATCTGGGGCAATACAAGCTCAAAAGTAATCAAAATCTTGCATGTAGCCTTAAATGATGTGTACTAACCATGGTTCAAAAAATTTCTTGATTGGGTAATGACAAGTCACTTATCTAGCTACTATTGGGTGGCCAGATTTTAGTCAATTCAAGGTAAAGGTCCAGTCTGTCATTGTTGCCAAAATTAGGTCATTTGATGTTCCAGTTAAAATCCCATTTAGTGCAATACCTTATCTTAGTATAATGCTTAGGCATATAAATTTTCAACACTATTGGTGGGTGCCTACATCATATGGCTACACTAATAGGTCACATTTGGGACTTAGTGTGAAAGCACATCAAAACGACAAAAATTTGTTCACACCTAGACATTTGGTGGGCATTTATTATTCAATATTCAGCAAGCTTTTGCAAAGTCCTCAACCTAATCATAATTCACAAGAAGATGAAGTTTATAACCATTCTGACTCAGGTAAGCGGGTCAACGGAGGCAACATCTTCTCGGCACTAGCCAGACACATCAATGGCCACCAGGACCAAATAGCTATTCACGCTTGGTAGAAATTTAGCCTTCCAATGCCATGTCTGATGCACAAACTAGTATGTCTACTGCCAAATCTCAGTTCTAGGTGTATACCAAACCCAATTCCAATCTAGACAAGTTTAGCATGATTTTAAGGCAGTCAAAATGGGCACCAAACACCTAATCAGCTAAATCTAGAGAAGATGTACACGCCTAGTAAAAATCTGGCCTTCCCCTCATTAGTTTCTACCCTGCTCATAAGCATATGTTCATATGCTTCAATGGAACTACATGCACACCAAATTCTGGCAATGTTTGAGCAACTTGGGCAATTCAACAGGTCAAAATGCATGTTCCAAGTAGCAGCTTCATTTGCAGGAACACCCAGTAGCAATTTGATGTCTATGCCTGGTAAAAAGAAGGGAAAGATGGTCTCAGTTAGCTACATGGCTTCACATGTGTAGAAACAAACTCCCAGGCTAGGCACATGCCAAATCTTGAATCATTCTAAGCAAGTAATGCTATTTTTCCAAGCTATTCAAACAGCTAAGGGGCCATGTTTCTTTAGATGCATCCTCTTGTCAAAAGTTATTCACACCTGGTAGAAAGGAGACCTTAACAATATCAGAATCAGATGTAGCTGAGTATGTGAGTTTACATCAACTTGTACTAGCCTTGTGCCAAATATCAACTTCATTGGACACTCTAGGGTATGTGCTATCCTCATAGCCAATACACAGCCAAATTTTGCACATTGAGTCTAAAATTAGTGCACATGTGGTTCTATGCCTGGCACATGTCAGATTCACATGGGGTTTCAAAATGATGTTCCCCAATGCATGGAGATGCCACATATTAGTTATTGGTCACATTGGATATGTTTAGATACTATTTTTAGCCAGTCATCAACAGATAGAAAAATATTCCCACTTGGCAATTTGCTATCGTTAATACTGATGAAATTGGGTAAACTCTTACACATGGCATCTATCAAGTACATAGAAGCCAATACTAAGGGCTTGAGTCATTTGGATAGAAATAGAAATAATCAGTTTTTAAGCCAGTAAAAGAGCAGTTTTCCAAAAATTGGGCTGTTGGAAGCCTGATGATGACATGTATGTACTAACAAGAGCCAGACACCTCCTACAGCATGTATACTATGTAGATATCAAATCTTGTGCCAATCATACAACCCTAAGTATGTCATAAGTGAGTACAGCTGGTTAGATTCAAACAAAATCTATCATCAAGCCTAAACTGATGTCCACACCTGGTAAAATGATGCCCTTCTGCACCTCAAATGCTAGCAAGGCTTCATACATTAATTTACAACTATCCAATCTTGTTGCAAATCAAATCTTATACCAAATAAACAAAGGTAAGTATAGTTTTCAGCACCTCAAAGTACCCCCTTTGCAAAGATTAGAGCATTGTGTCATGACAAACCAAAAGTTATTTATGACAGTTATTTTCAACAGTTGATTGAAGCCAAAATCAGATAAGGTTTCCCACAGGTTTAAATTACATCCTGAACTTGCTTGATATTGAATATTACTCAAATCTGATGCCTACAAATAGAGATATAGGCCAATGGTAGGTTTATGAGGTAGTGTTCAAGATTATGCACAAAATCAGGCAGCAATGCTAATTATCTATCCATGCCTAGGAAAAAAGGTAGTCTTCTTGATGCTAGAATCCTACTAGAGCTTGTACAGATATTGTTTGATGTCTGACGTAAAGGCATATCAAACCTAAAACAAATCTTAGTGTTTGAATACTTTTCAGGCAAACCAAAGTATGTTGACATGGGCTCCGAATATAGATTTGCAACTTACATATTACTGTCTCATCAAATGTCCATGCATGCTGATTTGAGGATGCAGATGGAGTCAGTTTGGTATATGGCCTGACAACAGTGTTTCAAACATCTGGTAGTTACCCTGTGTCAAATCTTCACTTGAGGATGCAGATGGAGTCAGTTTGGTATATGGCCTGACAACAGTGTTTCAAACATCTGGTAGTTACCCTGTGTCAAATCTTCACTTATTTCAACTAGCAAAGGCTGCTATACATAGTATTTCAGTGAATCCAGGTCTGCTTTGGAGGGTAACAAAAGTAAAATGCCCAGGAAGCAAAAACCATGTTCACACTTGAGTGGTTAAAGTCTCAACACACACTTGATGCTTGTACAAATTTGTATGATAGTTGCCCATACAACAATCTATATATACACAAAATCTCACATGCCATTAGATAAATTTAAAGCATTCTTGAAGCTACTCAAGTACTGCCCGAACACACTGGACAAAATCTCACATGCCACTAGATAAATTTAAAGCATTCTTGAAGCTACTCAAGTACTGCCCGAACACACTAGACAAAGTCTACAAACCACGACCTGGCTTTGTTTTACAAACTAGCAAATCGAAGCTGTTAATGGAGTGGGATGGATACCAGATTTTTTACCAGGCAACAATTCAACATGACAAACGATCCTACCAAATCTCATCAAATTTTGACCATTGGAGATAGGACCCACTTTTTAAGAATGTAAGCTCAATTTGGTATTTAATTGCCGTAATAATTGTTTTTCAAGCTTAATTTAAGGCCTTCTTTCACTTCCCACTTTTTGATTGATTTCAGTAATTTTTGGGCTATTTTTGGTAATTTTCGGCTATTTTAGCTATTTCACTTATTTTTTGGCCATAAAAAGCTCTTTTTGAATGTGAGTTTGGTTTATTATCAAAAATTCATAAGTACACATCCATAAACCAATCAACAACTTCCCTTCACCCTACCTATTCATCCTTGCATACTTTTTGTCCTCAACACTAGAATTCTACACTCTATTGAGCCCGGAATGCTTGTAGCCTACTGGCACACTATGTATGCCTACATACTGTGATTTTTGAAGATTTTCAACCTCAAGCTTGCATAAAGCAAATTGATTTTCTTCTACACTCTCCTCAGCCGTGAATCGCAAAACTACTTGCTAGTTACCGAATTTCAGCTCTCTTTTGCATATGTTTCTCATAAAATTGAATTTTTCTCTCGATTTCAATCAAATATTTTGGACTACACCTAAACCTAAATTAATCATCAACTCTCAGCATATTTTTAGCCTTGCTTATGCTTTTCGATCTATTGTTAGCTTTGATTTTCTATTATCTATATATTTCTATTTAAAAAATGCTTTTTCGGCCAAACAATAAGCTGAATTGCATTAATTATTGCTATTTTATTTCAAATTCATGATTGGTCATTAACAATTTAGTCTATGCAATTTGTATTCCTCATTTTACATATTTTAATCAAAATTATGATGTATAGCAAATATGACTGGAATGACTTCAGATCTGGAATGAAAGTCCATGGTCATGTTCCACGTAGGCATACAAAACCTCATCCCCATCTGAGACCATTCACTGACTACTTTGGAGGTGGCTCCATTCCAAGCATATGTTAATCTTGTTATAGTACTACTTTAAACTTAATTATCTTCAATTTTATGCTTAATCTCTTTTTGCCTCTCTTAGCATAGGTTCACAAAGTCATAGGAGTAGAAAAAGTAATAGGCAATGGGATCCCCCAATCCGCCTTATTCATGGAGGAGCAAGAAAGGATTCACATGGAGAATCGAAGGAGAAGAGATCGTAAGTGCAATGCAAGGGCTCGAGCATCAAAATGCATGGCGAGTCCATCTCTTTTCCCATGACCCCACTCCACCTCCTTCTCCTTCTCATTCTCCCACAATTAGATCTCCACACTATTTTGAGTCCTTTGCCACTCCTCCCTTATATGTTGTTGCTCATGTGGTTGCCACCTAACCCTTGGGCACCCAATGAGGTGGACACTTCTATCTTTGATGCCTCTTCACCTTTTGGCATGCTCTCCAAGTTTGGCATTTCTCTCTTGGTGGGTGTTGCCCACCATGAGCAAGCCACTCCTCCATTGGGCACCTCTACATCTTTGGGTGCACCCTCTGAGCTTGCCACTCCTTTCAGTGCCTTCCCATGAGCTTGCCACTCCTTTGCTCGGTGCCTCTCCACCTCAAGTGCAACTGTCGAGTTTGCCTCACCTCTCTTGGGTGACACCTATGAGCTCGACACTCCTCCATCTAGTGCGGCCCATGAGCTTGATGCCACTCCTCCTTGAAGTGGTGCACATGCACTTCTCACTACCACTCCTCACTTTGGTGATGCTGATGACATTGTTGACCATGTGCTTACCATGCCACCCTTCGATGCTGCTCATGACGCATCTTCCCTTTCTAGATTTGGTGCCCGAAACCATACCAATGCTATCTTCAACAAGTACTTTGTTGTGGCATCATAGTCTAGTGTGCTAAATGCATTGCTATGACACTCACGCTTGGCACAATGTGCCGTCGCTTTTCATGATTTGCAGGCCACATTTAAGGAGGTCTCGTGTGGGTGTGCTATTGAGTCTAAGACAATCTTAGATCACACTCAAGCATAAGATGCATTCAGATGAATTAACTACTAGTAGATGGGTGCTTACAGTGCTTGTTTACAATACTATTCTACCGGTATGCATCATGCCACTTCTCACATACTTTTGATTCATCATCGAGCACTTCATGCAGGGTTTGTGAGGAGACTGACCTTGGAAAGTGGGATTGAAGATGGTCTATGGGCTATTAGTGGTCGTGCACTTAGATGCAATCATTTATTGGACGTGATGAGGGCGATGATAGAGAGGTTTTGGGAAGAGCATTGTCGTGCATCACTAGAGTACAAGAAGGCATTGTGACATAGGGTTTGTCATGGGGGTACTGTTGTGCAATGGAGCAAATTGAAATCAAAATAATCAAACTTTCATTTCAAATAATAATTTGCAAGAAAATAAAGCAGAAAGACAAACTCCATATTGGGTCCTAATTGCCTCCCCATGTGTGAGACCTGGTCCCACACATGAGCATTTCAATGGTTTATTAAGATATGAAGTAATTAACCAATATCTTTGGAAAAATCATCTCATCTTATTGGAGAAGAAAAGAGGATATAGAAAGAAAGGAGAGCTTCATCCAAAGAACTTGCAATTCTTCCAAAACACATTTAATAGAGTTCTCTCTCTCTCTCTCTCTCTCTCTCTCTCTCTCATGAAATAATTAAACCATACTAGAAAAAAAATTAAAGAAACTTATACTCTCTGTAGACGTTTGCCTATCCCTGTATGCAGGTATAAGCTTGCAACTTGCAAAGAAGCTGTAACTCTCTAGTCAAGTTCATCCTCATAACATGCCCTGGGGGTGACAAGCAATTGTCCTTAGTTGTCACAAAATTATAAATAATCATGGACAAGTATCCCTGTAAGAAGCAATCAAGGATGAATAGGTAGCGAGGGCATGATCAAGAAGCCATTGAGAATCTTTGATAGGGTATTCTTTATACGTGACCAAATATCCGTTGATAAATGTTTCCTCTAATATCTCTCTTCAATTGTATAATTAATTAAAAAAACTGATAATAGCAAATAACCATGAATTAAGTTACTTGATAATCCCACTTAAAAGATGGTTGAAGAGTAGCTCTACAACTTTGTAGAAGAAGTCGAAATTTGATTCGGTTGTTTACTAGGTCAAAACCGTGCTCCATGTTATGTACTCTAAACTAGATACGAGAAAGAAAAAAGAAAAATAATATGACTCTATTTTTATTATGGAGCGTTGCCATAGCTTTGATACCACTGTTGCATAGTGGAGCAAATTAAAATCAAAATAATCAAACTTTCACTTCAAATAATAATTTGTAAGAAAATAAAGCATAAAGACACTGAACACCATATTGGGTCCAATTTGTACCCCATGTGTAAGAGCCGGTCTCACACATGAGTATTTTAATGGTTTATTAAAATACTCATATTGGGTCCAATTTGTACCCCATGTGTAAGAGCCGGTCTCACATATGAAGTAATTTGGTACAATCAATCTCTTTGGAGACATCATCTCATCTCATCGGAGAAGAAAATAGAATATAGAAAGAAAGGAGAGCTTCATCCAATGAACCCAATAATTCTTACAAAACACGTTTAATAGAGCTCTCTCTCTCTCTCTCTCTCTCTCATGAAATAATTAAACCATACTAGAAAAACAATAAAAGAAACTGATACTCTCTGTAGACGTTTGCCTATCATAGCAAGTCCTGGCTCCCTGTATGCAGATATAGACCTGCAACTTGTAGTGCTATAACTCTCTAGTCTTTCACTAGAATATAGTCAAGTTCATACTTAAAATTACGAGAATAGTATTGGTCTACTACTTTGCGTGGACCGTTTTGCTAAATTCCATTGTATGTAAAAATAGACGACTGTTGAGAGGCCTATTTTAAGAAAAGTTTACTCTTTCTATTAATTAGCTTTTAAGTATACATATATTATTATGATATGATATAAAACTATATTTATTTTTACTTTTGATATTTTATATTATTTTAATTTGAGAAAAGATAATTACAATAATAATCAATCTTAAATTGTTCATAACAATCATTTTGGACACGCGTTGATCTGGGGTTTTCACACCCACCACTTGGAGCATCTAATTCTGGCCGGAACCTTGGTATATTCTTGTACATACTAGCTTCTGTCTCCATTTTTCCTTTTTGTTTCCATACTTGTATGCTCTACTCTTGTTTTTGAACTTTATAGGAATGGTTATTTGGGGTTTCAATACATAAGCTATAGTTTATTGTCTTATTAAGGTAGATGAGTATTTATTTACTTTCCCTATAAGCATTGAATAGCTAGGAGTATATTTTCTTCCCTTTCATTGATTGGCCCTCCAGCTCTCTACATATGCTAGAGCTTCCACCTATTTCATACATATAAATATGTGTACATAAAAATATAGGGTGAGTGTTTTTTTTAGTATTCTTCCAAAGCTGAAAGGGCCCCCCGCGGTACCCCTTGGGCATATCACATCTCATGTATATATACATATATTTTATGATGCTTTGACCTCTCTCTTGGGTTGTTTGTTTCCTCCGTGGGACCACCCTCTTGGGCTTTGGGTGGTTGCTAATATAAAAAGATAAAAAAATATTGAAGAGGGTGGCACCCTTTGGCTAGCAATGTCCACCCCCCCTTTGGCCGTGTTGCAGGCTGGCAGGCGTGTAAGGTTTTAAGGGGAGGACCCCATCTCCACATTAAGGGGGCCTTTCTTCCCACCTTCTCTATCACTCGGCAAGCTCAGAGCCTTTACACATTGAAGGGGCTGCCTGCCCGCCATTGCAGTTTTGGAAGGGGTGTTCCTCCACGGAGAAGCAAAGCATTTGATCCCCCTTTCACGAGAGGTGGACAAAGTTGGGCAGGAAAGCTTCCCCGCCCAAGCGCCCGCCATGCAAAAGATTTTGGGTAGAGACAAAATACATCGTCAACTGGTGGGGCTAAAACTCATGACGTAATGCCACGTTTTACCACTAAGCTATCTTTTTTGTTTGCATTAGAGCTGGCTGGCACTTGTGGCTATCATCTTCCACGTTGGCGATCACCATCACCTCGACTTGCCACTTCTTCTCAGCAGCATCTCCACACGCGGCATCCTCTCGTTTACCATCATCTACTCTCACCCCCCTTGGCGTCATTCGCAACCACTTACACTCACCATTCTCTCGCACGGCCGCCCTGAAGCACACACTCTTACATACATTATTACATATATGTGTACATGTATTTACATAAATGCATTTATATATATCGCAAGTCATCATCTATATTATGGATAAAGTATTTCCGACAAAATAAAATCCATGTATGTATGCCCACCAATTCCATAACACGTACATATGTCCTTTGCATAAATTATGCTAAGAGCAACCTTATGCAATACATAAATATGTATATATATATATGCCATGATGCGTACTTCTTCTATGCATAGACCTTCTTTGCATTCATCCATGCAACCATCCATGCATGAAAGAATGATGTACTCCAGTGTGAACAGTGGGGGCATATGGTAAATGAACACTCTCCAACAACAGCAAAAAAAGCAATTGAAGTAGGACCACAACGACAAACTAAAAGTCTCTTCCTTGTAGGAGTTCGTGACAGTAAAGACGACATGGTATCCTCACATCGACTTTTCCCTCTTAAGAACCATGTAAATCCACCCGCGTAAATTACATGTCTAGTCAGAAAATATGCCTATGGCATCACCTTTGTAAAAACACTTCATTCCGTCTTCCTTGCCACCCTTAGCTCTATCATGAAGGCTTTGGGTGGGGGCACTTGTACTCATTCTAAAGTCCACTATTATGGCCCCTCCATGGATTCCCCCCCAACCATAGGTTAGAAGCTCAACCAAGCCCTAACCCATGGCTCCATGGAGCTATAAATACCCCCCTCTTTCACACAAGAACAAGACACAGGCACACCCCATATCCCCATAATCTCAACAATCCCCCTACCCATAAGCACCAAATCCCATTCCCAATGCCATTCCATCACAATACCAAATCACATCCCTCTTAGTCAATGCCATTCCTAACACACCCAAGCACCCACTACTCTTGACACTTTGCACATCATGAAGCTTTCATCAACTATGTATTCATCTAATGATTCGGTAGGATGTGAGTAAGGGCACCATGGAAGTCTTGCACTTGGTATCAATATTTTCTTTTTCATGCACTCTCACCTCCATTCTCTCCATCCTCTTCCCCATTACGTTTGGAGTTGATGTCATTTGGGGTGATGTTCACATGTCTTCGTTATGAATTTCACATGTCTTCGTTATGAATAACCACATCATTGTGTTGGTGTCCTAGCCCATCTTCATTTAGCTAGGTGGTACCCCCTTCTCCATGGTTGCTAGGGAAGACCTTCCCCTACTAGCGGCCCTTAGTGAGTCAGGGAGGTGGCTAGGGTGTAGAGGCCATCTCGTCCAATTTTTCTCTCTCAGCGTATCTATCGACACCCAAGGTTGAGTCTCACAAAATATATTCATGACCGCCACCAACTCGCTTCCATTATCACATCCAATGATCCGCACTTACTACGCTAGTCAATTAATAAATAAAAATACAAGTAACCATATGAAACTTCATATCATCAAAACGATGCAACTAATACTTCCACGCATGTACGGATTCACCCGTATATGTGTAAAGTAAGCTACGAACACCCGGATTTAGAAAGGTGTCCCAATCTAAATCCATCTAGGAGAATTCATAACATAAAAAACTTGGGAATATAAATATTCCATGAATTCTTTTAAGAATCCATAATTTACACAGCATGAGAATATATAAAATATTCCATGAATTCATCCTCATAACAAGTACATAGTGCATGGGGATTGCTTTCTTGAGATGACATAGATAGAGGTGTACTTTGAGTTTTAGGTCTTCACACCTTGAGATCACCATCGTTTTGCATTCATTTGAGGCTTGCAAGCCTTGAATTGTGCACTACTTGAGGCAGCATGACACATGTCCTTCTTTATAGGTACTACGTTGGATTTTAGATTTTGTATGATGTCTTTCCTGGCTTGTCTGAGCATCGAGGGATGGTGCCTTATAGATCGAGGCATTTTATTCACTCGCTATTACGCCTGTGGGTAGAGGATGCCATCTACCATTGGGTGGCTTATGTCATGCGTACATGTACCTCGTGTGGCAGCTTAGTCATGCTTCACTTGTGCGAGGAGGATTTCTTGATGGTTGCAGAGGTGGTGACATGGCGAGAATATGAGTATGTGACACATGGAAAGTCGAGGAGATTATAGCTAGTGGAGTACCATTTGGCATGTGGTGAGTTCATGAGCACATTTACATCTGTCGTCTAGGGCTACATACATCATGCTCATGGTGCCAAGTGGTTGCAAGAATGTCAGTTTCATTCCATCCTGCAATGTCATGGAAAGGGGGAGCACAATGATGTGAATGCGTGTGTCAAACATGCCCTCAGACATCACCAGCTCCATCGTGACAATGAGTGCTTTCGAGATGCACATTCTCGAGATGCACAATAGGTAGTGGATTGGTGTAATGTACTGGTGCTGCCTCTTCCTTTCGTCTCCCTTTCATCAACAAGATGCTAGGATTGTCAGGAGGTTCTTTTGTTGATAGTAGTGTCCTTGATGGTGCCTCTCTAGACTGTGTGATAGTGGATGGCACACTTAGGCTACCCTACATCAAGAACACATCCTATGATGACCCCACCATCTTCACATGACGCCATTCATCCTTTTGTGGGCCATGCATCGATGGTGACTACTTACTCTGCAAGATGTAAGAGTGGGTTGATCCTTAGTGTTAGAGCAGGTGTTGTGGCCAGAGCGAGGAGCGTTACACCCCACCACTTTTAATCCTCGCACAATACCTGATGGGGCGGATCATGATTGTTTGACATATGTTTTGACGATGAGTGATATTTTTACAGTCATTGCCAAGGAGAGAAATGAGAAGGAGGTGGACTACTACATTCTCCGGTGTACTAGGCCCAAGTGCACCCTTGAGTGCGATGTGACTAATGATTATGGATTCTCATTTGATTCCCCAACATGATAGTTGTAGGTCACTACTATGCACAGGGTCAGATGCATAAGGGAAGCATCAAGTTTGTGCAGTATGAGTGGACCAAGGAGGTGATTATATACTCTCATCATCTATGCCTCATTCTTGGACTTACATGCGACATGGTAGGGACCTCGCTAGGCCTTTCCTCTAGACTTCATGCCCTCTCTCTCAGACTTATGCGCATCATGGTAGGGACCTCATCGAGCCACATTCTTTTTAATGTTTTTTTAATTCATACAATATTTCAAGGCAATGTACAACAATTGGTATATTTGCAATTTGCAAATTACTCAGCATCTATGTCCATTAGGTTGTTCACCTCGACTTTTCCATGGAGGCGAAGGATGCATTCCATGTACTCCATGTAGGAGGCATATAAGAGTTGGATCATCAAGACATGTCATATTCCATTTGTGTGCTTCTTTTAATGTGCTCATGAAATCTTTTAGATTTTTTATTGCTCTTAACTTTCTTATGTGATTTAGATTTGTGAAAGGCATGCAAGATTCCCTTGAACTCATTCTCCAATGATAGTGCACAATACAACTTTCGGTGACCCCTTGCATTACAATGCTTAGAATTGACAATCTTTGTCGTGACACAACTCACACTTTCTCCCCATTTTTATTGTTTGATTTGATCTAAGCTCCCGCAACTAGTGCAAAACACTAGTGGAAGACCAATGCAATACCAAGGTTCTTGCTGTTCACGTGCAAGGCTGTTTGATCTTAACTTTTAGTGTTAATTTTATTTTAAAAAAACCTCTTGCTTAAGTGTATTTCCCATGCATGGAGAGGCATTATCGCCCCATCATTCCCAGGTGCCCAAGGAATCATAATAACTGTATCATTCTCAATGACAAGAGGGTCATCATTGAGTAGCCCATGGGCATCATCGGCCATGGCTACATCTCAATCAAAGGAGAAAGGCAAGGAAAAGAGCCATGATAACCCTAACACTTCTGAGAAGAAGAAGAAATGGAAGGCAAAGTGTTCCTACTAGGATGACAAGCCTAGTCATGTGACCAAATCATGTAGATTGAGAGAGGAATGTGGTGCAAACAACAAGTTGTATGAGTTATTGTGCCTTTTATAGCCCAATTTGATGTTGGGACAATTAAGCTATGGCATTAGAGATTTGGGCAAGTGAGCTTTGTAGTCTTAAAAGAAATGTAAAGGTTCTAGGATTGTGGCACATCTACCAGAATTTTCATAGGATGTTAAGCTTATATGATGGGCATCGGCATGCATTTCCACAAGAAAGCAAGAATCATGTAAAGGCTTCTCTAAATCTTTTATATGTAGATCTTTGTGGTAAACCACTACATTGGGTGGTTCTTCCTACTTCTTATTATTGCTTGTTGATGACTTTAGTAGGAAGACGTGGGTGTATTTTCTTCGGGATAAGGATTAGGAAAAATTGGGACTCATTTTGGGGCCATGTTAGATAATCCACATCAGCCTATTTTTTGTGTCCCAAAATTGGAAAAAGGAAGGATTTTCGACCCTTTTGTGCATTTTTGTAGGGACAGATAATCAACACAGTGGTCCAGAGATTCTTAAATGCTCAAGAATATATTATCATCCCATGGGTGCATAATAAATATCGAAGGAATAAAGATGTAATATGTATCTATAGGTAAATGAGCTCTCATTAATGCACTTTTTGAGCATGTTTATTTCCTCTTTGGCAAAGGATTTCCCTTCTAGTGACTTGTCCCTCCCATTTTAGATATTCAATTTTATTTCTCGTGAACTCAGGCTACTGTGAGCTCATCATTGTGCTACATTATGACTTAGTTGCATCACGTTGATATGGGAGAGAAGAGGAAGCCATATCATATGTATATCGATCTTGAAGAAGAATATGCGCCTTTGAAGAAAAGAATCAACCTCAGCTTTCAATCAATGGAAGAGAGAAGGAAGAGATGAGAGCTTCAGGCTTAAAGCATTTAGATCTATGATGTGATGGATCTATGTATCCAAATAATCCTCTAACCTCAAGCACACCCTCATTCTCAAATCCAACCTCATTGATTAGATATGTTGGCGATGGTCACCAAGGACTGCTTAGCTATTGCAATGCACTAAGCTAACCGAATAGAGTTCTAAAAGACTTGAATTGTGTTGCATAGTTGGAGTATAGTCATTTGCAACAAATGTACACCTCTCTTTAGGAAAGAAGTTCACATAAACTTCTACATTTCTATGATATAACATTTAGTGCATGTAACTTGTAAATTATATATAACAAGACGAATTCATTTCAAGTGTCTTGTTATGGTCAGTTCACAAAAATTGTGTTTAGTGCATGAGGATATGAAAAAATTATGTTTAGTAAACTAAGAAAGTTGATCATCATTTTTTCCTTGTCTATAACATGGTGCTATTAACAAGAGATGTTTATTACAAAAAGACCACAACAACACGACACCGAGTAGTCCTGTCTTAAAAGATGACCCGTTTAAAGAATGTATTTTTCATTGATAACTTTCATACTACACAAAGGTAAAAATTACAAAGCCCCTATGATGTTTGGGGTGGGTGGTGGAGGATTGGAACTGTTAGGGGGGGACTCCACACGACCGGGAGGAGGATGATCGGGACTATTGAGGTGGATAGTTTCCTCAGTAACACGTTGAGGGGGATGGGGGTGCAACGTTGTGCGACCCTGGTGGTGTGAAAGGATAGGGGGCATCCCGGGGCCTAATACTAACTTGGTTGATTATCTGTTCGATAAGCTTGCTCCGAAAAATCTCGTAGTCCTCCTCCTCACATAAGCATTTAGCGGGGGGGTTCAGCAAAAAACAAAAAAAAAGGTCAAGGATGAATAATAGACATTAAACAAAAGACTCTGAGAAAGGTATTTAGAATGTGATGTACAAAACTGTACCTCTTATGGTATTTCAAGTAGACAGTGCATCAACAAGAAGGCATGGAACACGACACGCCAACCACAGGATCTGCCATCCGGTTAACGTGGAACCCTACATTTAATATCTTATACAACTTACAAAATCTTCCTAGGTGATATCCTCAAGGATTTACATCCCAAATAAAATAATAATATAAATACAATGTCCATATGATAACAAAAAAATTGAATTGTCTTTATTCCATGTACTCATAGCATAATGTTAGCATGAGTGCCACCAATGGAGTTGACCAAGTAACATTTCGTGGTCTCTACAGGTGGTACATCACCAAACTCTAATGGAAACTACAAGTAGCAAAAGGATGGACTGAGAATTATGTATAAGAAAAATGAACCCAAACCATGAACAATAGGAATGAAAGAAATTAAGCAACTTACTCCTCGTGGTATGAAAAGAACATGATTTTCATCAGATCAATGATGCAGGTGTAGAACCAGTCGTCGCAAACATCGATCATGCTAGTGACCTCGAATGCAAGGACCACTGAGACCAGAGAATTCACCATATACACCGACGATTGGTGATTTGCTGGTAGTCTTGAAATGACGAGGCTGTAAACACAAGCCAAACATGAAATTGGAGAAAATTACAATGGACTCCACAAGAGAAAACATACATTAGAATGCCACCAACCTGAGAATGAGGTACATCAAATTGACCTCCCTGCCCGAGTCAGACAGAATATTTACTTCATCGGCGCGATAATGAAAAAGTAATCGACATTGCGAATCGAGACCCGGACTTGGAAGTATGGCCTCAAATATTCAAGGGCCTGCAAGTTTGTCGCATGAAGCTCGGAAGCCAACTCCTACTTATCCCTTCGTTCTCTTCTTTCCTACACTCTTCTCCTTTCGGCCCTATCCCTCCTCTCCTCCTCTAGCTTCGCAGGGTCTCTTCTACTTGCTCCTACGCCCGCTCAGCTACATTCTCTTCATCTCCTCCTTCCTACGCATTCTCGATGCCTAGTCATCCTAGGGTTTCAGCCCTCCTCTTCGAGCGAGTGTCTCAATTATGGGTGATTAGCACCTCCTCGACCCTAACCCTTTGCCTCAGAATGGGAGAGAGCTCCAAGATCTCCCTCATTCTTCAATCAAGAATAATGACAAGCTCAAGAATCTGGTTGTACCTTGAAATAGAGACGCCGAAGAGAAGCCTTGTCCTTGGGCATGATGGTAACACGATGAGCGTGTGCCGCAGGACATAGCTATCCTGAAAGAACTCCACAAGGAAGTATTCCGCAGGGTAGAAGGTTGCTAGCACATATCCAGGCTATAATCCACACAGATACCCCTGACCAACCTCTGGAAGGGAAGTCTTGGTATGGCAACGGACATATGCTTCTGGACCTTGCAAATCTCTTTCAACATGCTGACACAGTTCCTCATTCGAGTCTTCCAAGCTTGATTCATAATATCTATGTTCTTGCCCTTTCCTACTCATCTCGCTATACCACGATCACTTGTTGAGGTACGACGGGCCGTGGACTTCGTCCTGGGCCATGATAGCTAAAACCATGAAAACACATGACAACCTATTATAAATGGCAACAATAACAATATGATGACGAGAAAATTGAGAAAATGACATAGAAGAACCGAATACACGAAAACAAGACACGACCACAACAACGCGATGGTGGTCATCCTCTGGCCAAGATTGGTCTATATCGCGTTGTTGTGGTTATTTATCGAAACATAGGATTTTGCATTCAAACATCTTTATTCGAACGAAACATACCTTCACACCCAAAACGACCACAACAATGCGATATGGGGTATACTTGCCAGTAAGATGACCTAGCATCGCGTTGTGGTGGTAGTTTTGGTGGATGGAAAGGACTTCCCATCTTGCATTTCTCTTTAACACCAAGACGACCACAACAATGCAATACGACACATACTTGCCGGTTGAATGCCCTCCCCTCACGTTATTGTGGAAGTTTTCGTAGATAGAAGGGGCCTCACCTCTAAAATTTTATATCCCCCAAAGTGACCACAACAACGCGATACATAATATAATTGCCGGTGGGATGACCTCCCAACGCATTGTTGTGGTTGTTTTGGGTGATAGAATGTTTTCTGATCTATCTACATTAGACAAGAACCTATACAAAGTCATATCTTAGAGAAACACGAAAGCGACATAGAAATCGGAAGGCAACCCCAATAGTAAATAACACTTAAAAAAACCCTATACATGTCATTGTAGTACCTGTGCAAGGTCGTCGAATCAGCCATGGAACATCATACGCGGACGAAGACGACAACGAGGACGAAGAAACATATGATGAAGCAACAGAGGACGAAGAGGAAGACAACAATGAGGGCGAAGCAACAGAGGTCGAGAGACCCAAGATGACAAAAGTGACGGCATGCAAAATTAAATATAGCATTAATTGGCATTGAATGCGCCACATGGAAAAAGTCTCGATCGGGAGGCCTTCCAGAGGACATCAATCACATCATGCACTTTTCGACAATCTTGGGCCACGTGGAAAAATGTCTCAGTCTTCGAGCCCTTTACATGAGCCTACCCAACGTTCCCACTCTCATTCCTTTTTTTGCTGTTTCCTCGTCACTGCACCTTCCTCTTCGTCTGATTCCTTCACTGTGCCTTCGTCAAACCCTGGATTCTTCCTTGTCATCCATTATGGAGGTAACTCTTATCCTTTTATGTGTTTCTGCCTTCCAATTTTCTCATATTTTTCTTTCTTGGAGTTCTGCATTAAATTATGTATATTACCCCAAAATGACCATAACAACGTGATGAGAGCTATTTCTTGCTCCCTTCGCGTTGTTATGGTCATTTCTATTCTGTCGCTATTTGTCGATAAATTCTTCACATTGTTCGACTTTGGTTCTCATTTATGGCTTTTTTGCTGCTGTTGATTTTTGGACGAAAGCCCTAGAAATTTCGTAGTTGTGGAGGAGGAAGATGAAGCTGCTGTTGTGAGACACTTGAAGTCAGGTTGTTTGACTTTATCTACAAAGTTAAACAGCACCATCGCTAGCCAAATATTTTCAAAATGTTCAACATTGAGTTTGTTCTTTTAGATGTGCTGAGATCCCTTGATTCCCAACTTGCTACTCAGCACCTTGAGTTCACAAATGTTACTTCTACTGGTCAAGTGGAGTTTGAAGGTGCTCCGTTCGTTCATTCCCTTGAACAACCAAGGAAGTCATACGAAAGGTTAGACGCCTTCTTAGCAGGTTGCCATCCAGTGCTCTTTGTGAGGAGTGGAAATGCCCACTCCACAAAAGAAAATGTAGCTTTGTTCGCTTTTATGAGGGATTCATCGGCTACCTCCATTTGCAACTAGATGAGAACTCCAAGGATTTTCTTGGACCTCAAGGTGAGGGTGGTCTTCTCCAAGATGGAGCTTAGAAAGCTCTAAAAATAGAGGATGATATTGATTGGGAGGAGGAGAGGAGGGAGGCCGAGAATGTGGACATCAAAACTCTTCGCTATGACACTATCATTCCTATTGAGTAGGACACATCCCAGCATGCGGATGAGGATGTTGGGAATGTTCCCTTGTCAATTTTACCCTCGTTTCCAATTGGAGAGGTAGGCGTTATGTCCTCTTGACAAACATACAAGTTCTATTCAATTTGCGGCGGCAGGACTACTGCCTTGCCATCATTTCTCAGCATCCCAACCAAGATGAAGGGTTTGTCGAGCATGGAGACGATAAATACCTCAAATTAGATATTTTTTGGCAGATACCCTTTGTCAAATGTTTCAAGATGCGGCTGCTTATTACGAGCCCACTCTGCCCTCCGAAGACGAGTTTAGGGCTATCGAGGAGAGGCTGAACATTTCCCGTATGGGAATGGATGCTGCAACTTTGAGTTACATGGTTGACATTACAAGTGTCAATCTATGGAAACCAGACATTGTTGTTTGTGATGAAAATCGGAAGGTATGCATTGCTAGTAGTTCTTTTGATTTATAGCAATTCAGTTTGGCAAGTTCTAATCATTTCTAAAATTTTGTCTTCCAGTTGTATGTGGAGTCGGATCCATTTATCCTTCATGCCTCTGGAGCTCGTCATGTAGCAGCAAGACTAGGAAATGACTTCTCGTTGGGCAATTACCTGAAGTCCCTCAGATATCCCCAGATGCCGGTCTACCATTCAAGGTTCTCGAAGGAGAATGTTACTTCTGTGCTTAATGTATTGAAGGTTCTTTCAATGTATCTAGGGGGATATCCAATGAGGTGGAACACAGACAAAGCTTTTCTTTTGGATAAGGAATTTGCTTTGCGGACCTTTGGACGACAGGGCCTTGGATACCTTTTTTTAAGAGGTAATTATTATTTAGCTTATGCACTGGCTTGTGGGATGAAGGATCCCAAGATGCGTCTCCCCTATGGAAAATAAGAGCTTCTTTGTTTTCGACAACCTGTTTCAGGAGTGCTTCCTCAACCAACCACAAAAATCCCCCTCCCCCCACTATAGAAGAGCCCGCTCCCCCCACTATTGAAGAGCTGCCTTCCTCCTAAAAAAAGAGAATGCTTGATGTATAAATGCGATCATAATAAATCTTGTCTTCCTTTGTAATTTTTACTTTTCTTAAGCTTTCAATGTGTTGTACTCAAGGTCTCACTTTACTTTTTCTTTTTCTTACATTGAGATATTTATGCAATCACATTTAGCACATCTCTTCCGATTTGTGACAAATCGTAATTGAAATATCACTATATATGCACAAAAAGTTTGTTACAACCATTGAGGAGGAGTGATGAGCACATCACAACAACACGATGTGGGTCAAAAGTCCATGTAGAATGTCCTATATCATGATATTTTGGTTGTTTAACGAAACATAAGATTTTGCATTCAAACATCTTCATTCAAACTTAAGACATGGGCAAACATAGTTTTAATGGTGTGTTGAGGTGCTATAAAGTGTATTTTACTTGACCCCCAAAATCATCACATTATGGATTTTGAGAGTATTGGATTGTTTACCTGCTTGTTGCCTACTCTGAAACGAAAGTCAGAATGCAGTTCTGTTTGGCTCTCGTCCATGTGATATCTTCGTAACTATTATAGACTGCAGTTTTCACCAATAGTTACCATTGAAATCACTTTGTCATTGAGTTTAATTGCAATTTCAATAAGAGCATTCCTATCCATCTCATCCATGTCTTGATCCATTGGTACTAATTTGTTATGTACTCTATGTATACGTCTGTAGTAGAAAGACATGATGAAGTTCTGACTACGAACGACATACTTGCAACACATTGTCTTCATTACCACAGAGCAAATTACATTTCTCTGTTTCTTTGTATCTCATCCTCTATCAAGGATTTTAAGCATATCCATGTTTTGCATGTTTTCACAGACAAACATTATTTTTGTAACCCATATTCTTGACTTTGCAAACAAATCACAAATACCGTTACTGGGCATTGCGCAATCGTGTAACAGTGCAAGGAAGAAAGTAGATTCTCAAAGCAAGAGAGTTTTCTCTCCTTCTTCTTCATGAACCCTTGCTTTTTTGGTGCTTTTTGGATTCTAGAATCCACTACCTCTGTCAAGTTGGATTCTAGAATCCACTTCTTGTGTCGAGCTGGATTCTGGAATCCACTTCTTCTATTAAGTTGGATTCCAGAATCCACTCCTTGTGGCAAGTTGGATTCTAGAATCCACTTTTTGTGTCAACTTGGATTTCAAAATCCACTTCCTCACTCAAAGAGGTTGGATTCTGGAATCCAATTTTGCTCTTGAGTTGGATTTTGGAATCCAGATTTTCACAAAGTAGGATTCTGGAAACCATTTTTTCTCACAAGCTGAGAAGGATCACCAGAATTTACTCAAAATAAGGATTTTAAAAAATAACTTGCACTGCATGTTTTATTTTTTACAAAAAAATAAGATTTTAACAATGATACGTATTTTTCTCAAAACTTTGGTTTCCATTTCACAAAGAAAAATATACAAGTTTGAATTTTTTATAGAAGTATAAAAAGGATTCTGGAATCCACATGTTTTTTCCACTTAAGATTTGGACCGTTATTTTTTGCTCCAAAATTTCAAAAAAAAATTAGAAAATATGATCATTTTTTAGTTTAAAATTTCAATTAACCAATATAATTTTTAAAAATTTAAAAAAAATCAAAAATTTTTAGTGGAAAAAAAATGTTTTGATTTTTTAATTTGTAGTTAAAAAATATTTTGTACTTTTTATTTGTTTTAGGATTCTGAGGCACTGTAATAAACAAAAATAAATACAATATTACTACTAAAAATTCAAATTTCACAAAAAGTAGAGTTTGCATAAAAAAAGACACGATCGTATAGAGAAGATAATCGAGTGCTCCAAAGCTCCAAACACAACTTGTGTATGTGAAAAATGAACCTCTCCCTCCCCTTTTAAAGCCTCATGGTTTATAAATTTAGAATTATTTATTTAATTAATATTAAAATTATTTTCCATTGAACAAACACTAACCCTACTAAGGTACCCCTTGAGAAGTCCAAGTTAATTCATTTTGATTGTCACACTTTAGCAAATGGAACTCCTTTAAGTAGTCCTAGCAATTCACAACCCTTTTGCCCTTCTATCTCGCTAAGACCTTCTATAAACACAAATTTGAATGCTAATGAAGAAACTCCTTGTTCTAGACGGTGCTCAAGAAGAGTTTCTTTTGATGTGGTTTAACAAGAACCACAACAACTTAATGGGAATATAGCAGTTAATGAGAGAAAGCGTGAGCAACAACAACCTCGAAGGGCAAGAGGTGAGAGAAAACAGCGTCTTCTTTCAAGTCTAGCGATTCGAGAGACATGTAGAGTTTTTTGTTGTGTTAGAAATTGTTTAAGGAGCTTCTAGGATTTCTTAAAATCCAACTAAAGTGTAGAATTTTTTTTGGTTTAGGAAGAGGTCCACAAAATGTGTTCTTTAGGTCTTCTGTGCAACACTCCACCGTGTTAACTAAGTTTGTGGTCTCAGATGTTCTAGTTTGTAGAGCAAGTTTCTTAACTGTATTTTGTAAACGCGGTCTAAGAATTAAAAAAATCTTAGCAAATGTGGCCCAATAAAATTTTTCTTTAACATTGAGCACACATGAAACCCCTCAATATTGTTTCCTAAAGCAATGGTTGGGAAACTTCATCACCTTCAATGGAGAAGTACTACCTAACTCAAACTTCACACATCTCCCTAACAATTTTACTAAAAGAGAGGTATACAATTTGTATGTGGAGTCACAAAAAGAAACTCTAAACCCCACTCTCTCATTTCCCTCTTTCTTGAGAATATGGAGACAAGATTTCTCTCAGGTCAAAATTCCCAAGAAGAGCAGGATGGGTGTTTGCCAAATATGTGCAGAGTTGAAAGCAAAGCGAGACACATCAAAGACTACAGAAGAAAAATGCAAGTTAAGTTTGAATTTCTAGATATTTTAAAGTGGCTATGTTGGTTATTTTGAATTAAATTTTTATATTGAAAAATACTGAATCTCTTTTGTAGTGCCCATTCTACATGCCGAGGTCGAAGATCCACAAGGAGTAGCAGAGCACAGAGCGCCAAAAATTAGCAAAGCACAGGAAAAAGTATTTAGAGAAGAAGGAGAAATATTTAGGCCTTGTCATTGATGGTATGGATTAAAAGAAAACCATGTTGCCTCATTTTATGCGTCTTCCTAAGAATCTCAAGGAGAAAATTTTTATCCAACTCCATGTTGTAGGAGCCTTAGTTTTCAATGGTGTCATGTCATCAAGGATCTTTGTTAATTTTCCTAACATTCACAACAACGATCCTAATTTGACAATCACCATCGTTCAAAACATCATCGAAGAATGGCAAGGCAAACTACCACCCGTTCTCTACTTACAACTAGATAACACTAGCAGAGAAAATAAAAACCAAGTTCTCCTTGCGTACTTGAATATACTGGTACAAAAGAAGATATTCAAAAAAGTCAAGCTTGGGTTTTTGTTGGTGGGACACACACATGACCAGATTGACCAAATGTTTAGTAGGTTCTCAATCAAATTGGCAAAGAAAAGTGCATTTGACCTTCCACAGATCTACACATTGTTAGAGGATTCATATGTTCCCAAGCCCTCCATCAGCTCAATGATCATAGTTTTCAACATCAATTTAGAATTAAGAAAGTGGAGGAACATATCTCATGTGGTCTAAAAAATACTCAAACTTTGAAGATTGGTTGCCAACAAAGGGTTTGAAGTTCTTACTATTTGTTCCTTGTCATGAAATTAAATGAGCAAAGTACATGCTGCTCACTATACAACGAGCGAGACACAAAAAGCTGAGAAAGAAAAAATTTTGCTTTGTTGATTTCCTGCAATGTTTGAATGAGATCGAGGAGACAATACATGCTGCACATGTGTTTTTTCGAGCGAGCTCTCTGGCATGGTGGGAGAGTTTTTTTGCAAAGTAGGAGAAGCTAGTTGAAGAGTTCAGGGATGACACATTTCAGCTACAACATGCATTTTTGTGGTATGAGAGTGGCCTTAGTAAAAGGAGTGACAATGATGTAACTGCTAGTATCAATGATATGCCAATATTAACAGAGTTATTATCTCTTGTTTCATGGAGAAACAAGGGAAATGTGTGTTGGTCCCTCCCAGGAAGAGCAGAAAGCGTCGACAGCAAGAGAAAGAAATGTGGGAAGGAAATGTAAATGAGCTAAGTGAGGGCACAATGATAGCGGTTCTTGCTACCGACGATGAAAATGGTAATCCATTTTGGCTCGCAAAAGTCACAAAGGTTTTCAAAGAGCATGATGTATTGAATGATATGGAAGTGCATTGGTATCGGACAACTGGAGAAGATCCATTAAAAGGCAAGTACGATCCTGAGATGCTGAAACAAAGCAAAAAGCGGAAGAAAACAGGAAGTTGTCACCGTTTGGACATGCTCAATCTAGAGGATGTAGAATCCTTATGTATGGGTTTGATTTAAAAAAATCTGGTCACTTGCGCAAGACAACCGTAGAGATATTGAAGTAAAAGGTTAAAGATCTCTCTTGATTGCAAGGAGAAGTATTTGTTTTCTGCAATTATTGTAATGTTTTTTGTACTCAAATTTTCATGGAATGTGATGGGTTTGGTTTGGTTCAAATTAAGTCATTTTTTTAGAGTTCTGTTGATTTAAGTGAGTAAATTCAATCTAAAATGTCTGAAAAGAGAGTAATATTTATTAATTTTTTAATTCCAACCTACAGTGATCTATTTTAAAAAATCTCTAAAAAGTAGTTCTTTTTTTAATGTTTTTTAATGCAAAATGGACTTGAGTGAACGTTTGCACGACTTTATGAACATTTTTCATGACTTGTTGTTAGGGCCCATCCCCCATGTGTATGTGACACCAAATCTAACAGATTCAAACCATGCTCTCCTTGGCGTCTCCAACCAAATGCCAAGGTACCCTCACACACATCAAGATTCTATGAATAGAATGTGGGATACAAAGTGATGTGATAGGTGTGATTTGAACTTCAAAGATGTAGGTATGATGACTTACAATGCTTTTCATGAACTCATGCACAATCCATTATTACATTAGCATGTCCTCATGCTCTACTTTCACTTCCCAAGTTCCATTGTCCAAACAACATCAACACCAATGCAACAATCAAGGTGAAGCAAATAGCATATGGATTGGCATTTGTCTTGACATTCCCAAGCATAGCGATGGCTTGAATGTCACACCAATGATTGAAGAAGCATCAAATGGTTCCATTGGCATCCAATGGTGTATGGCTTGATCATTGGTCTATTTGAAGCATTAGCTTGTTTAATGGCATCATTAGTGTATACGATTACTAATGATTAGACAAGGCTAATGGCAAGTTAAAATGGCCAATATCAAGGGATTAGGGTTTTCACATCCCAAACCCTAAATCACATCCCAAATCAAGGAGAAATGTTGACAATGAAGCAGTAGCTACTCACCAAAGGTCTCCCAGTAGCTACTCACCTCTCCCGAAAGTTGTATGCTTGTCAATGGTTGAAGTAGAAGCCTTATTGAGATGAAGACAAATTTACTGGTTTTTTTTCCTCTTCTCCACCATGCTCCAAAACCACCAGGAAAAGCTCTAAATAGCTCAAGAAGGGAAGAAATGGACCATTGCTAAGTATTAGAAGGTATCAATGGCAAGGATTAGAGAATAATGGTTGAGATTAATGTAAAACAAAATCCTCCTCTATTGGAAATTACCGCCAACCTGCAGGCACTCTTCTTGCATTTGGTGTGACCAAATGTGATGAAGATGAAGCTCCCTAAGCACCACGAATTCAGAAAAAAAAAAAACGACGGCCGTTTACAGCATGCCTCTTAGCCCAGGCGGCGTCAAGAAAAAAAACGATGAAAAAAAAGACCTAAGCAAGCCACTGACAAGATTAAAAAGCTTCTAATGGTGCTTAAGCCTTAGCTAGGCTTAGTAAGAAAGCATTAAGCGCCGATTTAAGGCGATTTTCTGCACCCAAAAAAAAAAGCGCCATAGGAAACGGTCTGTAGTGTTGCTTCCAAGGTTTAAACAACTTGGCTAAGCTTGGCAAAAGGGGAATTAACAGCCTTAAGCGCTATTACTCATGAGAAGAAGGTGAAATAACAGCTGTAGAAAAACGTGAAGATAGCCATGGCATTCAACGCTACTGCAAGCATTATGGTGCTCTGTGTGAAGAGAAAGAGCAGCACAATCAATACCCTAATGTTTGGGCAACAAAATTTGAGAGATGAAGGCAAGATTAGCTCCAAAATTTGAGAGATGAAGGTAAGATTAGCTCCAAGGATCAAGCAAGGGTGAGGAAGAAGGGAAAAAAACGTTTTGATTAACATTCCCTAATCAAGATTAGTGGATTGATGGTCTTCTTTCCCGAATTTGGTCTGCAATTCAAATTTGATGAAGCCATTCCCAAATTTGATCCACAATAACCCATAGCCCCTCAAAAACTCATGAAAATGTGAGTCAAAAGGATCAAATCAACTCAAGCAAAATCACCATAGCCCATTTCTTGATCAAGAAAATCAAGAAACTCAAGAAAAACTCAGAAATTTTGGGAAAAAAATCAAGAAAATGGATCAATTCAAAGCTCTAATACCAATGCAAGAAACTAGGGTTGGCTACTCAAGGCATGGAGTGACAACATGGGTGTGGGTCACCATCCTAACATCTCATATGGGAGAAGTTCACCATGAAAGATTGGGCATGAGGACTCCAAGAAAGATAATAGTCAAAATGATTAATAGTGTGTACAATGCCCATGAGCCCAATGTATCGACATCTCCGGCTTATCTTTCCAGAACTATGTCGTCACAAGGTGAAGCCGACTTCCTCACCCCGTCGGCCGTCAAAATAATAATAAAAAAATAAATTTAAAAAATCATGCTTAATTCATACTTTTAAAAAAAACTATAAGCTCACAAATGTACACTCATTACTTTATGATCAATCAAAAAAATAATTTTATTCAATAATACATACACATCACGAACATGCCTAAATATCGAGGCTATTCGTGGGCTCGCAAACATGCCTACTCTCTCAAGCTATTTGCGTGCACACACACCATTTTACACAACTATGATAAAAACTTTTTAAATAAACAATAATAACAAAAAAAATAAAGCAATATTAAAACAAACACACATGCAAAAGCCCCTAAATCAAAGGGCAATGTCCCAATAAACTATCAAAGACCCACAATGGGCAGTGACCCGCAAAAGGACCCAAAGAGGTCTGCCCTACAATGGACACTAATATAAGACTCGGGCAAACAAATAAGACCTGAAAAGTCAGCCCAAAGAGGAATCAACCCATTGGAGTGTTGGCCACACCCACGTGGTATGAGATTAAAACAAAATTATGGGTGATATAATCGTCCACCCTAAGCGCCCAAAGTGGCATGAAACAACAACCCAAAAAGAGAATTGTGAATCCCCAAGAGGGAAATAACTATGCCCAAAGAGGCAATTGAGCCCAATGGAGTGTCTGCAGCACCCATGAGGCCAAAATTAAACATTGGTCTTCGACAAGCTGGTTTCATCCAGCCTCCTGTGAGAGCGATGACATTAATACTCTTTTGTACATGGACACTTATAAATATCATGTATATACTTACGTATGCTATTCACAAATAATTAAATATCATTTGATAAATCATGGACTTGTAGTCATTGTGCTTTTCTCCTTTTTTTTTCTTGACATGTAACCACACACAAACATTAGGGTTCCATTCTCTCACTTGAGGGGGAGAATCAAAGATGGACCAAGTTGGAGAAGAAGAACTTCCAAGCAAAATCAAAGCAAGTGTAAAGACAAGTCAAACCCGAATCTCAATAGTCAAATCAACTCCAATATCATGTCAAAACTAGAGTCTTCCACAACCAAAGCACATGTCATTTATAACATTTACACACATTCATAATTCTCACTACAATCATTGTATTCGCTCATTAATGAGAACAACGATTCATCTATTCGAACGCAACTCTCTCCTCTGGTCGACTCTGTGCAGGGCTGCAGCTATGGCAACACTAGCATGGTGGTAGGACATTTCTCCCAAGTTCTACATGGTCCATCGCCATATAGGCTGCGCCAGCACACAGTATCGCTAGTAGACGGGCTGGTCGGGGGCACCATGAGCACACACACACAACAACGTGGGCCTCTCCATCGCCATCAAGTATGCACCCTTGTGCGTGAGGCGGGGCTGCTCTTGGGAAGCACACAAGCTGGTCAGCATTGCATATAGTTGCGTTGCACGACGTAAGCTATTCGGCGCTTCATGTTGCTCTCCACCTGCATGCGCTAGGAGTCGGCTTGCACCAGTGTCTACAGGTAGGCTGTATGACTAAGCGATGATCGCCAAGCATTGGTGGCCGGTTTTACTCGGTCGTGGTGGGCATTTGGGTGGTGGCATCAAGGTAGCCACCTTAGGCACCTTCTCATAGTGCCTTATCACATAGACGACAAGGGCTTCTACCGAGTTGGCTTGCCTTAAGGGAGTCGCTTGCATGTAGGCTGCATGGCCGAACCTTAGAGAAGGGGAGGCTCTTCATATATGCATTAGCATAATCAGCATAAGGAGGGTTCACAAGCAAGTCTGGCAGTTATCAGGGGTTCAAGGTTGTGTGGGGCTTGAAAGGAGGGCTGGGTTGTCTTCTTGGTCTGGACTGGGCGGCAAGCTAGTGAACACCCTCAACCTTGACATAAGCATATCACAAGCATCAAGTGCGAGTAGACGGCAAGCGGGCTCGTGGATGACAGATTGACAAAATGGAAAGGGAAGTTTCTTTTTGATCTGGTTTTGATACTTACTTCATTAATCGGGAATTGTGAATAATAAGAGAAATCATTAAAACTAAGAGCTTCTCCTGCTTGCTATGCCTTGTGGATTCAATTAGTAAGGAACGTTCTTCTATGCAAAACATAAAGATGAGGTCTTAGATTGTTGTGGCTGTTTAGTCATAAAAGAAACCGTGCAAGTCATTGTGGTTATGAGACTTGTGAGAAGAGGGGTTTTTAACATATAGAGCGTGTTAATTCCAAGAGATATGAACTTAGTAATGAATGCAACCTAGCACTACATAGAGACTTGTTGGGTTAGTGTAAATCGCGTCCGGACATAAAAGAAAAGAAATAGATTAAGCGTACAAGTTGAGTGAAGTGTGGGACTGTAGTGGAGGCTCAAGATGCAACATTACATTGGGATTCATTTCGGGATCCTTGTTATAGTAATATTAGAGCTACACTTACACTTAGAGGCTCTGTTTTACAGTGGTATATCACAGTGACACTCACTCTCATCTAGGTTGGGTAGCCTAGTTGCACTCCTTCTAGTCCAGAGTGTGGCGATTGCAAGAGACCTTCCAGGCCTTCCACAATTTCATGAAAGAATTTGTCGTAATCCATGTTATGGAGGAAGGACGTCTCTGGAATCCCCTCTGCATCATCCAGGCAATGCCTTTTGCTGGGGCTTGGTGTCTCTATGGAAGAAGTAGAGGGTAGAGATGAAATTTTTTTCAATGCTTAGGAAGACGTTAGAGAAGAAGGAGTTGCACCATTAAAGGAGGTAGGCATACCACCTAGACCTAGTCATAGGCATAGGGTCCGAGACATAGAGAGTGTGGGGCTACCCTTGGAGGGTGTGGTGGTTGATTTGAAAATTGGGGTGGAGGCATAATTTGATGAGTTGGAGGTTGTGGTGATTGATTTGAAAGTTGGGGTGGAGGCACAATTTGATGAATTGAGGGCTAATTTGGGAATGATGTCTACTGACTTTGCAATGCTTAACCATCAGGTAGCCAATGCAAGAATCTAGTTATCCGATGTAAGAACAAGATTTCAGACTTAGAGCCCAACTCCGTGGTGTGGTCTCTACTTCAGCAAATCCAAAGGTGAAACCTCAAAAACCGGATCCATATGATGGATAAAGAGATGGTAAAAGTCTTGAAAACTTCCTTTATGTCATTGAGCAATATTTTGTTTCTACTACTACTGATATAAACACCAAAAAGGACCACATCTTCCATGCTTCCACATATGTGGCAAAGGATGCCAAGATATGGTGGCGGCATTACCTGGATGATGTAGCCCAAAGCAGGAATACCTTTACTATGGTCTCTTAGGATGACATGAAAAAGGCCTTGAGAACACAATTCTTACCAATTAACAAGGAGTGGAAGAATTGCATGGCTTTGAGTTTACTTGAGTACATTGCGAGCTTCACCTCGTTGATGTTAGAAATAAGTGGCATGAGTGATGCAGGCTAGTTGTTTGCTTTCGTTAGTCACTTGCAACTGTCTATGAGGGAGGAGTTGCAGAGGCAAAACATGAAGGAACTACCCAAGGCTTTGAGAGTTGCAAATAGACTTATGGATTAGAAATATCAAAATAGACATAACAAGTTTAATGAGGAAAGATTTTATACCTCAAGGGACTATGGCTAAGAAGCAAGAGAAGGGTGTGAATACTCGTGGTATTCACATCAAAGGCTTCTTTGACATCATCAGCAAGTTCTAAAGGGAAGTTTACTTCTAAAGCACCTAATGAATCTCAATCGAGTAATAAGAATAACTCTTCTAATTTAGTTTCTTTGCTACATCTAAGCTTTCGGAGTTGTGTCCTCCCCCCCTCGGCCACTTGGGCCATGCCATCACCCCCCGAGCCATGTCGTCACACCCCCCCAAGCTATGCTATCTCACACAACCCCCTGGGTGATGTGCCCTCACACCCCATAGCCCCCCTTGCCTAGAGCCATGTGTCACCCCCTTGGCACCATGCCATCACCCCCCTCTCCCGTGCCATGCTGTCACCCCCCCAAGCTATGCTATCTCACACAACCCCCTGGGTGATGTGCCCTCACACCCCATAGCCCCCCTTGCCTAGAGCCATGCTGTCACCCCCTTGGCACCATGCCATCACCCCCCTCTCCCGTGCCATGCCCTGACACCTTGCAGCCCCCCACCCCCCCGGGTTGGGCCGTCACACCCCCTCGCCCATGCCATACCCTCACACCTCGCAATCCCCCTAGAGCTATTCCCTCACCCCCATGTCGTGCTGTCACATCTCCTCGTGGTGCGGTGCCCTCACATCTTGAAACACCCCCACACTCGTGCGGTGCCCTCACACCCCACAACCCCTTCTTCCCTGTGTCGTGCCCCCACTCTGGAGCCATGCCCCCTTGCAAGTCATTCCCTCACTCTTCGCAAAACCAAACCCCCCTCTCCCCAGGGCATGCCCTCTCGGGGGGGTTCACCTAAAAATATGTAATTATACGACATGAGTTCAAATGAAGGGGTTTTTTATTTCAAAATTTTAAGGTAAATTTATAGAAGGGGTTTTTTAATATCGATTTTGAAAAAGAACCCGTAAGTCCATAAACAAAAAGGGGCCATTTTATTCATAAAAAAATCATAGGTAAGGGATTTTTTAAATACCCCTTGAACGCACGTGATACATATGGTTTCTTAGTAGTGCACCCCCAAAGGGTGTGCCATCACACCCCTGCCCACCCCCCACCTCCCACCCCCACAACGAGCTATGCCATCACCCCAAAACCCCCCTAAAGCACCTTACCCCCCTCCCCCCCCCCCCGATGCCATGCCATCATACCTTATAGTCCCCCCCAATCACAAGGGGGAGAGGTGCTTCGAATTTCTACCCAGAGGGGTGTGGTGCTCTCAGGGTGTGCTAGCCCATGCTAAAGGGTTTGTCTCTATGTGGGTGGTGGTGCGCGCTTAAAATGGGAATGGGGTGGACTACAGAGCAAGGGAAGGGCGAGGTGAAGTGTTTGGTCCCCGCACCCCCCTTGTGAACAACGTGGGAAGTTCTCCCCCCCTCCCCCCCCTTTGGTGAGTGTCTACCCACCCCCCATTGATGGCCTTGGCTTGCCTCGGGATGCATGGGTCTCATAGTCCTTGTTGCCGAGGAGGGTGGCCATTGGTGCCTAGTAGGTGATGAGAGGTAGAGAGCCGTGTCCTAGGCCAATGCCCCATTGCTAGTGGTTCCCATTTGGGACACGCGATGCGATCAAGGTAGATGGCAACATTACCTAATTTGTGTAAGTGTGCGGCTTGTACCAATGCAGAAGGTCATGAACTCAATGTGCCAATACAAGAAATGAGCAAGGGCTGACTGGTGGGATGATCTCCCAATGGGGAGGCTCGTTGCCCTTGATGGGACCATGCTTGGGGTGAGACTTTGGGACTGCTTTAGCTATCACCTTCATACAAGAAATGAGCAAGGGCTGACTGGTGGGATGATCTCCCAATGGGGAGGCTCATTGCCCTTAATGGGACCATGCTCGGGGTGAGACTTTGGGACTGCTTTAGCTATCACCTTCATAGCTCACCTTGGCTCAATCTCGGAATGTTCCATGCAAGATGATGTGGATGGTATTGGAAGCATCGTGACTCCCGAGCTCGTGGGGGGCCGATGGCATCACGCTTGTGTGGGAGAAGGAGCTGCTCCCCATGCCCCAACCCACCTCTCCCCCCCTTATTTTTTTATATTGATGAGGGGACCATGTCAATGTCATGCTTTCATGTGGCATCTCACTTTGTGCCATTTTGTTGAGCGTTAGTGGCCTGGGTGTCTCTATGCAACATCGCAGCCTCTGCGACAAACTGTTATGTCGCATGCACCCTCGCACGTTGGTTTTGCAACCAATGCTCGTCAATCAGGACACATGTGTGCAATGTCATGCCATTGCCCACCGTCAGTGTGTCTCTTCTCTCCTATCCTTTTTTCTTTGGGTGCTTTGGTGGGTGCTCTACTCCATGGCCATGTGTATGCCATCAGAGCACATGGCCTTCATGCCACCTGTGTGACCAAGGGTAGCTACATGGTTGATCTTGCCAATAGTCATATTATGCTTGTCTCAAAGATTAAGCCATGCGTGTGTAAGTATAAACTCTCTTGTACTGTGAAACTATGAATGGCTTATTAAATCAATTATAGTTTCTTTGATGATACCTTGCTAACTTAGATGACTATAGTAGTTCTAGAGCCAATACGTGCACCAACCCATGACTTCTGGGGAAGGGATGCATTTATTAGATAAAAGGTCAATGTCAGCGGCTGGCTTGGTAATGTGGTGAATCATGATAACTTCCCAAATCACACAGCCTCAGCACTGGCGATGCTTCATTTAAAATTTTACCCTATCAACTTTCAATGGTAGGATAGAGACCTACCATGGTGGTGATGACGAGTGACGGAGAGTTAGGGTTTGATTCCAGAGAGGGAGCTTGAGAAACGACTACCACATCCAAGGAAGGCTATAGGCACACAAATTACCCAATCTCGACACGAGGAGGTAGTGACAATAAATAATAATATTGGGCTTTTTTAAGTCTGGTAATTGGAATGAGTACAATCTAAATCCCTTAATGAGGATCGACAAGTTTGGTGCTAGTAGTTCACAGTAATTCTAGCTTCAATAGCATATATTTACGTTGTTGCAGTTAACTTAAGCTCATTGTTGGATCTTGGGGTGGGGCGAGTAATACACCTCTTCTGGTGTGCACTGGTCGCTCTGCCCTTTCTGTCAAGGAGGACATGCTCCTAGCCTTAGCTAGTTGGGACGTGGATTCGACGATGTTACTTTGAAAAAATTAGAGTGTGTAAAGCAAGCCTATTCTCTGAATACATTAGCATGGAACAGTGTGATAGGACTCTAATCCTATTGTGTCGGTCTTGGGACTGGACTAATGATTAATTGGGGGCATTCATACTTTCATTGTCAGAGGTGAAATCCTTGGATTTATGAAAGACGAACTATTGGAAAGCATTTTCCAAGAATGTATTTGGGGGCTCGAAGATGATCAAATGTCCTAGTCTTAACCATAAACGACGCCGACTAGGGATTGGTGGCAGATGTTACTTTGATGACTCCGCCAACACCTTATGAGAAATCAAAGATTTTGGTTTCTAGGGGGAGTATGATCACAAGGATGAAACTTAAAGGAATTGGTGGGGAAGGGCACCACGAATGGTGGAGCCAGCGGCTTAATTTGATTCAACATGGGAAAACTTACCAAGGTTTAGACATAGTAAGGATTGACACATTGAGAGCTCTTTCTTGATTCTATGGGTGATAGTGCATCTGTTCTTAGTTGGTGGAGTGATTTGTTTGGTTAATTTTGTTAACAAATGAGACCTCAGCCTACTAAACTAGTTACATGAAGGATCCTCTTTGTGGCCAATGTCTTAGAGGGACTATGGACCTCTAGGCTATGGAAGTTCAAGGCAATAATAGGTTTGTGATGCCCTTAGATGTTATGGCCGCACGTGCACTAGACTAATGAATTCAACAAGTTTACCACCTAGGCCGATAGGCCCGGGTAATCTTTTGAAATTTCATCGTGATAGGGATAGATCATTATTGATCTTCAATAAGGAATTCCTAGCACGTCTTCAACTCTCGTATTGACTATGTCCTTGTCCTTTGTACACACCACTTGTCCCTCTTACCGTTTGACTGGAAAAGTTTTCAAATCATGGGTGACGTTGTGAGAAGTTCATTAAGCCTTATCATTTAGAGGAAATAAAAGTATGTGAACGTGCAGAAGGATCATTAACACACATCCGAGAGAACACCGTGAGCTATGGACAGACCATTGACCGAGGAGCTGCATCCGAAGGCACGGTTTCACATGCCTCGCCCCCATGCCAAAGCCGCGAGAGAGTGGGTGAAGTGCTGGGCCGGGGCCACTCATCAGCCACACCACAAGGTTTTTGGAGAGGGACACCTCCCCTTGACCCCATTGTGTGGGCATTCTCCTTTCCCCGTGATGTCAGCACAGGGCCACTTGATAAACCTTTCATCCCCCTCGAGGAGCACGAGGCACCCTAGCGTACAAGCACTGGACTCTGAGACCATTCCCTCCAGGAGATCAACTTACGTAGTAATGAATATCTTAGCTCTTACAAAATTCCATGAATCATCGAGTCTTTGAATGCAACTTGTTCCTATAGCTCATACAAGGGCATGCTTGCGTGAGCATCCTCATGACCCCCACGCCACGCCCCCCTCCTCTTTGGAGTGGGGCACATGGCAAAGGTGGTTTTTCGTGCATACCTCCCCCTCCTGCCCCATGGGGCAATAGCGAGGCGATGATGTGTGTCATAGTCGTCGGCTGAAATGATGGCATCATGTGGTAAGGTGTCGCAAGGGTGGTCCGCTCCCCCTGGCTTGCTCGAGGGGATCAATGTTTGCCGCATGACCCACCCGATGGTGCATGTGTCGAACCAAGCTCGTGAGAGAGGTGGCCTAGTGGTGCACCATGGGGATTCTCCTCAATCGAAAAAACTGAAAGAACCTTAGATCAGGCAAGGCTACTAGTCTGAGTTTAAGTATATCACTAATCAAAGGAAAAGAAACTAACAAGGATTTCCCTAGAAGCAGAGCGAGCGCTAAGAGCGAACCGAAAAGAGTCCAGCTTGAGAATTGTGTGCCTTTCCATGCAAATTGTAGTCTTTGGAGAGGCAACCTCTCTGATGGATCGAGCCCAAGTCCTCTAGAAAGGGGCATTGGAGAGTGTGAGAGCCCTATTAAACTTGGACCCTATCCCTCCATAGGGCGCTATCGTTCGGCGAGTCGAGCTATTTGGGAATGCAGCCCGAAGTGGGTGGTAAATTCCATCCAAGGCTAAATATGGGAAAGAGTTTGATAACAAACAAGTTTCCAAAGGGAAAGATGAAAAGGACTTTGAAAAGAGAGTTAAAAAGTACCTCAAATTGCTAGGAGGGAAGCGAATGGAGGCCGTGAGTGCACCTCGGTCGAATGCGGAATGGCACGAGCTGTCAACACACAGGGAGCTGGTTAGCGTGGGTTGGTGTGCAGTAGGACAAGAGCGGGATTTAGTCGGCCCACCAATGCCATTGCACTACAGTTGAGGAACGAAGTGCACATCACTCATGGGTGGGATTTATGCACATGCGTGCTCAAGATATTGGTTCTTGGGGCTTTCCATATATGACCTATCTTGAAACACAGACTAAGGAGTCTGGGATTTATGCACATGCGTGCTCAAGATATTGGTTCTTTGGGCTTTCCATATATGACCTATCTTGAAACACAGACTAAGGAGTCTGACATGTATGTGAGCCAATGTGTGGCAAACCCATGGAGGCGCAAGTAACTTGATAGGCGCGATCCCCCTTGCGGGGTGCACCATGATAGTCTTATGTGAAAAGTTTGACTAGGAGCATACCTACTAGAACCCAAAAGATGGTGAACTATGCCTTATCAGGACAAAGGTGAAGGAAACTATTGTGGAGGCTCAAAGCGATATTGATGTGTAAATCGTTTGTCAGACTTAGATACAGGGGTAAAAGACTTATCGTTCATCAAACTTGGGTATAGACTACTCAAACCATCTAGTAGCTGGATCCCTCCGAAGAAGTTTCCCTTAAGATAGCTTGAGCTTGTCACAGATTTATCAGGTAAAGTGAATGGTTAGAGGCTTCTAGGGTGAAACATCATCAAATTATTCTCAAACTTTAAATAGGTAAGCAAGCGGTGGGTGGCGGGCGGCTAGGGTTCATCTGTCGAACCTCGGTGTAGAATGGGAGCTCCTAGTTAGCCATTTTTGGTAAGCAAAATTGGCGATGTGGGATGAATTGAAAGTCAAATTTTACGGTGTTGAACTACATTCTAACCTAGATCCCACAAAGGGTGTTGATTAATTAAGACAACACGGCAGTGGTCATGGAAGAAGTCAAAATCCACCAAGGAGTGTATAACAACTCACTTGCTAAATCAACTAGCCTCGAAAATGGATGGCACTTAAGCGTACCCAACCACCATTAATGCGAGGCCTCAATGAGAAAGAGGGCATGGGGGTCATGGCGCAACTCTAGGCGCACAAGCCCGAGTGAAACGGCCCCCACAGTGCAGGTCTTTGTGGTAGTAGTAAATATTTAAATGAGAATTTTAAATCTTGGAGTGCAGAAAGGTTCCATGTGAACATCAATTAGGCATGGATTAGTCAATCCTAAGAGATGGGCAATCCTATGTGAAGGGCGCTGCACACTGTGCATCAACCAGGTTAAGATTCCCAAATTGGGATAGGGTGGTATAGCAATGTGACCAAATTTGGAGATGCTAGTGGGGGCCCTGAGAAGAGTTCTCTTTTCTTTTTAACAACATGCCCACCCTGAAATCAGATCACCTAGAGATAGGGTCCAAACTGGTAAAGCACCACACGTCCCACGGTGCTCGGTGCGCCCTCAACTACCCATGAAAATATGGAGGAGAAAATGATGGTCATGCCCTTTCATACTCATAACCGTACTTAGTCAGGTCTTCCGAGGTGAATAGCCTATGTTCGATAGAACAATGTAGGTAAGCGAAGTTGGCAAAATGGATCCATAACTTTGGGAAAAGTATTGGCTCTGAGGTTGGGTCTAGGGGTCTGCAATTCAACCTTGGAGGCTATTGAGGGTCTACCCAAGCTTCCCCATAAGGAACAAGGGGGTAAGGATCAAGGGTAAAGGTACTACTCCCCCAGTATGACTCCCTGAATAGGGTGCATGCATGTTCTCCCATCAATGTAGGAACAAAAAGGGTGAAGAAATGGGAATGGTGGATAATGTTCAAAGCATCATCGTGCATACAAAAGCTCAAAACTTTCACTAGAAGAGATCTACCCATGCGACATTCTTAAGGAGATATTTTTTTCAAGCATGTGATCTTACAGGCCTTAGTATTATCATCGATAGAAGTTATCGGTATTTGCATTGATATGTGCATTAAAATGTGTCTATATGTGCGTCGATATTTGCGTCAAAATTTACTTAGTGTATTTTATCAAAAATATTAGTGAATATATTTAATTTTAGAATATAAAAGAAATTTTATGATTGTTCATTATCTACAAGGTCCATGGCTCCAGAGACTCAATTTTTAATGCAGACTACGTATCTCCTATATCTTCAAATACGGGATTAAAATGGATTTCATACCATCCATAGAAGGATCTGAGGATGTACTATCAATAAATTTACTAGATGATGATGAGCCCTCCTCATGTTATATTAATTGATTCTCCATGACATCATCATTCATAACATTTACATTAAGAGCATCTTTGTGATTACCCTCCAAAGAATTGGGGACATTATCAATCTTCTTCCATTTCTTCCTCAATATCTTTATCTTCAAATATGTTTTTGCTTTGAGGTGCAATTATCAATCTTCTTCCATTTCTTCCTCAATATCTTTATCTTCAAATATGTTTTTGCTTTGAGGTACAATTTGTATTACATATACCACCATTTTGATTCTGAGACGAAGGTGGTTGGAAGATTACCTACTCCATATTATAAGATCTATTGTGTTCTATGCACATCATGGGCCTGCTCACGACTGTGCCAGACATGCAACCGAATGCACTACTTTGTGCTAACGAGATGCGCCTCCATGTGCTCACGGCTATTCTTATGGGGCTCTTGTGGTTGCACAAGGTAGGATGTGTGGGGCCCTTGTGGCTGCGCAAGGTAGGCTAAGGTAAAGGCAAGGGAGGAATGGCTACATAAGGTGGGGTTTGGCTTAGAAGATGGCTATGTAATGGAGAGTGGCTGCACAAGGTAGGGCATGACCCAAAAGGTAGCTTGCGCAAGGTAGGGCATGACCCAAAAGGTAGCTTGTGCAAGGTAGGTTTGCAAAGGCAAGCAAAAGGGAGGCAAAGGCAAAGGGTTGCACAAGGCATGAAAAGGTGGGTGTGCAAGGGAGCCAATGTCAAAGGCAAGCGGAATTGATGCCAAGGAAAGGGATTCAGGGATGGAAGAGAAGGCATGTTAGTGGCTTCACTGGAGTCAAAGGGATGAAAAGGAACATGGGTGGTGGGAGGCCAAAGGTGAAGTTACATAGATTGCTTGTTTTCTCTTGTTGATATATAAGCTGTAAATAGGACTGTAAATAGGAGGGGACTGCCCATGTTGAAGATTTTTTGTTGAATGTTTGAAACTTTAGAGTTGATTGATGTTCTTAACTGTGCTTGCGGCTTGAGGGATGAAAAGATTGTTTTCATCCACACTATTAGTTGCTCCAAATACATTGCCTCGATTTACAGTCGACCCCAGATTTTTATGCTACCAAACTCCATTGCCTACACTAACCTATGTGCACAATCAATCACTCCGCTTTGCTAGATTTTAGAATCCCACTTCTTTTCTATTGTTTTTTTATTCTAGTTTTTCTAGTCACTTCTCTTGTCCTCTCTCGTGGATTCTAGAATCCATGATTAACTTAGAGCCATAGTTTTTACTTTTTTTACAGGTCATGGCTTGTTGATCTCAAGTTTTTTCTTATTTTTGGATTCTAGTTTTGATGATCACTTCTTTTGTTCTCTCTAGTGGATTCTAGAATCCATGATTAACTTTTAGCCATGGTTGTTTCTTTTTTTGCAGATAATGGCTTCTCAATCTCATGCAAGCAAGAAGTCTAAAACTTCAAGGCAAGCTTCTGTGCAACCTCAACCCGATTCAAGCTTAAGGAGGGGACACTCAAGAGCACTGATGTCTTCTCAGTTTGTTCCTACACCACGAAGTCCAGGTTTTGAAGTAACAGGGCTTTTTAAAAGTCCATCTCATTCTTCTCATCGAGAGCTTCTTGCTGTGCTGAACAATTCCCTCACGAGCCAATGACTCAGCGCACCAAAGAGCATCGCCAAAAGGTTAGAAAGGGAAAAAGGCAAGACCTAACACTTGTGAGAGAGGCAATTACCCTTTAAAGCTCTCAAGCAAAAGACATATGGGATAAAAGTTCTTGCCAAAAGCAAGTACGAGCATGCTTGGACACTTAGCTTTGGGCATCATGGGGAGCGTAGGCAATTAATTGATTCAACAACCCCTTTTTTAATTGTTACAAAACATAAAGGACCTTCAAGTGATTCTAACAAGTACTCTTTTGCTGGATGCATCGAGAAAGTGCAAGAGCACAAAGGCAAAAATATTTCTTGTTAAGCATGATGACTCCACTCGTTTTGCCGTTCTTGTTTTATTGAAGGACTTTGAGATGGATGAAATAAATCCTCTCAGCATAGAAAACTTGATGATCGATGCAATGCAAACTCGAGGCTTGGTAAGAACTAAACTTTTATCATTCTCTTTTGAACTTTTGTCTCTTTTATTTTGAAACATATCATTGATTTCATTTTTTTGGTTGTAGACATTTGGGAGAGCCTACAGTGAGGTGTTAGAGGGTTTTTTTGGCTTAGATAAGAACTCTTCAAGTGAGTACATCGAAGAGGAAGAAGAAGAGTCAATTTCTTCAAGTGATGAGGAGGTTGAGAAAGAACGCCCCCCCTCTCCATTGATGCAAACCCCTATCACTGGCAAGAAACAAAGCAAAAATTCACATAAATCAAAGGACTCTAAGTTTCTTCATAAATCAAAGGTTGTTCCATCCGGTCGGGGTGCCCCCTTACCCGACACAAGAGATTCAAACTCTTTCAATGTTTTAAGAGAGAGTGTCAAGCAAAATAACATGGTGGATCCTTTTACCTATATTTTTGCCCATAAGTGTGATTGAGCATTCACCAGTGGATCCCGAAATAGGAAGAAGACCCTTAGAGGTTCGCGCTGTTGTTGAACATCATGTTCATAATCTAAAGTACAAAGTGTTGTTTCATCAGCTCTAATTTCTTTGGTTGTCTATTAGGCAAAAAACCATGCTTGACATGCGGAGAATAATGAAAGAAAAGTTGAATTTCTCTAATTGGGATGAGGTAAAGCTCTACCATCCAAACTCAAGCAAACCTCAAGTGTTGGAGAAGTACATGTTATTTAGTAACACGATAAGTTGTTCATATTACTTTCAGCTTTGTTTAACAAACCTTTTTTTTCACCTCGCACATCTTTCTTGTTGGTTTTTTTAGAATAAAGATCCGCGGGTTGCCTGAAGCAACTTTGAGCAATTTCTTTCTCGTTGTCGTCTAGAGAGGAGGAGACAACAACCCCAAAGCTTTGAAATCACTCCTGCTCTCACACTTTTCATTCCTGATGATATAGAGGAGTCTCCAACTCATTGGTGTGTTCATGAAGGCCAAGTTGAAGACATGGACACTTTTGTCACAGCACGTCCTTACACTTTGGCCATTGCAGATGCTCCTTATGGTTTTTGTGCTCCGAACTCAGTCAATGACGATGTGAAGTATGGAGTATCTGCCTACAAAAAAGTCATAAAGGCTTTTAGCAAGGTCACTACTTGTGACTCTTGGGCACTAGTATTTTTGATGCCCATGATCAAATTACAGCAGCGCAAAAAGCCGTCACTGACTGAAACATGACATGTCAAATGATGACATGGTAAGTAAAACCTTTGAATATTTTGATACTAGCATTAAGGTGTTATTATGTGTTGCTCTTTTCTTACATGTTTTTTTTTTGTAGGACAAAGCCAAACATCCATGGTTATAAACTTGATCATCTCTCTTGGGCTTGTGAGTTTGCTACAATTGGTTTTTATTCATCATTGGGCGTGCAAAGTACAATTTTGCTATGAAACCAAATCGCACAAATGTTTTTGAACGACCAGGAGTTTGTAAGAAGTTCAAGAACACAAGTGCGGGTCTACAAGGAGTCATAAATCCATATAAAAAACCTCAGCTTTTGATGATGGATTTAATTGATTTACTTTATATGAAAGGAGAGTGGTTGATGGATCTCTTTGCGGGGACTGGTACCACAACTGTCAGTGCATTGAAAAGAGGTAGAAATGTGGTTGCAGTGGAATGTGATCCACTCCAGGTAAAATTTATCGACGAGCAAAGAGTGACAGCTCTCAAGGAGTTACTAGATGAGTTCCAAGAGGTGGGAATGAAAACCACGGAATCTGATCCTCATTTTTTTGATGCATCTGGAGAGCCATAGCCTCTGATTGGTAGTGAGCAGGTTGGGGAGATAGTTGACCCTATGGATTATGAGCCGGATGGCATAGAGGCTGAGGAACAAGTTACGAACACTACTCTTGTGGTCACTCCAATGGGAGAGGAGGCTAGGAATGAGAAGGAAGATGAGCATCCCATTCAAGCATAGTTGTCATGACTTTTTAGATCATGTTAACACATACTTTTAGTTTCCAAAAACTTGTCATTTTTGTTTGAGAAGATACTTGTTTGGATTTGTAGTTCAAATTGTTTGCTGAAGTTTACCATGTTTTGAATTTTAATGTGTTTGTGATGGAGTTTTATTTGTCGGTTATAAATTCATCAAGATTCCTTGAAAATTTCATAAATGTAGACCTAGTATCCTGATATCTCTTGAAGTGTTTTTGTGTATTCATTGAATGCCCAGCTTTAGAAGCATCAAAACCATAAAAGTTGTTTTTCCCGAGTTGTCTCAAATTAGATTGAGACTGAGTTTTGCTAAGTTTTGAAAACATAGCTTTACATGTGGTATCTATGCTGTTTTTTTGTTAGAAAAATAGCTTGTTTGTCGAGACGACAGAGAAACAATCAAGTAATGCTATAATTTTTTTAATAGCCTTTTTAAAAAAAATTATAACTCTTTGTTACAAATGGGTTTACATGTTTGAAAAAGTGGCCATTTTCCAAGTTGTTGTGAAATTTTGGATGAGTCCTTACAAATGACTACTCACAACTCGTGCTAATTTTCCAAGTTGTTGTGAAATTTTGGATGAGTCCTTGCAAATGACTACTCACAACTCGTGCTAATTTTTCATGACTCGTTGTTGCCTAGGCACTTGAGCTTAGGGTCATTTACATGTGTGCCTTTGGGGGCCTTGGGCTATATGATACATTGGGCTCATGGGCATTGTACACACTATTGATCATTTTGACTATTATCTTTCTTGGAGCCCTCATGCCCAAGCTTTCATGGTGAACTTCTCCCATATGAGATGTTAGGATGATGACCCACACCCATGTTGTCACTCCATGCCTTGAGTAGCCAACCCTAGTTTCTTGCATATGATATCTTATTTCAACTTTGGCAAAAATCAATAGGGTCAATCTCTTTGGCAACAACAAACCTGCAATAATTGACAATATCATAAATAGCTCACCACGTAATATGTATGATAAAAAAACATGATGTGAAGGAGTATTTCTTACCGAGCAAGTGCTCCTAATCGATAAATAATATCATATATTCCAGGAGTCAAGCAACCTTGAGTGAGTTATGTACACAAAATAATGGAGTACAATCATTTGAGTAAAAAAATAATGGAGTGTAATCATGTGAGTGCAAAAATATCCGAGTACAAAAATATCTCAATACAATCATTTGAGTACAAAAATATATGAGTACAATCATCTCGCCCTTCCTACGGGCATCCTAATGGAATGGCTATTGGCCCATGTAAACGAGAGCGGGAATGGATCTGCTAAATGCATAGCCCACCAATAACTCCTCCGAGCTCATAAACTCGTAGAGTACCAACAACTTATACTACATTGTACAACTTAGTGCCAATACGCTCCTTAAACGTACAGTTTGATTGAGCTCTCCCATATTACTCTTTATCAATCCCGCTATGTTTGCATGTGTATAAGGGTGACCACCTATGTAAGTGCATGGCTTGTGGTTTGAAAAATGATTTTTATTTTGATGTCATTCACTTGTTTTTTTTTTGGGGGGGGGGGGGTGTCTTCGTAAAGTATTTCTACCTCTGTCGACGTATAAATATAGTAAGGCACGACGAAAGGCACGGGCCACGGCTTTATACTTAGGCAGCGACGTCTATTTCCGGGTGACCATTCATGCACATAAGCTTTACTCGTCGAGAAGAGAGCGTTCTTCTGCTCTGAAACCGAACATGGAGCTCAACGTCGTTGCAGGTCCGTTGTTCCTTGTTAACATCATCATGGTGGTGCTATATTTGTGCTCATCAACGGCCGCCGCCGCCAGTGCGCGTATGACATTCGGGTATCCATCCTCAAAAGCGCCCTCCAAATCGCCGGTGCCGCCTCTCCATGCTGCTCCAGCTCCTTGCAGCACTCCACCTGCAGCTTCTCCCCACTTAGGCCCTACTCCGGCTCCTTTCTCTCCACAAATGATCGCCGACGCTCCGGCTCCCGCCCCTGCGACGGCCGCGGCGATCGATAACTTCCCAACCTCGCTGTTTCCTCCAAGTGGGGAACCTTCCGGCGCCTCTGCTCCTGCGCCAGCGCCCTCCAGCGACGCCACTCTCCCCTATGGCACGCCGGCGACTGGGACCTTGGTAGCAGCCTGCTTACTGTTCGGTGCTTTTCTAGCAGGATGAAGAGACAAGCTGGCTGAGACAATTATGATCTTCAGGTGATCAGACTCGCAAGATTTTGCTGTAGCGTAGGAAGCATCTGTGCAGGTAGTTGGATGATTTTGCAGTAGCTTTTGTGATGTTGCAGGTATGGTTAGGTTATTATAAGACCTGCGGAAATTTAGTTATTTAGGCTAACTAGGGAAAAGCCAACGAATTGTTGCAGTTTCACAAATTATTAGCCTTAAATTTATTGTCTCTCTCCTGTGTTGTGTGTGGAGTTTGCCTCGTGTCGTAGGGTCAAGGTGCGTAATCATCAATGCGAGTGAAGCTAATGTCCCATGATAAATATATCAACTAATGATATTCAGCACGCGATCAATTAGTCAACCTAATTTAAAACAACTCGTCCCAAAAATTCATGTGGATTTTTTTTTCTCGAGATGAGAAAGAGAGAGAGAAAAGAGAAAATTTATGTGGTCTGAGAGAGAGGGGAGAGGTTTTCTTTGCACGGTGAGGGAAATATTTGCAATGGAGAGAGAGAGAGAGAGAGTGTGTGTGTGTGTGTGTGTGTGTGTGTGTGATCTAAGAGGGGGAGAGCAAGTTATAGAGAGAGAGAGAGAGAGAGAGAGAGAGAGAGAGAGTTTCTTTGTGATAAGAGGCATGTGAGAATTTATGAGATCTGAGAGGGACAATATCTTTATCTTGATACATCCAAAGAGAAAGAGAGAAGCTCGCAACCACTAAAAGAATAGAGACGTTGGAAAAAACAAAGGATTTTACTAAGGTTTATTTTTTGTGCTCATTAAGGTTTTGTAGTTTGGAGATTAGTGAGTCAAAAAGGTCGACATTAATTAAATTTGTTTTTCATTTTTTACAAACTTTAGGTCCCTATTGGGTTGAAATCTCCTCATTCAGATACCTTGAGATCGGATGTACAAAGGTTTAACCTTTGTCCACATTTCTAGACCACCATTAGTAAACTACGCTTTTGTATAGTACTCGAGTGCTTAATGGATGCATGCTTGGTTGGGAATGGTAGTAGGCTATCTCTTGCATGCGTTTCCCCTCTTGTGAGTTTCATCAAGGTGGATCGAGCAATTTCTCCACACCTTAATGGCTATGGAGCTCTTTGGTTTTAACAACAAAGTGAAGATCTAGACATTTTAGAGACTTCCAAAACGTCAAAACTTGATTGGGACACTTTAGAGACTATGTATCAGGATAAAAATGATGCACAAGTTTTTTTTTTATCAAAGGTAACTTAATAATGAGAAAATGTGGGAGGAGTCGTCCATAAGTGACTTAACCAAGTTGCAGAACTTAAGAAAATAGCTTCTCAACATTGATGAGATCATTTTTAACACGAAAATGGTTAACATCACCCTTAACTCTTTGTATGAATATTATCTGGGTTTCAATACTTCCCTTCGGAATTCTTGGAGAGGAAATGCAGCCCCTCTTGCCTACCTAGGGCTTCTTAGCTTATTGTTGCACGAGGACGAGTCTAGAAACAATGCATCTATCAATTCTAGCAATGATCAGGCTCTTTCTACTAAGGACAAAGGCAAGAAGTTCAGCAAAAGAACAATTATAACCAATCTTTTGAGACTAGGGATGACTCTAAAAAGCCAAAGGAGGCTACTTACCGGTATTACAAGAAGACTGGCCATGCACTTGAATAGTGCTATAAATTGCAGGCTAAAGAAAAGAAGAAAAAGGAATCTAACAAAGGTTCTATCAGTTCTACCCTAAACAACCAGTGCCAAGAAAGAGGACTCTGCAAATGTTCGCCTTGAAGACTTCTCACTTATGGTTGTTTGCAGCTTTAATTCTGACCAGCATTCATATCTTAGTGTAACCGCTTTCAGATAGTTGGTATTTTAACAATGGTACTTCCAAGCACATTACTTCTTCTGACCAGGATTCATATGTAAATGCAACCGCTTCAAATAGTTGGCATTTTAACCATGGTACTTCCAAGAACATTACTTCTTCTCAAAGAAGTTTGGTCAATAATATGGAATCTATGCTAGATGGTCACACTATTATGTGTGCTAACAATTCCTATTATCCATTCAAAGGTATTTGGTGATATTTGCCTTCCTACTACTACTAGTGGTGAGGATCTTTATCTTTAAAATGTATATTTTGTTCCAGGTATAAAGAAGGATTTGCGTCCAATGCCCACTCTAGCAAGTGGGGGTCTTAATGTTGAATTTGTAGAGAGAACATGACATGCAAATTGTGCTTACTAGAACTCTTAGCCATGGTTGGTAAAATTTGGACTTATGATAAGTATCATGATGCTTGTTTGCTAGCAAACACTTCAAATGCAATGAAAGCTGCCTAGTTGTGGCATGCTAGGCTTGACCATACATTGATTGGTGGATTAATGCTTTTGTAAAAACACGAGAGGACCTTCCTTAACTTGATCCACCACACAAATATGTTTACTCTCCTGCCAATCTTTCCCAAAGAATGCAATGGATAGAGCTGACCATAAATTGCAGCTCATACACAAATGTATGTGGTCTAATGCAGACTCCATCTTTGGGAGGAAATATTTACTTTGTGATCTTCATTGATGATTACAGAAAGAAAAAGTAGAGGTATTTTCTCATTTTTAACACTTTCTTACTTTGGTTGACTGGTTTAAAAGTCCAAACCCTCCATACAAATAGAGGGGGAAAATATTTATCAAAAGCTTTTAAAGACGTTTTAGCACAAAAAGGCATTAAGAATCAATGCATAGCTCCTTATACAGCATAACAAAATGGTGTCACTAGACTCTCGTGGAGATGGTTAGATGCATGGTTAAAGGTCACCAGCTTTCGCATAAGTTTTGGATAGAAATAGTTCTTTATGCTACCTATGTGTTGAACCAATGTCCCACTAAAGCTTTGAAAACTTCACTCCTTATGAAGCTTGGTTGAACAGAAAACCTAAGGGTGAACACATGCGTGTTTTTAGTTATTTGGCATATGCACATGTGCCATCTCAGATCCAGGCTAAGCTTGATGAGATAAGGAAATGCAATGCATTTTTATTGGCTATAGTATAGAAAGCAAAGGTTACCATCTCTACAATCCTCTCACCAAGAAAATCATTATCAATAGGCATATTCTTTTCTTGCTGAGGATTCTATCTATCCTATAATGGAATTCAGTAAACAGACCTATGCCTATTCCTTGGACATGTTTAATGGTTTGTTGCCATTGCTAGTGTTTGTTGATACCTTAATAGATTTTGCCTACTAATCCTTGTTTCTTGCAAGGGGGAAATGCTCAAGAAACTGATGCACTAATTTTTGAAAGATTAGCAATAAATAAGTTTAGCATTATGTCTAAATGGGTTAAAAGCACCTTACATGATAGCAAATACTCCTTTGCAGAGTAGAACCAGATACAATCATTAAACCATCTCTTCAGATATTGTCGAGTTTTCATTTCTTAGTTCTCTACAAGATGTAGATGAACCTAAGTCTTTTGAAGAGGATTAAGAAGATTCAATTTGGGTTAAAGCTACCATGTAGGATGAAATTTAAGCCATTCAAAAAAAAAAGGTACTTGTGGTGGAAACTAGTGGGTCTACCCCTCGGTAAAAAAATAATTAGTACTAAGTGGGTCTACAAAGCCGGCTGATGGTGGATTTGTGAACAAGTTCAAGGCCAGATTTGTTGTAAAAGGTTATGTCCAACAGAAAGGGATTGATTATGATAAGACAATTGCCCCCACTTCTCGTATGACCATTATCAAATTTATTATTATGCTTTGGTAGCCCCCATGATGGATGGAAAGTGCACTAATTGGACATCAAAACAACATTCTTGAATGGTGACCTACAAGAAGAAGCTTATGTGAGTCAACGAGCTAGATTTTCCCAACCGATCAAGAACGTAAGGTATACAAGCTTGAGAAAAACAATTCCTCGGGGCTTGATACCAGAAGATTCATGACTATTTGACTAGATAAGGATTTTAAAATAGTGCTATAGAAAACACTTTATATGTCATAAAGGATAAGAAAGATTTGCTTGTTGTCATTAGGAGAAATATGGACTCTCCATTTTGCCCCTTAAGGAGTGAATTAAAAAAAATGGTCTGACTAATGAGAGAGCTGGGATTCTAGATCCATGTAACATAGATCTTTTTGTCATATCTTTGCCCAAATCTCTTAAGAAAATGAAATAATAGAGCCCATAACTTTAAAAAATAGAGAAATGTCAGATTTCATGCCATAAACTATTCTTTCATGTCAAATAGAGAAATGTCAGATTTCATGCCATAAACTATTCTTTCATGTCAGATGTACCTTGTAGTCAGCACATGGAAGTTTGAAAATCGAATTTTATTTTTTCCCTTTAATTTATGTTTAACTTTTTACTTTCCCTCCTTTTGCATGTCACTACCTTTTCATTTCTCCCCTTTTTAGCGGAATTCAATTTTGCCATATCTTCTGCAACTCTAGTTCTTTCTTCACGAAATTTTACAAGTATGTTGTTCTCCACCATAGCTCTCTCTTCATAAAATTTCATCTCATTTGGACAAAACCTCTATGAATTACGTAAGTTTTCTCACATGAACTTTCTCTTTTTTGCGCCACAAATAGCTATCTTGATCTGAAGTGGCATCAAATTTTTATGAGTAATGATCATATGTTTAGGGTTTGTCTATGTTTTGTCTTGATGGAAAATAGGTTTGTTTATGTTTTATCTTGATGTATTGTTGTTTATTTTCACAGGAGCAAGGTTGTGAGCAACAAGATTGTGCAAATCAAAGCAGTAAGTTACTGTTTATTTCGTGTTGTTTTAATCTTTATTTGTTGCTTATAATCTTCTCTACACCACGTATAACTATCTTGATTTTAAGTGGCATAAAATACTTGTGAGTAATGAATAGGTTTAGGGTTTGTTTATGTTTTGTCTTGATGTGTTTATGTTCATTTTCATAGGTTGTAAGCAACAAGGTTGTATGAATCAAAGCAATAGGTTGCTGTTTATTTCTTGTTGTTATAATGTTTATTTGTTGCTTACAATCTTAACATAGATATTTATTAATCATGCAGTCTAACTTTGTTAATTTGGTGCTTTGTTTTTTATTGTAGATGTCTTCAAGGAGGAGGAATATTAGTAATATTCACACAATGGAGGTGTTTAATAGGAGTCTAGATGATGTAATTGGATCCTTGATCAATACAGTAAGTTAAATTGGATTTTAATGAGACCAAGTACTCGTGGGAGTTTCAAGGTCAAGCTCAAAGATGTAACAGACTCCAACAAACAATGGAAAGGTAGAATCATAGAGTTCAGGAGATGCACCAATGGTACAATAACAGAGGTTTTCATATTCAGCATGTATATATGCACAAAGAGATTCGAGTGCATCATGACAACTTCAGTGCGAGACATAAGCCTAACAGTAAGTTTATATCTCTATGCTTTGTGTTCTTGTGCTTTGAGTCCATGGTTATTAGATAGAGTTTTAATACAAGCATGTTTGTTGCTTGCAGCTTTATATTCATCAACTCTGCATCAATGGCAAAATGTAGAGTGCTTAAGTGGAAAGCTAAATGTTTTACATGCAAAGATAGGTGCCTTGATCTATTACAACAAGAGTGCAAGCGAATTGGCATCTCAGAATGTTTACTTTTGTTTGTATATCATGCCATAAGAGTGAGTACTTATTCCTGCCTTATCACATATTCCCTGCATATCATTTGATGTAAAGGAATCACTTACCTCTTGTAAGCATTGTATGATAACTTCATCACCAACTGACTTAGACTTTGGGCATTGAAGCGCGGACTTCACCATATCTTTAGTGAGTACCTTTTCAATTCCTTAATTCACTTCATTTTCTAGATTGCTAAACATCTTTTGCATGTTATCACGTTGTGCATAGATCCTTTGCCTGTATTATCCAACTGTCTCTTTGCTAACATGTGCATAGGTTTATATGACCTTTGGCGTTCACGTACCTCCCGTGTCGTTGTGGGCCCATAAGTGACAGTCTTCTCGAGCATTGTCTTCATCTTCTTATTTCTAGCTTGTAAATCATTAACCTGGTTAATCAAACTGGCATTTTGCATTACCATGTCATACATAGCATCTTGCAAAACATTGTTCTCTTCTTGTTTTGCCAACAATGATCTATTAAGTTTCATGATCTGTTGTGCAGAAACATGGGCTTGGGTGGCAAGTCTCCAAGTATAACCCTGTAGCCCTGCATTGCCCTCACAAACATACTTGACAAACGATGTTAGTCCTGAGAATTGGGGAGATTGTTGTGTAATAGGATTAGGTGGATATATAGACCCATCAACCCAAAGATCTATATGTTTTTTCCTTGCTATTATGTGTAATTCCATCATCAATGGATTCATCATTGAAACCTCAATTCTCTTGTACAATGGGGCATACTCTTCATCTAGCTGGAAGTGTATACTTCTCTTCTTAGAGCTTCTTGCTTCCTAAAAAATCAAAAAACTAGAAACACTTAGATACATCACTATCTCCATTGAGTACAATCAATGCCTACAAGAAAACTTACACAAAATTTCATGATTATTAACACATATGTGTAACTTAATACCAACTTTAACAAATATTATTATTATTAACCAATACTAATGCACATATTATTATTATTAACCAACAGTAAAACATATCTTACTATATTAACTTTATTATTTACGAATAGTAATACACATAACCAACAAAAAACATAACTTATAGAACTTAATTGAACATAACCAACATCAAAACATAGCTTATAGAACTCAATTGAGCATAACCAACATCAAAACCTTGCTAACTTCCATTTTTGTTCTCTATTGCTTCTCTTTGTTGGCTCTTTGTTGCTTCTTTCCTTGATAGCAAGATTAATGAAGAGGGAAATGGTTTGTTGGCTCCAAGAAAATGGCACCAAAAAATCAAATCACTCTTCATTCTCTAGCTTTGTAGAGTGAACAAGTGCAATAGAACAGGAGGGAAATACAAACTGTTTGGAGATGGAGGGAAATACAAGCAAATTTGAAAGAAGAAGAAATGAGCTATGGAAAGAAGAAATGACCTAAAGAGACGAAGAAGCTCTATCACAAAAAAAGAAAAATTCGTAATGCACTATTCTCTAAAATAATAAATCTAAACACATTCTTAAAATCTTAAAAAATATCTATTCTCTTCATATCTCTATAAAAAAAACAAAAAAATGCACCAGAATGTAGATAAAGCACAGATCTACGTACTTGTAAAAAGAAATTATGAAATACAAAGTACAAATCAAGATATTCCATTTTGAAGATAAAATCCTTCTCAAATCACAAAATGATTGTTTCTTCAGTCATAAATGAATCTAGGCATTTAAGAATGTCATATCTTTTGAGATATTCGAAACCAACTCAAATAAAAAAATAGTTTTTGAGATATTCAAGTTCTGAGCAGGTCTGGTATACAGTTCTTGGACAGTCAATAAAATAATAAGTGAATCTATTATAAAACTAATATTTTGAGATGTACAAGATTCAAAAAGAGAAGAGAGAGAAGCAATATTATAACATTATTTTTGCACTTTTTCTTGATTCATGGAAGAGAGAGAAAGCCCTTAGAGGGCAGTTTGCTTATGGTATAGTCATGAAGCAGTCCCAGTACATCAAAGCATTGCTCAAAAGATTCAATATACAAATTTGCAAACCAATATCTACACCAATGGAACCTAGTGTAAAGCTCAGTCTACAAGATCCTAGAGAACCATTCGAGTACATAACCACTTATGATCAAGCTATTGGATGCCTTATATATTTGTACAACTCACAACCATACATTCAATTTGGTGTGTCCTAGATTTCAAAGTTTATGTATTTCCCAAGCACTAAGCATTAGCATGCAATTAAATGTATCTTTAAATACAAGGGAGTTGGTAAAATTGTTCTCGCTACTGCAAATGGTAAAAAAATTACACTTTCAAATGTATTATATGCACTAGGGATCAAGAAGAACTTGTTATTTGTATCTGTTATTACTAAGGTTGGCTTAGTGGTTGAGTTTGTGGATGACAGATGTATTATTCATAATCATAGTGATGACGGTAATACAATTGTTGCTTCTGGTGCTTTGTCTCGTGGCCTTTATAGGCTAGATGCATATGAAAGACAAAGGCATGTTGTATGTATAGTTTCTACCACAAAGGCAATGGGTGATGCTTGTGGCATGCATGCTTTGGTCACTTGAACTTTGGCAATTTGCTACGTTTACATAAACATGACATGGTGTCTAAGCTGTCACATCTTGAAGCCCCTATCAAACATGTTTGTGAGGGTTGTATTCTTGGAAAAATGTAGTGGGCATCCCCAATCCGGCTTGTTCTGGGGATACCAAGTAGTAGACAAAAATGTGGTCCTGAATGATGTTCGCTTAAGCCTTATGCATAAATCTTGCATAAATTCTTTATGCATAGAGCTTATACATAAGCTCTATGATGCAAGCTTTATGCATAAGGCTTATGCAAACTTATGCATAATAAGGCTTGCATCGAGTCTTATGTGTCAGGCCTTTCGGCCATTCAATGGGACTCTTCTCTCACGCCTCAGGGAGCCTAGACTCCAACCCAAACCCAATGTGCCATGGGAAACATGTAATGCATTAGTGAGTCAACTCTCACTTACCTCCACTCGTTTTTTTGAATCGAGGACTCCTCATAGTAGCTACATCAATGGAAGCACGCCAAAGTAGCTCAACAAATCACTCATCACTTTTAGAGACTAACCTGCTATCTTTGTAAACGTCACATTTGTAATGTAGGAGGGTTTGTTAGATATTTATGGATTCAGCACTATAGAGTGAATCCATGTATTGATGCCATGGGAACTTTTCTCCCACTAGGTTTTTTCCTATGGCCATCCAGGTCGTGGATAGCTTAGGGTTAGCTAGTATATAAGCAACCACATCCATTGTTTAAGGTTGTTACTCATTTATATATTCTCCTTTGTACTTACAGAGAGATTCGTCTCTCTCCCCTTTGAGATAGCTACACTCTACACCCTTATGTTCTTCTCATTGAGCATTTTCTATGTGTGAGTTCACCGCCATTTTCTATGTGTGAGTTCACCTCCATTGTGAGCTAACATTTTAACCAATTAGCTTGTTCACTTTTTTTAATTATTTCTAATGTTTTCCTTGAAGGTGATCATATTGTTGCTTCAAGTCCTCATTTTCTTCTTGTCTAGCAACGTTGTCATTTCCTGTTATTTCTAATTGTTGCTCTATGACCCTAATGTGACTCTCATTTATGATGAAGTCATGTTCTCAAATCCTATTTTGGATATTAGCACTAGTCCTTTGCCTTTACCTTCTTCTCGTTATATTACATATTTTCTATTGGCAATTTCTCTTCTCGTTTTTTTGTTTTGTTCATCAAGGCTCTTCTCTAGTGTATGTATTTGTGATTACATCTCTTATAGTGTTTGGGACTGCTCACCAGTCATTTTGTCACTTTATTCTAGTTTTTTCATATCCTCCATCATGTCTGCAAGTTATCCTATCATGGGGACACAAGAAATGGTTTGCATGTGGAAGGAGGTAGGTCCATGAATTCCTTTGATGAGCTATATGTTCTCTTCCCAGCATGATCTTTGTGTTTTTGTTATTACTTGTTCCCATACCTGCATCATCTCCGGGCATCATCTCTCCACTAACCAACCATACGACATCGATTTTTTCATCCTCATCCTGTGCCTCATGGATCCATAGTTTTCTCTTAGTGGCAAATAATTATTTTCTATCTACTTCTCTTGCCTACTCCACATTTCATATCATTTTAGTAGCATGGTCAAATATTCTTGTTACTCTCTCTGCATAGGCTGTCATCTGCATTTCAGCTTGTTCTAGTTATTGGTGGAGCTCATTATTATTGGTATCTTTAAGCATGTGGACTAGAGTCTCTTTCTTATTTCCATTTGTCACATGCTCTGCTTCTCTTGTTTCTAATTATGTTACCCTTTGTTGTAGGCATAACAAATCCTTCTTTTGTGTTGTTGTCTCCATAGCTTTGGCTTCTGTTGCATCTACTTTTTAGTCTTGGCAATTGTGCTTGTTCTTCCAAGCTGTTAACTCATGCCAGTTTTTATGCATTCTGCAAATGTGCCAAGATGAAGCCTACCAGAGGATACTCAAAGACAATGACAATGCTCACCCAAAAACACCAAGACAAGAAGTGCAAAAGCCATGGAAAAACAAGGAACTAGATGCAAGGCACACAAGATATTTCATCATCTTGATCATCCTTGCTCTCACTCTCTTTCACCATGATTGGAAGAATTAGCACCAGGAGAAACAAGAGAGGGAGTTGTGCCAAACCAAGAGAGAAAACAAAAATGTGCGCATGGGTAGATAAAGGAAGTAGGAAGTTGCAACTTCCCCAACCACCCAAATCACACAACTCCCCAATCCTCCTTTTCTTTATTAAAAAGTTATTTTGCTACATTCTTAGCCCTTAGGGCATAATATCCTTTATGCTTGGCTTTATTTGTGCTTACAACAGAAAGTTTCCAAGCTTGAAAAATAATGAAGAGAGGGATGTTTTGATGCTTGGGCTTTAGTGTGTACGGACCCGCTATTAGTCAAGCATACAATTCTGGGGATACCAAGTAGTAGACAGAAATATGGTCCTGAATGATGTTGGCTTAAGCCTTATGCATAAATCTTGCATAAATTCTTTATGCATAGAGCTTATACATAAGCTCTATGATGCAAGCTTTATGCATAAGGCTTATGCAAGCTTTATGCATAATAAGGCTTGCATAAAGTCTTATGTGTCAGGCCTTTCAGCCATTCAATGGGACTCTTCTCTCACGCCTCAGGGAGCCTAGACTCCAACCCAAACCCAATATGCCAAGTAGTAGACAGAAATATGGTCCTGAATGATGTTGGCTTAAGCCTTATGCATAAATCTTGCATAAATTCTTTATGCATAGAGCTTATACATAAGCTCTATGATGCAAGCTTTATGCATAAGGCTTATGCAAACTTATGCATAATAAGGCTTGCATAAAGTCTTATGTGTCAGGCCTTTCGGCCATTCAATGGGACTCTTCTCTCACGCCTTAGGGAGCCTAGACTCCAACCCAAACCCAATATGCCATGGGAAACATGGAATGCATTAGTGAGTCAACTCTCACTTACCTCTACTCGTTTTTTTGAATCGAGGACTCCTCATAGTAGCCACATCAATGGAAGCACGCCAAAGTAGCTCAACAAATCACTCATCACTTTTAGAGACTAACCTGCTATCTTTGTAAACGTCACATTTGTAATACAGGAGGGTTTGTTAGATATTTATGGAAGCACTATAGAGTGAATCCATGTATTGATGCCATGGGAACTTTTCTCCCACTAGGTTTTTTCCTATGGCCATCTAGGTCATGGATAGCTTAGGGTTAGCTAGTATATAAGCAACCACATCCATTGTTTAAGGTTGTTACTCATTTATATTTTCTCCTTTGTACTTACAGAGAGATTCGTCTCTCTCCCCTTTGAGATAGCTATTCTCTTTCACACTCTACACCCTTATGTTCTTCTCATTGAGCATTTTCTATGTGTGAGTTCACCTCCATTTTCTATGTGTGAGTTCACCTCCATTGTGAGCTAACATTTTAACCAGTTAGCTTGTTCACTTTTTTTAATTATTTCTAATGTTTTCCTTGAAGGTGATCATATTGTTGCTTCAAGTCCTCATTTTCTTCTTGTCTAGCAACGTTGTCATTTCCTGTTATTTCTAATTGTTGCTCTATGACCCTAATGTGACTCTCATTTATGATGAAGTCATGTTCTCAAATCCTATTTTGGATATTAGCACTAGTCCTTTGCCTTTACCTTCTTCGGGTTATATTACATATTTTCTATTGGCAATTTCTCTTCTCGTTTTTTTGTTTTGTTCATCAAGGCTCTTCTCTAGTGTATGTATTTGTGATTACATCTCTTATAGTGTTTGGGTTTAATGTTTTTGGGACTGCTCTCACCAGTCATTTTGTCAAATTGTCACTTTATTCTAGTGGTTTCTTGATGGTTATGCATTTGATCCTTTAGGTTTTTTCATATCCTCCATCATGTCCGCAAGTTATCCTATCATGGGGACACAAGAAATGGTTTGCATGTGGAAGGAGGTAGGGCCATGAATTCCTTTGATGAGCTATATGTTCTCTTCCCAGCATGATCTTTGTGTTTTTGTTATTACTTGTTCCCATACCTGCATCATCTCTCCACTAACCAACCATACGACATCGATTTTTTCATCCTCATCCTGTGCCTCATGGATCCATAGTTTTCTCTTAGTGGCAAATAATTATTTTCTATCTACTTCTCTTGCCTACTCCACATTTCATATCATTTTAGTAGCATGGTCAAATATTCTTGTTACTCTCTCTGCATAGGCTGTCATCTGCATTTCAGCTTGTTCTAGTTATTGGTGGAGCTCATTATTATTGGTATCTTTAAGCATGTGGACTAGAGTCTCTTTCTTATTTCCATTTGTCACATGCTCTGCTTCTCTTGTTTCTAATTATGTTACCCTTTGTTGTAGGCATAACAAATCCTTCTTTTGTGTTGTTGTCTCCATAGCTTTGGCTTCTGTTGCATCTACTTTTTAGTCTTAGCAATTGTGCTTGTTCTTCCAAGCTGTTAACTCATGCCAGTTTTTATGCATTCTGCAAATGTGCCAAGATGAAGCCTACCAGAGGATACTCAAAGACAATGACAATGCTCACCCAAAAACACCAAGACAAGAAGTGCAAAAGCCATGGAAAAACAAGGAACTAGATGCAAGGCACACAAGATATTTCATCATCTTGATCATCCTTGCTCTCACTCTCTTTCACCATGATTGGAAGAATTAGCACCAGGAGAAACAAGAGAGAGAGTTGTGCCAAACCAAGAGAGAAAACAAAAATGCGCGCATGGGTAGATAAAGGAAGTAGGAAGTTGCAACTTCCGCAACCACCCAAATCACACAACTCCCCAATCCTCCTTTTCTTTATTAAAAAGTTATTTTGCTGCATTCTTAGCCCTTAGGGCATAATATCCTTTATGCTTGGCTTTATTTGTGCTTACAACAGAAAGTTTCCAAGCTTGAAAAATAATGAAGAGAGGGATGTTTTGATGCTTGGGCTTTAGTGTGTACGGACCCGCTATTAGTCAAGCATATATATGATAAAAGAAGCATACAATTCAAGCACCAAAGGGCATAAACAATATAGTTGATTGAATTATGGAAGGGAAAATAATTCCAAAATAGGGTGTCATCACTCCTCCCACATTGGAAAATCTACAAGTAGCATTTGCTATTAGCATCGTCTCTGGGCTTTAGAGAAAAGCAGGCTTGTAGAGAATGATGATGTCTCCTCTGTTTCATCTTCTTTCTTCTTAACTGTGTGCCTTGCACGCACACTGTCTTGTTTGTTGTTTTTCTTTAATCTTCTGCTCACAACCCTTTATTATTCTTTATTTCAGAAATCAAGGTCTTTGATTCCTTCTTTCTCTCCTACGCAGCTGCAATATTACGCGCTCCCTTCTTGATATTACAGAAGATTGTTCATTGCTTCTTCTTCTCTGCTGAAATTGTGGCTTCTTTTTTTCATATCTTTTATGCACAATCAAGACTAGTCATCAACTCTTCTTCTCCTTCACTTTCCATGGCTACCCAACGGAACCAAAAAGAAGCCTGCTGGAGGATACTCAAAGATAATGGCAATGCTCACCCAAAAACACCAAGAGGACACTAAGAAGTGCAAAAGCCATGGAAGAACATGCAAGGCACACAAGATATTTCATCATCTTATCATCGTCACTCTCACTCTCTTTCACCATGATTGGAAGAATTAGCATGCTAAGAGGAGCAACAAGAGAGAGAGAGAGAGAGAGAGAGAGAGAGAGAGAGTTGTGCCAAACTAAGAGAGAAAAAAGAAACGCATGGATGGGGAAGTAGGAAGGTGCAACTTCCCAACCACCCACTTCCCAACAACCTCCCAAATCACATGGCTCCCCAATCCTCCTTTTCTTTATTAAACAGGTATTTTTTTACATTCTTAGACCTTAGGACATAATATCCTTAATGGTTGGCTTTATTTGTGCTTACAGCAAAAAGTTTCCAAGCTTGAGAAATAATGAAGAGAGCAATGTTTTGATGGTTTGGCTTTAGTGTGTGCGGACTCGCTAATAGCCAAGCATATATATCATAAGAATCATACAATATAAGCACGAAAGGGCATAAACAATACAACTGACTAAATTATTGAAGGGAATTCCCAATGGAGAGCCACAAAAACTTACCAAAATAGTGCCAAACTTACGGTACCATCACACAAGATGGTTGTTATGATTGTTTGCAAAGCTTTCAGTACTTTCTAAGATTGATTCACCAAGATATGATGTGCCTTTTGTTGAAGTGCTAGGATATCTAGGGGGGCGTCCTCCTATTTGCTTTGTGAATTCTTTGACCCTTCCTCTTGGTTGGACTCCTTTGGGCTTCCTAGTTGTGCAATTGCCTTTAGAAGACCACCCATCTTAGAATATGTCCTCCCATGGTGGCTATTTTTGGGCTTGAGTCACCATATTTCTTGATACAATGGCTACCTTGCCCCATTTCTGCTACTTTTCAACAAGTTATAGTTTGACTTGCTCATGTTAGCATTTTCTACTAGGAGACATACCATGTCCAGGTAGAATCTCATCTACTTTTACCATTGTTTGTTATGTCACGGCTCAGCTTTCTCGCCAATGGTTTTTATTTTACTATTCATGGTGAGTTCTACTCCCAATACACACAGGCTAAGTTGATGTGTCCCATCTTCTCCAACCATGGCTAATGACCTGGGTGGGTATGATCCAATAGCGAGTTTGGTGTTGGCTCAAACTCTATGGGTCTGAATGTCACCATGTTTGCAGGCTGAAAGAGGTGAAAACCTTTGCAAGAGTAGAAGAGCACGAGTGCAAGCAAGATGAGCTATTGTGCAGAGAAAAGGCTTAAAACAGAGCTTTATTGCTGCTCATGTCAATTTTCAAACCATTGATGCTTGAAACAGAGTTTTACCTCCTTTGGTAGCCTTGTTACTTGATGTGGGTATTAACTCTGGTGAGGGGATCGAAGTGCACCTTTATTTGCTTTATGATTGGGGAGTGGCATACGAGACATCTATGTGAACACATTACCTACTTTTCCCATACCACCAAAAATACTGGAAATAGAAATATATTTCCTGCATCATCACATTTTGGTTTTTCTATTTTGAATTGTCATCAAGACACTCTCCACTACATCCTCTTCGGGATCAATACAAACAATGTTCATGCCTAAACATGGTGAAAACCTTTGCAAGAGTAGAAGAGCACGAGTGCAAGCAAGATGAGCTATTGTGCAAAGAAAAGGCTTAAAACAGAGCTTTACTCCTGCGCACGTCAATTTTCAAACCATTGATGCTTGAAACACAGTTTCACATTCTGGTTTTTCTATTTTGAATTGCTCTTTTGCCACCCTATTTTTTCCATTTTCATGTCCGGTGGTTGTTATATTGCCCTTGTGCTAGCCCATGCACTGTAAATGTGCTAAGTGTCCACAATCCATTGCGTACCATATTACCTCGATCTTATGGCTAACAAAGTGCTATTGGATGGATCCATTATCTTTTGATGATCTTTATTTGCTAATCCAACCTTTCTGAAGTAGGGTTTCAACTAGAATCACTTTACTAGATTGGGAAGTGGAATGCCATCATGTGGTCCTTGATCGGCTATGATTTGATATGGTCTCGTCCATCTGAGCTTCAATTTCTTAGGGTGTGGCCCATTCTTGAGTTGAACACCAATAACATGTCACCTTCCTAAGGTCGCGTTTTTTTAAAACAAGACTTCTCGGTAGGAAAAAATAGGTGCCATCTTACAAAAGTTATAGCTGCTTTACAAAAAGATGGCACATCACCTTATACGTAACTTGTCCTTTTAATATATATAAGTACCTACATATATGTAACTTGTCATTTTCTTTCTTTTTAATATATAAGTACCTGCATATATGTAACTTGTCCTTTTCCTTCTCTACTATATATTACAGGGCATCGCATTGCCTGCCACACATGTCACCATTTTTTGAGAACTTGGGGCCTAGGCTCCACCAAGCCAAGGCCATGCAACGTCTGCCAACCATGCCAGCCCGTCGCCTTCATCAGAGAATCAAAGAATCAAAGAATCAGAGAACCAAAGAATGTCGGATGCAGAGGTTGCAAGGGAATTTGAAGCCGCCAGCCTCAGGAAACGTCGGATGCAGAGAGGTTGCAGAAAAATTGAAGTCGCCACCCTGGATTCAAATTTGCCTGCTCTACCATTCGAATGTGTACCAGCCTTCTCTCTCATGTGCGTCCCTCCTCGGGCCTTCTCTTTTGCTCTTGGTGTTTGTTGTGCAGGTGCTCGCCTTCCTCTGTCGCTTCCCCTTGCAAACGAATGCCCTCGATTAGCATCTCTCTCTCTCTCTCTCTCTCTCTACAGAGGGTTAGCTTACCTGATGTGCCCGCATACATGCCGTCTCTCACCCAGTTGCTTTGCAACATTGCATGGAGGTGCTCACCCTGTTCTAGCAGCCACTCGAGATTAAGTGTTGGCCGCCCCTCTCTCCTCACATGCATACCTGACGAAAGGCTTCGTTGCATGGAGGTCTTTGTCTCTACGTTTTGGTAGCCAGCAGATACTAGATTAACCTTAACTGCCGCAGTATTCAGCACACCACCATTGGCTTGCCCGCAGGGTGGTTTGGTGGGCTTTGACAGATAGGGGATGGTTATCGAGGGAGCTTGGACGTGGAGGGAGCTTTTCTTGGATGCCCTCTCTCTCTACTTGAACAATCTCTCTAACTCGCCACCACCATCTCCGCCCACCACCACCCAGCCCACACCACCCTCTCTCTCCTTCTCCCACCCTCTTCCCTCCCCCCCTTCTCTCTTCCCTCCCTTTCCCTCTCCCACCCTCTTCCCTCCCCCCTTCTCTCTTCCCTCCCTTTCCCTCTCCCACCCTCCCTCTCTCACTCTCTCTAGGAGAGAGAGTGTGGTGTGGGCTATATCCATCTCTATGTCCTCCGCTCTCCTTCTCCCACCCTCCCTCTCTCTCCCTCCCTTTCACTCTCCCACCATCCCTCTCTCTCCTCTCCACTTTCTTCCCTCTCTCTCTCTCTCCTTGTCCCACCACCGCCCAGCCCACACCACCCTCTCTCTCCTTCTCCCACCCTCTTCCCTCCCCCTCTATCTCTTCCCTCCCTTTCCCTCTCTCATGCTCCCTCTCTCAATCCTTGTCTCTCTTTTCTAACACTCTCTCTCTCTTCTATTACCATAGCTCTCTCTCTCCCTCTCTATCCTTCTCTTACCTCATATCCTCTTCCCTCTCTCGCTCTCTATATCCTCATCTCTTGCTCTATCCATCTCGTTGCTCGCTCTCTCTATCCTTCTCTTTACTCTCTCTCTCTCTCTCTCTCTCTCTCTCTATCGTCCCCCCTCTCTCTATCCTTCTTTTGGCTCTCTCTCTCTCTCTCTCTCTCTCTCTCTCTCTCTCTCTCTCTCTCTCTCTCCCTCCTTCTCTTTGCTAACTCTCACTCTATCCTTCTCTTGGCTCTCTTTCTCTCTCTCTATTCCGCTCTCTCTCTATACTTCTCTCTCTCTCTCTCTCTCTCTCTCTCTCTCTCTCTCTCTCTCTCTCTCTCTTTGCTCACTCTTTAATCCTTCTCTTTGCTCTCTCTCTCTCTCTCTCTCTCTCTCTCTCTCTCTCTCTCCCTCTCTACCCTTCTCTCTCACTCTTACATTCCCTTTCTTTTCTAACTCTCTTTATCCTCCCTCTCTCTCTTCCCTTTTCTTTGCTCTCTCGCTCCCTCACTCTCACTCACTCTTTTTGTCCTTCTCTTTGCTCATTCTCTTTATATTTCTTTCTCATTTCTCAACAAAGCTTACTTAACTCATGTTTTGCATACAGATTCTCGAGTCTACAAACACTTCACTACCTTATTCATCCACACAATATAGAAAATGTCGATTCTTTATTGGTTTGCACGATATGTTGTATTTTAACATCGTTGTAGAGGGGAATGATGTCTTATTGCAAAACCCCAACATGTGTTGCTCTTGCCCTCTTTCTCTCTTTTTTAATATGAAAAATAAGATCATGACACAATTATAAACAATTGCTACAAATAAGATCATGACCCAATCACTTGAATATTCATAAATAAATATGTTTACTACACTACAATAAAATCTTCATCAAGACACTCTCCACTACATCCTCTTCGGGATCAATACAAACAATGTTCATGCCTAATTTATGTGCTACCATAGCACAATCTCCACATCCAGCATAAAACTCTACTAACACTTTCCCTTTCTTTACATGACGCCTCAATAAGCTATCCCAAAATTCATATCCACGCTGAGATCCACCTGTAAAGAAAACATCTCTCTTAATTCCACCCCCCAAAAAATGTAAGGCCCTTATTTTCGAGCACATGAAGAGTTAACTCCATACCTCGCCATGTTGTCCCATCTGGGCGTCTTCCCCAGTGCATCATGTTACAAGGATCAATGATATAATTAGGTGAGAAAGGTTGTGTATGGTTTTGTCCAACTATGCTTGTGTGAAGGTAGCAACAATGAGGGTATGTATCTACACAAGAGTATGAGATTATTTTTTGTAGCAAAAGTGATGCTCAATGGCAACCTCTATGGTTAGTGTTGCTTACCTCTTGTCCAAAGGCCCTTCCAATCTGCATCGTACATCACACATTCACCATGGTTTCTAAGGAGAAGCCAGATGACAATAATAGAGCCATTGTCGCCTAAGAGATGGTCTCACAAATCTAAAGCAATGCATGCTCCTCTCCATATACGTGGCATCAGAATGACATACACAAAAAACATAAGCATGACATACACGCAACATATGCAAAACAATACATAAGACCTTAATGAAGAAAAAATCATCTCATCACTCACATGTGCAGAGATTCCATGGTGGGACAATGTCATCAGGGTAGCTATAAACAAAGCCTTCTCTGCGCAACCTCACTACAATACAAGCACACACTGTGCTTGTATTGACACCTTTAACAGTAAAGGTCCTATCTCCCACATTGGCCTTCAGCCAACATATCAAAGACATGTTCTAGCTCTGGTGGAAAATACTAGTTCAAAAAGTGCATGGCCTATCTTCAAAGGATCCCCAACACATGCCATCATATTTATAGAATGATGTCCTGCTACACCATGTTAAGTAGAGTTATACATCCATTGTTATTACAAGATATAAAAGACACACCTTTACAATCTTTTTACATGTGGTCACAACAACTGATTATTATACCTGTTAACGCCAAGGCTTATATAACAATAGAGAAACTAGCACTTTGATGTTTGCTCTGGAAGCACCAAGGACTATTGTTGTGGTATGACGAGGAACTCCTACAAAGTGTACATTTTGTAAGTGCATGCACCACACAAATACTTTACATTATCATTACCAACAATGAGTAAAATCATACCTGGCAAATTCATTTGGATTGGAGTTAGGTCACCCAGGCTAGGTAGATTAATTGGTCATAATGGTGCATTTGGCGCTTCACCTCTTGCCAAGCTTATATGAATCCATAACTTAATCTATGTTAGTATCCAAACAATGTAACAATAATGCCAATGAACCACAAGTAAAAGAGTATCCTACCTATGTTACTGCATGACCAACTTCTTCAACTTTTGGAGTTGCCTCAATCTTGCGAGTGCTATTATCAGAATCGCTTTCGTCATATTTTGATAGAGAGGTATTAGGAGAGGTATCAGAGTCATCCTCTTCCTATAGTGACTATCATTTTTCCTTTCCCTTCATTGCATCCTTTTTTGGCACTGTTACCCCTTTATCATCATCATCCTCCTCTTCATCTTCATCATCCACTTCATCTTTCATAAGACCTTTGCCCTTGACTTGAACATGTAATTTGTCACGTAGACTTCTAGGCTTCACAATAGAATTCACGATTCTAAAAGATATAAGAAGCAATATTTAAAATAAAGTGAAATATCTAATTATATAGTTTATACCATGGTTGATTGCTTCGCTTTACAAGCCCGAGTATACATCTCCTTCTCGCTCTTGGGAAATTTACCACATGGAAAGTCAAGGAACAATGGGCATCTCTTGTATATCCCTGCATCCCAAAGGTCTCGAAGTTACTACTATGTATATATAGTTCTCTCTTGTTTTGGATTGCGCAATTCTTTTAAGATTGCAGGCACATCTGTAATAGATCTCTCCGCATGGCACTTACAAATCCATCTACACATTATTATATCCGTTCAATTTATAAATATAATAGTACAAGCAAGTAGTAAGTACGCTTTTGCAGAATGTTACGCACCTGAATACAGCACACTTGGTATCCTTGACGACAACAGGGTTTGAAGCTACCACACCTTGTTTCTTTAGGGATCCCACCATTTCCTCAAACAGATTCCCAAAATATAGTCTCTTAAGATCAGCGAGGTCATCCAAGAATGTATCTGGAAAAATTACCTTGTACTTTTTTGATATTTCTCCAAGGATGACTACACCCTGCGCTGCCAGGTGACTTCTCTTCGAAGCCAATCCTTGAATAAACTTACATTTGTTGCATTGCCATTGAAATTGTTATTTAAACAAAATAGAGTACTTTGTAAATATCAAGAAGATAGGGAAAGTAATTATTACATACTTTTAGGGATTTGTGAATCCTTCAGCCTCTATAAATCGCCATCAATCAAAATATCCAAAATTTGTGCTTTGTGGTCATTTGGCAATGAGCTAGCTACCAAGCTGTATAGCCTATCCTCTATCAAACAATCCGGTTTCTCATCCCAATTAATTTTCACTAGTCATCTGCATCACAACACCAAAATTAAACCACAACATTAAAACCATAAAATGTTGCCTACAAAACAGACAGGAAAAATAGTATAGGATTTCTTACTCACTCAAAGAAACTTTCCCCTTGTGCAGGATTTGCAATCACCGCTTGCCAGCCGCCTTGTAGCATGCCTCCACTTTCTTTCATCTTTATAAAATGCCATTCTCCATTTCTCTTCAAACTCTTGTGCAGGCAAACTATCTACTAGGGGGTCAATATCTCGAGTGGTTGTTGCGAGGTATTATTCACGAATTACAACATTAGTGGGATGATATGCAAATGTTAATCATATATTGCAAGTGTCTAAAGATTGAAGGTTTGCCTGGAAAACTATTTGGGAAAGTTTCGAAAGCTCACAATTATACCAGGATGGGCGACCCTTTTTTTTGTGTCGAGGCATGCTTGACCATCCATGCCTTGTTCATCTCTCTAGTGTGCTTCATAATTGTATCTTTGTTTGCCAGCCCAAGCACCATGATGAGGCACACTTTGTCCATAAGGGAAGAAGAAACATAGCGCACTTCATTCATTCTATGGTAGCAAAATTTAAGGTTATGATGAAAGATTGAAACATAGTACATCAAATATTCCTAATTCAAAGAGTTAAAACATATATTCTCTGACCTGTTTAAGCAAGCTATCACTGTGAGAATCTCCCCCTCACTATCCTCATTGAATTCAATAAGGATAGTGTCAACACAAGGATGTCTTGATGCGACATTCTTGAATGCTATAGTTAGATAGTGCAAATCTAATTAGTCCCAAAACTATTTTATAAAACAAAAGATCGCATTCAAAAAAGTAGGCAATTTAAGTAGACTCGCATTTATTAATCTCCTCCATCCATTCCACAACTCGATGATTGCCGTCCCCCACATAAAACATCTTGTTGCTCATGAATTTTCACTCTATGCCTTTGATCATATTCTCAAACTCCTTGTTTTTTGATTGCTAAATGTCATCCCATGCAATAACATCATCTTAAGTCACTTCTCTAACAGGATTATGGGATGAGGAGATGGAGTAAATGAATCTACATCTATCGGCAACATAGCCTTTCGTATAAAATTCCCTTGCCATATTCTTGTACCTAAACTGCACTCTTCGTATAGTCTAGGGGTTAGGCACAAGTCTACACAAGGGAATAGGTGGCAAAGGAGTGGATTTCACCACCTACAATGCACACACACATGTTATGCTTAGTAATCCAAAAGGTACCTTATGTAAGATTTGATAAAAAGTGGTTAACAATTACCTCACTCTGTTAAGACTGTCTTGTAAGAGTTCTAACCGCAAGTGAGTTGCATGAGTCACCATGGAACCCTCTTCATTCTCGCCTTCTTTTTCAATTCCCTCGTCCACCTCTCCTACTTCCTTAGTTTCTTTAATGGTTTTTGAAGAAGCACCTTTCTTCAAAGACTTAGCAACTCAACTTGGATTCCTTCAAGGGAGGACTCCAATCATCATCTTCCTCTTGCACTTTCTTCCTCTTCTTGGTACTTGTCACTTCTTGGCTTGCTTGTCTGGCAGATGTGCTCTTTACATGTTTTGCATGCTTTGGATGTGGGGTTTCATTTGATGTGTTTGTAACAATCTAAACACACCAACATATACAAGACAAATTGCTCTCAAAAAAATCACTAAAAAGGAGCATAATTGGAAAGGTGGAGAGAGATAAAATAAGACTTACATAATCTCAGGCTGGCCACACAATGATGTATCCTTTGGTTTGATTTAACTTGTTGATATCACGATCTTTGAGGGGAAAAGGAAGAGGAACTTCTCCCACTTCAACATCTTCTATCAGCACACCAACAAAAACCAAGCGGCAAAGCAATTCCATGGACAGTATCCACGGTGGGGTCTACATGCAAAACAGTCCCAGTAGCTACCTTGGTATCACTGAACATCAAGGACACTTGTGTCCCTCTTTGGAATTTGGAAGACCATGAGGACAAACAAGTAGCACGAGAAGAAGGAGATTAAACAAGGAAGAAAGAGTCCTAAAAGATATAAGAAAGAAAAAGATAAAAACAGAGCAAAAAAGCAATAGATATAAATAGAGGGGATATTAATAGAGAAAAAATAGATTAAATTAAAAAAATTAAGGTTTTTAAAGAAGAGAAAGAAGGAAGAAACAAAGAAGAAGAGAGGAAACTGAAGAAACAATGAAGAAAAGAGAGGAGAGGAAAAGAAACGGAGAGAGAGAGAGAGAGAGAGGAAAAAAGAGAGTGAAGGACAGGTTGGTGAGAGAGAGAGAGAGAGAAGGGGAGTTCCGTGAGAGAGAGAAAGAGAGTGTGTGTGTGAGAGAGAGAGAGAGAAGGGGAGTTCCGTGAGAGAGAGAGAGAGAGAGAGAGAGAGAGAGAGAGAGGGAGAGGGAGAGGGCTATCCTTTTAGGGTTTAGGGAGGGAGAGTGTCTATGAGAGAGAAGGAGAGGGGGCTGTCATTTTATGGGGGAGAGGTGAGAGTTTAACTTTCAAGGAGGGGAGGGGACGTTTTGCTGTTAAGAGGCAGGAGGGATGGAGAGGGCGTTTTTCTTTAGGGGGAGGGGGAGGGGGAGGGGGAGGGCGTTTTGCTTTAGGGGGGGAGAGTGGCTGCCTGCCACGTTGCTTTAAGGGGGGGGAGTGGCTGTCGCATTGCTTTAGGGAGGGGGAAGAGGGGGGGGGAGAGAGAGAGAGAGAGAGAGAGCTGCCATGTTTAGTTTTCATAGAGAGAGAGAGAGAGAGAGAGAGGGGGGGGGGGGCTATCATGTTTAGCTTTCGCAGGGGGGAGTAGTTGTCAAATTTAGCTTTAGGGGGGGCGCATTTTGTTTAGGGGGAAGGAGAGCTACCGCATTTTGTTTAGGGGGGGAGGGAGGCACGTGCACCCCCCACTGACACCCCCCGCTAAGGGCAACGGTAACCCTTAGTGGGGGGTGGGACACCCCCACCAACTAAGGACGATGGTTGCCTTTAGTTGGTGGGGGGGAGGGGGGCCGCCAACTAAGGATGACCATCGCCCTTATTAGGTGGAGGGGGGTCGCCAACTAAGGGCGACAATCACCCTTAGTTAGTGACACCCTTAGTGGGTGCCCCCCCACCCACTTAAGGGCGATGGTCGCCCTTAAGTGGGAGGGAGGGCGGGGTTACACACTAAGGATGACCATCGCCCTTAGTGAGCAACCCCCCCACCCACTTAGGGCGACGATCGGCCTTAAGTGGGGGCCCACCCACCACTAAGGGCGATGGTCGGCGTTAAGTGGGGGCCCACCCACTAAGGGCAGCGGCGACGGTCGGCCTTAAGTGGGTGGGAGGGGAGGGGTCGCCAACTAAGGGTGACCGTTGCCCTTAAGTGGGTTTAGGGGGGGTCACCCACTAAGGGCAACCCACTCACCCACATAAGGGTGATGCTTACCCTTGAGTGGGTGAGGGAGAGAGGAGGGGGGTGGGGGGGAGGGGGAGGGGGAGGGGGAGGGGGAGGGGGGTGGGTTTACCAACTAAGGATGATCCCTCCCCCCCCAACCAACTAAGGGCAACCATACCTTAGTGGGTCGGGGAGTTCACCAACTAAGGGTGACCCGCTTCCCCACCAACTAAGGGCGACCCCTCACGGGTGAACCATGACCCACTAAGGGCGACCCCTCACGGGTGAACCATGACCCACTAAGGGTGTAACCCCCCCGCCAACTAATACTTCTCTCTCTCTTACGATTAATTAATTTATCAATCACGCGTATGATACTATTATCCAGCATCGACTCCATGGGGTGATGGAAAGACATTGTTCTTATGTCACATTGCATATGCATTTTCTTATGCTAGGAAGTTGTGCCTAAACTACCCACTGTTTCCAAGCAATGCCTAGACTATCCACTCTTTTCGCACATCTTTACTTGGGGTTAAAATGAAATGCTTAAGAACTATACAACATAAGGATGTACTCTTTACTTGAAAATAAAATGAATGGAATCATAAAAAGAGATGGTAGAAAGGTTATAGCTTAAATTGGGATCACATCAGAGACATAAAGGTTATGCAATCATTATATGAGAGTTAGTTATGAAATAATCATTATATAGGAGTTAGTTATGGAATACTCATTAAATGTGAGTTAGTTATGCAAGCATTTATTATATAGTATAATTATTAAAAATGAATTTTAGATTTTGTGTATTAATGACATTATTTATAATGATCATTTTTAAAAAATGAGTATAATTTTTTTAATCTTATATGTATAGAATTTGTGTTTAGATTTTGAACCCGTTGTCATTAGTTTGTTGTGTATTTGTGAGCCAGTTTTCTGAGAGCTTGTGTGTTTATGAGCTGGTTTTCTGAGAGCTTTTCTTGCCATGGAAAACACTTATTTTCTCATTTTTGTGGGAGGTTTGGAGAGTGATCATATTGTTAGAACCGTACAGGGTCGTTTTTATATTACTAAAGTTGATGATTTTGATGGAATATTATGTCCTCACTCTGGATTGAAAGTTTTTGCAATCAAACCACAAGATGATGGTGTAGATCATCTTATACCTAGCCAATCAGCTAGACCTGCTGGAGAGGAACCATGCTATATCTTTGATAAAGATACAACAACATAATATCTTGCTATTCCAATAATAGGGGAGTCAAGCAACACTACAGAAAGCACCCCAAAAGAAGTCATTATTGACCTTACAATAGGAGATTCTCCCACAGGTACACCACTTCAGAAGAATGTGGTCAAATACTTATTGTCTAAGGAATCTCATGCTAGTGTTCTTTGTAGATTGTTATTAGCAGGCACACATATTGAGAAAGTAGAAGAGATTCCTCAAATATATAATGGTCATGTGGCTTTTGAGTTACCAAATGTACGTGATCCTTCAGACTCTCCAATGCAAGGAATGGAGCAAGCACATGATGGCCATTATTGGGTGAAACCTACAAAGAGTTATGTGAATTTTGTTGGAATTAGGGTTGCAGGAATGCACACACAACTTCAAGAAGATGAGGAAGCTTGAGCACAACACAGTAGTGTATTATGAGTGCCAAAAATGAAAGATAACAAGCCCTAGAAGATAATGGGCGTATATACAATGCACGGGGGAAAAAACCTCCTAGTGAGGGAAAAAGTGCCCCGGCGGTCCTAAGTGTGTTCACACACATCACTACTATAATATGGTAACAAATCCCCCCTGGAGTGATGCGGTGAACAAGAGCTAGCACTCATGTATAGGGAAGTGTCTAGCTATGTGGACGAATCCACAAAAGGGAGTAAGCCCAAAGCTTTGCGAAAAGCTTCGAACTTCTCACGAGGCAGAGCCTTTGTGAAAAGGTCTGCAAGGTTATCCTGTGTTGGTACATAAGCCAAACTGATCTCTCCTGCAGAGAGTCTCTCCCTGACATAATGGTAGTGCACCTCAATGTGCTTCGTACGAGCATGGAACACTGGGTTCCGCGCAACTGCCAATGCGCTCTGACTGTCAGTGAAGATGGTGGTGGCAGATGGCTGCCCAACACCCAAATCAGCCATAAGGCGTCTGAGCCACACACACTCAACCGTAGCTGTGAAAGCTGCCCTGTACTCAGCTTCACAACTAGAAGTGGCCACAGTAGGCTGCTTCTTGCTCAACCATGATATGCATGAGCTTCCAAGCATGAAGCAAAAACCACTCGTGGACACGCGTGTGTCATAACAACCAGCCCAGTCAGAATCTGAAAAAACATGTAAATCTGGCGGCAATGATCCCCCCTTGGGATAAAACAACCCAAGATGCCGAGTACCACTCAAATAGCGAAAGATACGCTTCACTGCCTGCCAATGCTTAATGCCTGGGCTATGCATAAATCTGCTCACCTGTGAGACTGCAAACTGAATGTCTGGCCTCGTAATGCATACATAAATGAGGCAACCAACAGCTGTCTGATAGAGTGTGACATCAAAGTGATCTCCAGCATCATGAAGACTCAACTTCAAACCTGTCTCCATTGGAGTAGCAATAGGCTTGCAGTCTTCAAGGCCAAATCTCCGCAACAATGTTTCAATATACTTTGTCTGACACAAAGCAATACCTCCATCACACTGCTTAAATTGTATCCCCAAATAATGATGCAAATGCCCCAAATCTGACATCTCAAAAGAGGCATTCAAATCAGCCTTAAAATCAGCAATATGACTCTCATTTGGTCCTGTGAGCAGCATGTCATCGACATAGAGAGCAATGATTAGATGTACACCATCCACACGTTTAACATACAAAGTGCTTTCTGTTGGACTATTCTGAAACCCATGTGCAGTCAAATATGCATGTATTTTTTCATACCAAGCTCGTGGAGCTTGCTTTAAACCATATAAAGCCTTTTTTAACCTGCACACTTTGTTTTCCTGCCCTCTTTGAACAAAACCACGAGGCTGCGATACATACACCTCCTCATGCAAATCTCCATTTAAGAACGCAGTCTTTATGTCCAGCTGATGTACATTCCAACCATTATGAGCTGCTAATGCACAGATGCTACGAACAGTGGTCATACGACATGTGGGAGCAAAAGTCTCATCAAAATCAATGCCCTTCTCTTGAGCATAACCTTTTGCAACAAGCCTAGCCTTATGGCGATCCACTGTGCCATCAGGCTTACGCTTCAATTTGTATACCCACTTAGTGCCAATGGCCTTCTTGCCAGGGGGCAAGTCACATAAAGACCATGTACCATTCTTCATAATAGCATCGTATTCTGCTTGCATAGCAGCCATCCAATTTTCTGAACTTTGTGCCTCATCAAATGAAACAGGCTCACTTTCATCGCACATACTAGAAACAGCCAATGCATAACAATCTGACGCATAAGAGGCACCATGAGAGCCAGAACGAGTGCGACTAGACAAAGGGGCATCCAACTTGCTGTCACGCAAAGTCTGCACCAGCCATCTAGGCATATTCCTAGAGCCCTCAATCTCTTGTCTCTCATCCTCAAGTGCATCATGCACATCTGCATCAGATATAGGCTGATCTGTGCCATCATTTAAAACCTGCATAGGCTGAAAAACTGCCTCATGAGGTATTGCACTTGACTGTGCACCACTGAAAAGAGGCAACAATGTATCATAGACATCACGTGAGCTGATATCTGTCTCCTTAGTACATGAAACCAAGGGCTGAACTGCATCTTCCACAAATACAACATCACGGCTAACCAAAATGCGCTTTGTCTGTGGATGATACAAACGATAGCCTTTGCTCTCAGCACTATATCCAACAAAAATACATTTGACAGCTTTGTCATCCAATTTTCTGCGATGTTGCACAGGCACTAATGCATATGCTAGGCAACCAAAAACACGTAAATGGCCAACAGATGGCTTGCGGCTATGCCAAGCCTCATATGGAGTGACAACCTGTAATGCTTTGGTGGGACACCTGTTTAGTACATAAGTGGCACACATGACAGCCTCAAGCCAAAAACCATGTGGTAGACTTTGACTCTTAACCATACATCTTGCCATTTCCATGAGAGACCTGTTTTTCCTCTCAGCCACACCATTTTGCTGTGGTGTATACGGCACTGTACATTGGTGTTTTATCCCACGCTCAGCCAGAAATGCATTAAATTCTGAAGACATATACTCCCCCCCTCGATCTGAACGGAGGGTGCCCATCTTACTTTCTGACACATTTTCAGCCATAACCAAAAACTGTTTGAAGCACAAAAACACTTCGGACTTTGCCTTCAAAGGATATACCCATGCATGCCTGGTAAAATCATCAATGAAAGTCACGAAGTAAAGGTAGTTTCCAAATGATGGAGTTTGCATGGGACCACAAACATCACTGTGAACAAGCTGCAATCTGCGTTCAGCTCTCACTGATCCATCTTTGGGAAAGGAAGCACGCTGCATTTTACCCAATATGCAGCCCTCACAAACATGCTTGACAGGTGCCTCAAGCTTAGGCAAAGAAGACACCATTTCAGATTTCTGCAGGCGCAGCAAACTTGCAAAATTCAGATGACCAAAACGTGCATGCCACAGTTTTGCATTTGAAATAGCCTGCGTATCCATAATAGCACATGCTGAATCCTCTACACATTTGCCATCCATATTGAGCTTATACAGCCCTCGACATAGTGAACCAGATGCTACAATGATGTCACCACAAGAGAGATCATGAACAGTACATCTGTCATCCACAAATTTTACAACCAAACCTGTTTTGGCAAATGCGGAGACTGACAGCAGATTCTTTTTGATCCCTGGCACATACAATGCATCAAAAAGTGTAAAGGTGTTGCCATTTGCAACATTCAGCACAATCTGTCCAACTCCTTTAACGGGATAAGAGGAGTTATTGGCACAAGTGACAGTATTCCCTGTGGGAGCAGACTCAAGGAAAGTGAATAAACTGCGCTGCGAGGTGATATGCTTAGTGGCACCACTGTCAAAGTACCA